>NC_064421.1:35572083-35920000 GCF_023375975.1 Astyanax mexicanus
TTACACTGCTGTTATTTAAAATTGAAGAGAAAGCTGTGGTAAAATCCATTCTTGGCCTAGCACTCCATGTCCTCTTCACAGCAGTTAAACAGAGAGGTGAATAGTAGGGGGCTATAAAAGGGGTGGGGGGGGGGGGGGAGGGGGCAGGGGTAACACATTGGTGTAAGCCAAAAGTAGCCGAGTAACAGCATTCCTGAATGGATGGAACAGCCAGTGAGAGAGGTTTATCACACTGAAATCTCTAAGGAAATGATGTGTAAGGCTGTTTATCTGAACACTATCCATTTATAAACACATATAAACAACAAAACTACTTTACATTAATCTAGTAACTATTGTCTATTAATAGTATTAATAGTAACTATTGTCTGTGTTTTTAAACTCTCTCCCAGAGATAGGTCAGTATATATAGTTTTGGTGTAATAATGTAGAAACTGATTGGCTATTTTCTTAATTAAAGCCACAGTCCTTAGGAAGCTGTTCTTTTAAATTAAAATAAGTAGTGTTCCTAAGTAGAGAGAGGGGGAATTATTATAATAAATTGCATCTGTGTTCTTCTGTTATCATTCCTGCAACGATACATACACTGCCCGGCCAAAAATATTTTGTTTGACCTTTTTAGGTTTTGATTACAGCATGCATTCGCTGTGGCATTATTTTCACACGCTTCTGCAATATCACAACATGTAATTCTGTCCAGAGCTGCATTCATTTTTCCCCAATATCTTTTATTGATGATGAGAGATTTCTATCACTGCATTAAATCAGACATCCCAAGCTGCAAAAGTTGATTTCAGGGAGGTTACCCTACAAACCCACTCCCACCCCCTCCCTCCCCCACCTACAAAAAAAAAAAACATGCACACACACCAAAGGATTACGAAACTTGACTTTTATATTAATTAATTTTAGTTTTTTTTTATTACATTTAAATTTAATTTTTTTTGGTGAAATGCATTTTCTTTTTTCTTTTTGGAAGGCCCTGCCCCCTTTTTTTTTTTTTTTTTTTTGAAAAAAAGCCTTTATTTGACAAAAATTGACAGTTACAATAAAAAAACATTTCATATCATATTACAATAATTATTAATATTGCCTCTGCCATGATCTGCTTTCTCTCACTCACTGAACAAATCCCGTCTGGGAGGGGGGAAAACACTGCCCGCCCACACTAAAAACTGATTGGCTGTCTCACAGACTCACAGACAGAGAACAGGCCAATCAGAACCCTCTCTGTTTTCTCTCTCTCCTTCCCACACGCGATTAGAGAAAAAAAGTCTGTCGCCTGTGTGCGCGTTTGGGTCCTCTCTTCTTACCATGATGCTCCATCACTCTGGAACAGTGTGATGTTGTCAATAGGCCTGACACATCACCAGCACTTCTTTATACATCATGTTGATTATTGTTTGTAACCTGTAAATACTCACCTCATATCTTTCCTCAGTGGTCTTCCAGCTCTCTCAGGGGTGATCGAAGGGCCCTCGATTCACTTGTGGGGAGGGGGGGTTTGGACTACGGCTCCGTAAAACCTGTGGGGGAAGAAAAGGGGAAATGTGATTAATAAACTGTTGTAGAGATACTTACCGGTAATATTATTTTGGTTATGTAGTGACGTCTGTAAATAACTGGATCCAGTAATGTATAGATTATTGTTGGTTTGTGTATGTTTGTATATTTTAGACACCCCTATTAATGGTGGCAGCCAATTGCTCGGTGGGAGGGGCTATGGCCTTAAAAGGGGAGGCGTGTCTAAACAAGGGGGGTTTGGTTGTTTTTTTTTTGGTTTGGGTTCCTCGTGGCAGGGGGAAATGGCGCTGATAGAGGGAGATCGGGTTTTTATGCAGCAAGCCAGCTGTAGCCCTTTACTGACTGATGTTTAGTCAGATAGCCCTCATCATTTTTTTTTAAACTTATTACATTTCTTTCTTTTTGTACAGTTTTTCTTTGGTTGTTTTGCTGCGTGCTTTCAGTCCTTACACTCATCCCCACGTAAACCCAACACCAGCTTCACTCACAAATGGTGGCAGTGGACTAGTACTTGGTGGAGCTACGCTGATCGGTGGATGGTCACGAGTGATGGCAGTAAACCAGTGCCTGGTCGAGCGACGCTGATCGTCGGATGGTCACCTGTGGAAAGAAAACGGGTCAGTAACAACTTAAGACCAAGACTAACAGCCAGACAGAGACAATGCCTCCTAAGAAAGTGCCAGTGAGTTCATCACAGCAGCAAGGAGAAGAGTCGGGGTCGGACAATCTGCTTTTACCCTCGTCCACCATGGCGGCGGCGGGTAACACAACTGCAAGCGTGGAACAACTGTGTTCGATGCTTCAGAGCTTCATGACGGAGCAGAGGGAGAAAGATGAGTATCTCAAGAGAGAAGCGGCGAAACAGGAGCTTAGGTGGAAAACGATGCACCACCAGTTCGGACTGCTGCAGGAGGTGGTTCACAAGGGCCGGGCCGAAGGAGAACAGGAGGGAGAAGAGAGAGAAGAGACAGTGGAGCGGCAGCGAACTCAGATTCTGAGATGCGCACGAGGCGGGAGCGCTGAACCGCAACACTTAGTCGATCCACGGCAAAATTCACCACCAGTTCACACTCAGACAATGTGGCTAGTGCCTAGGATGCCAACATTAAAAGAATCGGACGACATCGAACACTTTCTGACTATGTTTGAACGCGTGGCGCAGACAGCGGCTTGGCCGAGGGGCAGCTGGGCGCTTCATATGGTTCCGCTGTTGGACGGCAAGGCCAGAGCGGCGTATGTGGCTATGGACAGTGAGGACATTGGCGACTACCAGCAGGTAAAGGACGCTATCCTGCGCAAATATGAAATTAATAAAGACACTTACCGGCGGCGATTCCGGTGCAGCACGGGCCGGGAGGAAGAGACGCCGCGCGAGCTCTACACCAGGCTGAAAGGGCTCTATGAGAAGTGGTTGACGCCGCAGGCAAAGTCCAAGGAGGAGATCGGCGACGCGATCGTGCTGGAGCAGTTCCTGCAAGTTGTCAAGCCGGAGCTCAGGAGCTGGATCATCGAGCGCAGCCCTGAATCCACTCTTCAGGCGGTGGAAATGGCGGAGGTGTATGTGTCGGCGAGGCTGGCTGAGGGGAACTTCTGCAGCGATGACAACAATAAACTACGTCATCGCGGCATCCCGGGTAAGTTTGTCGGTGGGCGGGGTGGTAGTCCTATGCCGCAATTCAGTAGACAGCCCACTCGGGGGCGCCAGTTCGCTACAAACATTAATGCTGATAGTGTTAGATGTCCTGCAGAGAAAATGATGAAATGTTTTAACTGTAACCAACCTGGCCATAAAGTAAGTGTGTGCCCTAAACTGCCTAGCGGTTCAAATAACCTGTGTTATAATCCTAAAAAAGTGGCTAATTTTAAACCAATCGCTAACTGTAGTGACAGCACTATTATGGTTAAAATAGGTGCTAGGCGGTTTAAAGCTCTAGTTGATACGGGAGCAAGCCAGTCTTTGGTGTCGGTTAATTGTCTGCCCAAACAGGAGTTAGTTCATACGGGGTCATTGACTGTAAAATGTATCCATGGCGATGAACAGGAGTATCCCACAGCTGAGGTTAGCATTGAAGTGCAGGGACAGGCTTAACTGTTAAACGTGGGGTTATTGCAGCAAGCTCCTTATGCAGTTATTCTAGGCAGAGATATTCCAGTGTTGGTCGATCTTTTAATGGAGAAACGGAACTCTGCGGATGTTATGGTTGTGACCAGGCTACAGGCTCAGTTAAAGAGCGAGGGTGAGGAGAACCAGGCTCTCCTTAATGAGCTACCTTATAGTGAGACACCTAAACTTAAAGTTAGAGGCACAGTTCTAACAGAGCAATTAGACGCCCCTGACATAGACGTTGAGTCATTGCCTGGCAACGTGTCACAGCTACAACGACAGGATAAGTCACTAGCTCCGCTGTTCTTAAAAGCAGAGAATAACAAGGCTGACAGGAGTGGCATCCAATTTGTTTTACATAATGACATTCTGTACAGAGTCAAAGGCGATGTAGAGCAGTTGGTGGTTCCAGCGGGTTTGAGGCAGCAGGTGCTTCAATTAGCTCACGCTGACCCATGGGCGGGTCACCTAGGGCACGTTAAAACTCAGAGTAGAATAGCGCGCCGTTTTTTCTGGCCACGTCAACACTTGGACGTAATTGAGTTTTGTAAGGTATGTCCTGCGTGTCAGTTAGTAGCCCCCCAGCTAAAATCGGATAAGGTACAGATGATAAACCTGCCAATTATAGATGTGCCCTTTTCACGCATTGCTATGGACATCGTAGGTCCGTTACCAAAAAGCCAGAGTGGCAAGCGTTACATTTTGGTAATTTCAGACTATGCGACACGCTATCCGGAAGCGTTCGCACTGGGCAAGGTTAAGACTCGCCAGGTGGTTAATGCGCTGGCGCAGTTAATTTCTAGGGTAGGGATCCCGTGAGAAATCCTCACTGACCAGGGCACTAATTTTATGTCTAGCCAGCTCAAGGGTGTATTTTCGCTGCTAGGGATAAAAGACATTAGGACTACCCCCTTCCATCCACAGACTGACGGGCTTGTTGAGAGGTTCAACAAAACCCTGAAGAGCATGCTCCGCAAGTTCGTGTCGGAGACGGGTTCTGACTGGGATACCTGGCTCCCTTACCTGCTCTTCGCCTACCGGGAGGTGCCACAGGCATCAACTGGGTTCTCCCCTTTCCAGCTTCTCTATGGGAGGGAAGTGAGGGGACCTCTGGATGTCCTCAAAGAGTCATGGGAGGGCCCTAACCCAGTCCAGGGCCTGAATATTCTGTCTTATGTCATTAAGATGAGGGACAAGATGGCGTCGCTGACAGAGCTGGTGCGTGAGAACATGGAGGCTGCACAGCATCATCAGAAGGAGTGGTATGACAAGGCGGCGAAGCACAGAGAGCTGTGTCCAGGAGAGAAGGCGCTAGTGCTTTTACCCACGTCGGACACTAGCCTGCTGGCAAAGTGGCAGGGGCCATATGAGGTGGTACGCCGGATCGGGCAGACCTCGTATGAGCTGTTCCTCCCTGACAGACGGAAGAAACATCAGGTCCTGCATATCAACATGCTCAGAAAATGGAGAGACTCCGCTAAGCACGTCACAGAGCAACTATGGGTTCAGGCTGTTGAGGAAGAGGAAGACAGCTGTGAGCAATACTTCCCGGGGGGCGGAGGACCCGCAGCACCACCCAGTCTGGCACATCTCGAGCCGTGGCAACAACAACAATTGAAGGCTCACATTCCGCCGAGGGTCTTCAGCAGCGATCCTGGTAGAACCAGTGTCACACAGCACGACATCCGCCTGCTGAAGCACGGCCCCATTAGGCAGACGAACTGTAGAGTGCCAGCCCGCCTGATCCCAGTGTTGAGGCAGGAGGTGGAGAAGATGCTCCAGCTGGGGGTGATTGTGCCATCAAAGAGTGAGTGGTGTAGTCCTGTGGTCCTGGTCCCCAAGAAAGATGGACAGCTGCGCTTCTGTGTGGATTTTTCTAAGCTAAACTCAGTTTCAGCGTTTGATGCTTATCCGATGCCACGTGCAGATGAATTGATTGAATGTCTGGGAAAGGCAAAATTTCTGACCACACTTGACCTGTGTAAAGGTTATTGGCAAGTGCCTCTGTGCCAATCAGCACAAGATCTAACTGCGTTCCGGGTACCCAGTGGATTGTACCAATTTACGGTCATGCCGTTTGGCCTTCACGGAGCTGCTGCGACCTTCCAGAGGCTGATGGATGTGGTACTCAGGGGTACGGAGGAGTTCGCAGCCTGTTACATAGACGATGTGGTGGTGTACAGTGCTACCTGGGAGGAGCATGTACAACATGTTGGCGAGGTCTTACGACACATTGCAGATGCGGGGCTGACGGCCAACGCAACGAAGTGCACCTTGGCGAAAGACAAGGTGGTCTACTTGGGCTATGTCTTGGGAGGAGGTCTCCTAAGGCCCCAGGTTGACAAGGTGGAGGCAGTCAAGGGGTGTCCAGCACCTACAACGAAGAGAAGGGTGAGGTCCTTCTTGGGTCTCGTAGGATGGTACCGGCGCTTCATTCCTAACTTCTCCAGCAGAGCGGCTGTATTAACAGAGCTGATCAAAAAAGATAAACCTCAACGTGTGAAATGGACTGAGGCCTGTGAGAACGCTTTCAACGATCTCAAAATGTGTCTGTGTCAAGACCCTGTTCTGCGCAGCCCTGACTTTGATAAGCCCTTTGTGGTCCAGACGGACGCGCCAGGCTGTGGCTTGGGGTCCGTGTTGTTCCAAGGAGAGGGCGAGGACCAGAAGCCAGTTCTTTACATAAGTAGGAAGATGTTCCCCAGGGAGTTGAACTATTCCACTGTTGAAAAGGAGGCCCTGGCTGTTAAATGGGCATTGGACTCATTGAGGTATTACCTCACAAATGCTGACTTTGTGTTGGAAACTGATCATAGGGCGCTGCAATGGATGCAGCGCATGCGCAACAGTAACGCCAGAATTACTCGCTGGTATTTATCCTTGCAGCCCTTTAAGTTTCAGGTGCGGTACCGAAAGGGCACCCAGAACATTACTGCTGACTTTCTTTCTCGTCACTCTGACGAGTGACTTCCGTAAGGGGGGGGGGGGGGTATGTGATGTTGTCAATAGGCCTGACACATCACCAGCACTTCTTTATACATCATGTTGATTATTGTTTGTAACCTGTAAATACTTACCTCATATCTTTCCTCAGTGGTCTTCCAGCTCTCTCAGGGGTGATCGAAGGGCCCTCGATTCACTTGTGGGGAGGGGGGGTTTGGACTACGGCTCCGTAAAACCTGTGGGGGAAGAAAAGGGGAAATGTGATTAATAAACTGTTTTAGAGATACTTACCGGTAATATTATTTTGGTTATGTAGTGACGTCTGTAAATAACTGGATCCAGTAATGTATAGATTATTGTTGGTTTGTGTATGTTTGTATATTTTAGACACCCCTATTAATGGTGGCAACCAATTGCTCGGTGGGAGGGGCTATGGCCTTAAAAGGGGAGGCGTGTCTAAACAAGGGGGGTTTGGTTGTTTTTTTTTTTGGTTTGGGTTCCTCGTGGCAGGGGGAAATGGCGCTGATAGAGGGAGATCGGGTTTTTATGCAGCAAGCCAGCTGTAGCCCTTTACTGACTGATGTTTAGTCAGATAGCCCTCATCATTTTTTTTTAAACTTATTACATTTCTTTCTTTTTGTACAGTTTTTCTTTGGTTGTTTTGCTGCGTGCTGAAAACGAAAAATAAAAATCACTGGGACTTATCACTTACCTTGGATGTGTTCGTCTCTCTCTGGTTGGAGAAGCCCGCCTTTCAGTCCTTACACTCATCCCCACGTAAACCCAACACCAGCTTCACTCACAAACAGGATAAATCAGGACTTATCAGACCACATGACCTTCCATTGCTCCAGCATCCAATCTTTATGCTCCATAGCATATTGAAGACATTTTTGTCTGCATTCACATTGTGCCTGTAGAAATTCTCTTACTCTCACTATTAATCATATCCCTGGTGTTGTTCTGGTGTTGTTTTTTTAATGATTTATTTCACAGAAAGTCATCACCAATCATGATCATTCAAGATTTTTAAAGATACATTTGTGTCCTTCTACTCTAATAATGCAGTTCTTAACCTGATTGAAGTAGTTTCAACAATATCTTTACATTTTCTCTACTTGATGCATGTCAATAATTTGAGCCTTATGAAACATCTTTTTCACAACCAAAGGATGTGTCTTGCCACATGGTTGTTTAACAAAAAGAAGCTACTCACTGCATCAGGTACAGTTAAATAACTTGTTTCCAGCTGAAATATAATCATACATCCAGTATCCAATAGCAAAAAACAACAACACAGAATTGAAGAGACCTGGCAGACTACAGTGGTATATACAGTACAGGCCAAAAGTTTGGACACACCTTCTCATTCAATGCGTTTTCTTTATTTTCATAACTATATACATTGTAGATTCTGACTGAAGGACTGAATGAACACAGGTGAAGTTATTTAACAAAAAATGAGCTTGCCTCCACAATCACCAGACCTGAACCCAATCAAGATGTTTTGGGGTGAGCTGGACCGCAGAGTGAAGGCAAAGGGCCAACAAGGGTCGTTTTCTTGTTGGTGGGACCGCCACTAAATCTTACTGTGGGGAGCAAGTGTTTGTCCACAGCACCTTATTCCAAAACAAAGCTGGCTGTGTTTTAGCATACCTCAAGCGACTCTGTTTGTAGCTCAGAAAAAGCTTCTTCTGTATTCCTCTCCCATACAGCCTCTCCTTGTGTAAAGTGCACTGAGTAGTTGAACGATGCACAGTGACTATCTGCAGCAAGATGATGTTGTAGGTCTTTGGAGTAGGGCTGCACGAAATTGGAAAAAGTGCACAGCTTTCAACATGTGCATTTACAATCACGTGCCCAACCATGTGGATGAAGGTTACCTTATGTTTACTCCCCTCCCCCTCGTGCTTCTCGCGCAGGCAGCAGGAGCCTGTCACTTACACAGACACAGAGACATTGCTGTATCTACTTCTTGTGTCAAGAATCAAAATATTTCGCACATCGCGCACATGCTTAAACAATACAGATAAAGTGATAAAGTTCATTATTTTCCATAATGAAATTATAAAAATTTAACTTTCATATATTTTAGATTCATTGAACACCAACTGAAATATCTCAGGTCTTTTATTGTTTTAATACTGATAATTTTGGCATACAGCTCATGAAAACCCAAAATTTCTCACAAAATTAGCATATCATGAAAAGGTTCTCTAAATGAGCTATTAACCTGATCATCTGAATCAACGAATTAACTCTAAACACCTGCAAAAGATTCCTGAGGCTTTTAAAAACTCCCAGCCTAGTTCATTACTCAAAACCGCAATCATGGGTAAGACTGCCGACCTGACTGCTGTCCAGAAGGCCATCATTGACACCCTCAAGCAAGAGGGTAAGACACAGAAAGAAACTTCTGAACGAATAGGCTCAGTTCCCAGAGTGCTGTATCAAGCCACCTCAGTGGGAAGTCTGTGGGAAGGAAAAAGTGCGGCAGAAAACGCTGCACAACGAGAAGAGGTGACCGGACCCTGAGGAAGATTGTGGAGAAGGGCTGATTCCAGACCTTGGGGAACCTGCGGAAGCAGTGGACTGAGTAAAAACATCCAGAGCCACCGTGCACAGGCGTGTGCAGGAAATGGACTACAGGTGCCGCATTCCCCAGGCCAAGCCACTTTTGAACCAGAAACAGCGACAGAAGCGCCGGACCTGGGCTACAGAGAAGCAGCACTGGACTGTTGCTCAATTTTTGCTTGTCATTCGGAAATCAAGGTGCCAGAGTTCGGAAATCAAGGTGCCAGAGTCTGTTACAAGTGTGTGTGTGTGTGTGTGTGAGAGAGAGAAAGTGGCTCATGCAGGATTTAGCGAGCTTTTTCTGGCCAGTGCTGTCTGCCTATTTACATAGATGATCATGACATCAGGTCAGTAGGCTGACTTTGGCTTGACTGGGCACCCCATATATAATATGATATAGATTAGTGTGTAGACTATAGTAGGGGGTAAAGTATATGTTGGCATAGCATACGATAACAGTATATAGAGTGTACAGAATACAGTGTTTAGTGTAGTTTAGTGTAATAAATAATGGTATAATGTATAATAATGTGCAATATAGAGTATATAGAGTAGTCTATCATTTAAGAGGTAAAATAAAAGATTTGAATACTTTTGCAAGCAACTGTATATTGTAGTATGCAGTACATACATAGCACACAGCTGATTATCATGATTTTCCTTAACAAATTAGTTGTTCAGTTAAATATATCATATAGCAGATCAACGCAGTGATGTTTGAGAAGTGAAATTAAGTTTATAGGATTTACAGGAAGTGTACAATTATTCCTTAAAACAAAATTAGGCAGGTGCATACATTTAAAAAAATATATTTTTAGCACTCATTATTGGAACAAAATTCTGTTTGGTAAGTTCATTGACACTTCACCTATACATACACGGGTAAATTCAATCATAAGAAAGAGTTTGGGAGCCAATCACAAGTTTTTCTTCTCTTTGAATCTTCTTTGAAGAAGGGGCAACATGGTAGCCTCAAAACACAACTCTCAAATGACGTGAAAATAACAATTGTTTAACATCATGGTTTAGAGGACAAATACAAGAAGCTTTCTCAGAGAATTTAGCTGTCAGTTTTCACTGAGAGGATCATACTGAGGAAATGGAAGATCACAGCCACAGTTCAGATAATCAGAGAAGGATGGTGAGAACAGTCACAGTCAACCCACAGAGCAGATCCAAAGATCTACATCATCATCCTGCTGCAGAGTCACTGTGCATCGTTTAACTATCCAGTGCACTTTACGCAAGGAGAGGCTGTATGGGAGAGTAATGCAGAAGAAGCCACAAACAGAGTCGCTTGAGGTATGCTAAAGCATATTTGGAGGAGCCAGCTTCATTTTGAAATAAGGTGCTGATGGCTGATGAAACTAAAATTGAGTTATATGGAGGACGGTATGCATGAAAGAAAAAGAACACAGCATTTTAAGATAAACACTTGCTTCCCACAGTAAAATTTAGTGGTGGTTTCATCATGCTGTGGGGCTGTGTGATCAGTTCAGGTACTGGGAATCTTATTAAAAAGTTGAGGGTTGCATGGATTCCAGTCAATATCAGCAGATTCTTGAGGACAATGTTCAGGAATCAGTGAGAAAGTTGAAGTTGCGTCTGGGCTGGATACTTCAACAAGACAACGACCCTAAACACTAAACACTGCTCAGAATCTACTAAAGCATTCATGCAGAGGAACAAGTACAACATTCTGAAATGATCATCCCAGTCCCCAGACCTGAATTTTATTGAAAATCTGTGGTGTGATTTAAAGCGGGCTGTTCATGCTTACAAACCATTAAACCTGACTGAACTGGAGATGTTTTGTAAAGAAGAATGGTCCAAAATACCTTCAAACAGAAGTCAGACTCTCATTGAAGGCTATAGGAAGAGTTTAGAGGTTATTTACTTTCTGTAAATTTTATAAACTGTGTATATGCTGTGTATGTTGGTGGTTGTGGGTTACATGTTGTGGGTTGTGGGTCAGTGAGCTGTAGTGAATGAGTCCAGGAGAGCAGGGCTGGAGGTGCCGTTTGTCTGTTTATGGTCTATGATATATTGATATAAATAGTGCTGGCCTGCTCAGGGGGTTGAACTTAAAACAACAATACAAACAGTGAGGCAGAGTCTGTTCAGTTCAGGAGAACCAGGGTCCTGTTAGAGAAAAAAACAGCGCTCTCTGTTGGCTGAAGTTCATCATGACAAGTGCAGGACTTCTGCCTCAGCTAGATTTTACAGTTTGCCTCAAGCCATGTAGAGAACACAGCAAACATGTAAAAGAAGGTGCTGTGGTCAGATGAAACCCAAGTTAAACCTTTTGACTGAAATGCAAAGTGCAAGATAGAAAAGTAACTTTGCTCTTCCATCAGGGAGAGGGAAGCTTGTAAGAGTTGATGGGAATATGGATGGAGCTAAATACAGGGCAATCCTGGAAGAAAACCTGTTGGAAGCTGTTAAAGACTTAAGACTGGGATAGAGATTCACCTAAACATAATGCCAGGTTTAGATCAAATGAATGTCCCAGTCAAAATCCTGACCTAAATCCATTTGTGGCAAGACATGAAAATAGCTGTTTACAGACGCTCTCCATCCAACCTGGCTGAACTGGAGTTATTTTGTAAAGAAGAATGAACAAAAATATCAGTCTCTAGCTGCTCAAAGCTGGTAAAGACATAAGCCAAGACTTGCAGCTGTAATTGCAGTGAAAAATGGCTCCAAGTACTGATATAGGGGGCTGAATATTTTTGCAAGTCACAATTTTCAGATTATTGGATTAATATTTTTGAAAATCATCTACTATTTTCGTTACACTTATGTACAACTTTGTGTTGGTCTATCGCCTAAAATAAAAAACGCCCATAAGCCAGTGTTGTCACTAAGGATAGAGGGGAGAGAGAAGCCTATTCTGGAACAATGCACAAAGGATCAGCGAATGATTCGGATATGACTTTTGACCCTGCACTCGGAGAATGCGGCCACTGTCCACCTTTTGCTTGTTTGTGTACGCTGCTCTCTTTGTTTCACCACACAAAACACAGCCACTATTTTCTCTCTTGCAGTCCAGTCAGCTACAAACAAGCCCAGCTGCCACTGTGGCCTGACTATACAACAGAATATACAACAACAAATACAGATATCTTTCCGATATAAGAGCCGGTAAACTGCAGTTGTAATATGAAGCCGAGGTGACGCACAAAAGACAAGGCAAAAAAAGGGCCCTTTCAAATGGTGGGTACATCCTCTAGCTCACAGTTAATGTTTTATTCCAAATCTAAAGTTCTGTAATACGGGGCCAAAACAACTAAAAGTGTCACTGATCAACAGAACTAAGAGCAGCTCTAACACTTGCCAAGGCTGTTTTGGCACTGCCTCTTGTCCCTAAGCCCTCAAAAATGTGTCAGTCTGCTACCTCTGATGTGAAGCTTCACTTTTACATGAAGAACAAGATAAAAAGAGAATGTAAGAGTATGAGTCAAAGAGCATACGATCAGTGTTCATTTTGATTTAGTTTTAGTCATCTGAAATGTTTTTAGTTTTAGTCTAGTTGACTAAATATCATAGGAATGTAGTAGATTTAGTCGACTGAAATGTAAAGGGTGTGAATGTAAATGCTTTTTCATCAGTTCCCTTGAATTATTAACTACACACTTATGACAATTAAACATTTATTAACCAGTTGTGTAATATTATTAATGTTTAAATGTAAAATATATTTATATTTATATATGATTTAACGTATTATTGTAGGTTTGTGACTGTAAATATTTTAAATAAAACATTTTGTTCTAGAAATCAGGTCATATTAAATGTATGGAATGTAATACCTTAATTAAAACATTAGAACGGTTAAATTATAGTTTGAAGGAAGCTGTACACACAAATACATCCTTTAAAGGAGATGGTTTTATCTGCAGCACTAACCCAGCACACCCAGCTGCATTCTGTTAATGAGGTCAAAAACACACATTCACACACTGTCCTGTACAGATGATCTCAGGACTTACAGACTTCATGAGTTAAAGTGAGAAACTGATGAGAAAGTGCTGTAAGGAACTTTTGGGTTTATAGATTCACTTATGTTATTGTTATATTTTTGCTACATCTTTTTCCTTTCTGACCTGCTCCAAGTTTTGAGTTTGCTGTTCTTAAGAAGCATTGCTTGATGTGAATCATGCCTCACAAAAAAGAGCTCTTAGAAGACATACGTTCAAGAATTGTTGATTTGCATGAAGCTGAAAGGGTTACAAAAGTATTTCTAAAAGCTCTGATGTTCTTGTGTCCACGGTAAGTTCAGCACAGTTGCTACTCTCACTAGGCGTAGTCTTCCTGTAAAGATGACTGCAAGAGCACATCGCAGAAGGATCAATGAGGTGAGGAAGAATCCTAGAGTGTCAGCTAAAGACTTACAGAAATCTCTGGCATATGCTAACATTTTTGTTGACAAATCTACAATAAGAAAAACATTAAACAAGAATGGAGTTTATGGGAGGACACCAAGGAGGAAGCCACTGCTGCCCAAAAAAAACATTGCTGCACGTCTGAAGTTTGCAAAAGAGCACCTGGATGTTCCACAGCAGTACTGGCTAAATATACTCTGGATAGATAAAAACAAAACAAATGCTATGTGTGGAGAAAAAAGGCACAGCACACAATCATCAAAACCTTATCCCAACTGTGAAACATGGTGGAGGGGGCACCATGGTTTGGGGCTGAAAAAAAAAAATCCTCCTGACTGTTGTGCAGGTCTGATCTGCAACTACAGGAAACGTTTGCTTGAGTTTTTTTCTGCCAAAAGAGGGTCAACCAGTTATTAAATCCAAATGTTCACATACTTTTTCCACCCTGCACTGTGAATTTTAACATGTTGTGTTCAATAAAACCATGCAAACATATCATTTTCTTGTGTGGTATTAGTTTAAGCACATTTAATGAACAATTTATGCAGATATCCA
Organism: Astyanax mexicanus; assembly: GCF_023375975.1. Lineage (NCBI taxonomy): Eukaryota > Metazoa > Chordata > Actinopteri > Characiformes > Acestrorhamphidae > Astyanax > Astyanax mexicanus. The sequence continues at coordinate 35,586,169 of NC_064421.1, forward strand.
AGTAATCCCAAAGGGTTCACATACTTTTTTTTTGCAACTGTATATGGTCTCTCACCTTTCTCCCTGCTGACACTGTCAAGGTGAGCCCCATGGGTAACGACAGTTCACAGGCAAGTACGGTCTTCCCGGGTTTTGTATCTGACCGCGCTACTGCAAAAAAGACAGGTACTGATTGGATGACTACCCTGCTTGTCCCTCCTTTCCACCTATGCACAAAACTAAATCAGTTCTGATTGATGTCCTACCTGCTAAACAAATGTGTCTGGTTTTTATTCGTTGATGAAAATTTCAGTTAATTTAGTCATCATTTTTATTATTTTATGCTGTTTTTATTTAGTTATTGTCTCGCTTTTGTCTTGAAAAAAGGTTAATTGACGAACAAAATTAACACTGCATATGATATATGTATATATACGATATATGTATAACAAAGATAGGGATATCTTTGATACACAACACTTTCTTACAAGCATGCACTGTATCTGTATTGTCACAGTGGAGAACAGGTTAGGTGAGGGCTGATAAAGGACCTGGGTCTTCTTGATATTTAAAGCCAACCCTAGGGCTCTGTATGCCTTAGCAAAGGCATTCAGGAGCATACTGAAGTTTAATGATGTATGTGTTACTTACCTTGCTTTTGGCCTTGAACCTGTTGAGGTTGAAGAGCCCACCATAAGTCCTAAACATTATTTGTACCCCCTGTGGCAGTTCTTTGCCAATAAGGCGAAGTATGGCAGCAATGAATATGGCAAACAGGCTAGGTGCAATAATGCATCCCTGTTTAACCCCCATTTCCACAGTGAAGGGCTCAGATTTGGTGCCGCTGTTGCTGATCACTCTTGCTGACATTCTGTCATGTAGGAGCCTAAGGATTCTGATGAATTGTCATGGCATCCATAGCTTGATAATATACTCCACAGAGCCTGGCGGTTTACAAAATCAAAGGCCTTTGCCATATATAATGGCTTCCCTTTTCTTGCAGTTGCCATGCTGCAAAAATCATGTCAACTGTGCCTCTGGATGGACGAAAACCACACTGAGACTCTGGGAGTATTTCCTGAGACATTTGTAACAGTCAGTTTGCGAGAACACGGGCGGGGACTTTGCCAGTTGTTGACAAAATTTAGATAACGCTGTAGTTCCCACATTCTGCCTTATCCCCCTTTTTTAAAAATGGACACTTTTAGAGCATCCCTAAGCTCTGGAGGGATTTTTTTTCACCAGACCTTGAGGAGTAGGGTATGGATGTGATACAGGAGCTTTGACCCACTTTCCTTAAAAACCTCTGCTGATATCCCATCAGGGCCTACAGCCTTGCAATTCTGTTAGATGTTAGGAGGTTCCCCCATTTCTCCCATCTCTGATGGGAAGTTTGGGGATGTGGCTAACCACGTCTGGTTTGATTGAGGAGTTCTTGGAAGTGTTCATTCCATCTGGCATTTATGGCCTCAATGTCCTTCAATAGCTCTTGTCCATCCTTTGAGCGCAGGAGGTTTAGGCCTCGATAGCTTGGCCCATAGATGGCTTTTTTTCATTAAAGAAGCCTCTGGTGTTGCCAGAGTCTGCAAGTTTTTGGATCTCCACTGCCTTTTCCGTCCACCAAGAGTTTTTAAGTTCTCTCAGCTGCCTTAGCTCTGGAGTGGGCAACTCTTTTAGCTTTACAGGAGATGTCATTTTGCCATATGCGAAAGGCTTCTCTTTTCTTGGAGATCAACTGTTCTATCTTAATATCTTTCTCATCAAATCTATCCTGGTGTTTTCTGGACCCCAAGGTGTTTATGCAGGCATTGCGAATGGAGGAATTTAGGAGGTTCCAATGCTCTTTTATATCAGCAGGGTATTCCTGTTGAAGACTTTTCTCAAGAGAAGCCAGAAGTCGCTGCTGGATGGCCGGTTCATGCAGGCTGTCGAGGTCCAATCTTCTCCGGATCTGCTTCTTTTGGATCCTTCTTTTCTTCTTAAGCTTGATGGACATATATCTTGCCTGTCCCTGGCTCGTACAGTTTCATAATCAATAAGATGCCATTGTTTAGAGCGGGGATGTCTCCAAGATGCCTTATATATGTTTTTCTGGTGAAAAAGTGTATTGGTGATGGTAAGGTCATATTGAGCACATTTGCTGAGAAGTAGAGATCCATTGGAGTTGATGTTCCCAATGCCCTCCTTGCCAAGGGTGCTTTTCCAAAGGCGTTTGTCCCGGCCAACCCTTGCATTGAAATCACCAAGGAGTATGATCTTATCCTCCTTGGGGATCTTAGCCAGTGTTGCATCAAGACAGGTGTAGAAAGTCTCTTTTTCTTCCTCTTCAGAATCCAATGCAGAGGCATAGGCGGTCAGGACTGTGGCCTTCTGGTTGTACGCAAGTACCAGACGGATGGTCATGAGGCGCTCACTGATGCCTACAGAAAGTTCAGAGAGGTGACTAATAAGCTCATTTTTAATTTACTTGTCCTTCATCTGCCAGTCGGGTTTCAGAAGGGGAACCAAGTCGATATGACATCTCTTTAGTTCTCTGGCAATGAAAGCAGTTCTCCTCTCCGGTCTTTGACTGGCTGCACTTTCCATCATCGTGCGGATGTTCCAGGCTCCAAAGTTAAATTTTAATTTACTGTGATTTTGACCGTAAATGGTGATCCCACTGGACACGGTAATCCAGTCAGGATGTTTGAGGCAGGCTATTTTTAGGGCACCTTTTCTAGCCCCCTCCCCATAGATGGGGTGAGAAGAGTGAATCCTAAAGAGGGCTGCTCAGTCGTGGGTGTAGCTACCGAAGGGCTCTTCTGCCTCAATTCCAAGAGCCCAGCTACAGATCTTACACCCACCACCATTTGTGCCAGCTCATTACTAGGAGCTTCCAGATTTCATGATCCTGCCCCCGTCACCACTTACTGGTTGCCAGTGGACTTAAACCAGGATGTTAAGGTTTAGCTATTAGACTGAAAGAATAATAACATTCTCAGGTATTCAAACGTATTCGCATTGCCACAAAATCAGCTAACAACTCCCCATGACTTCTGTTGGATCAGTCCACAATCTCATTAATAGATTTGGTAAGGTTTCTGGCTAGTTCATAAATTGGACAAAATCCAAAATTCCTATTGATTCTTACTTACATTGACTGGGATGCTGAGGTTGGAAAGAGGATCTCCACCGATAGAACCAACACATTATCTTTAACTGCCCACCCCTGGGCGGGTTTTCCTCTCTGAAATCAGCAGTAAATTAATTATATTGGAAAGAAAAAAAACACACCTTTAAATACCAAAACAGTATGGCGGACTGAATGCTGCAAATTGTTATAATATACACTACTTCACTACCGATAGACAAATTAATTTTAGACCTTAAGGCCCAAACAGAAAATAACTGGCAAATAATCTGTAACAACACATTCACAATGTCACCCAATTGTAACATACAGTTAATTCAATACAAAATATTACATAGAATACATTATCGCTACACATAAAATGCACCTGATGGGCCTCACCTACACAAACACCTGTACACATTGTCCAAGCACAATAGACAACCACTAACATGCATTCTGGAACTGCCTCCCTGTCAGACAGTTTTGGTTGGAGGTCATGGGAAAGCTATCCAAGATCCTCAGCCTCAGCATCCCACTCTCTCCTTCTGTAGGCCTGCTTTTTTTATCATCTTCATTTCTACAACAGTGGCTAAAAAATTAATTTTACTCAACTAGAAAGACCGAACTAAATTATCAATAAGCACTGGTACAATCTGCTAACTGAACACTCAAATCTGTAAGGACTTACATTTACCATAAAAGATAATATCAATCTCTACAACAACATCTGGTCAGCATTTTTGAACTTTATCCAGAGCTGATCCCTCTACTTATCTGTTATCATTATTTTCTCTCTTCTTTCATGCCTGATTAATACTTAATATTACACAAACAGCCTCTGTAGGTTGCCCTGTTGTATGTTTTTCAATTATCTGTTTCTTTCTCCCCACACTGTTACATATTAGTAATCCGTTATACAGTCATATGAAAAAGTTTAGGCACTCCTATTAATCTTAATCATTTTTAGTTCTAAATATTTGGGTGTTTGCAACAGCCATTTCAGTTTGATATATCTAATAACTGATGGACACAGTAATATTTCAGGATTGAAATGAGGTTTATTGTACTAACAGAAAATGTGCAATATGCATTAAACCAAAATTTGACCGGTGCAAAAGTATGGGCAACCTTATCATTTTATTGATTTGAATACTCCTAACTACTTTTTACTGACTTACTGAAGCACAAAATTGGTTTGGTAACCTCATTGAGCTTTGAACTTCATAGCCAGGTGTATCCAATCATGAGAAAAGGTATTTAAGGTGGCCAATTGCAAGCTGTTCTCCTATTTGAATCTCCTCTGAAGAGTGGCATCATGGGCTCATCAAAACAACTCTCAAATGATCCAAAAACAAAGATTGTTCAACATAGTTGTTCAGGGGAAGGATACAAAAAGTTGTCTCAGAGATATAAGATTCAAGATTCAAAGAGTTTATTGTGCACAGTAAGAAACAAGTTTCTTCGTACAATGAAGTTCTTTCTTTGCTCCTCGCCAAGTCGCATAAAGATAAAAGCAGAAAATACACAATAAAGATAGAATAAACTAACTAAATATAAATATTAAATTGGTGTTAATTTACATCCAGGTTGGAAATATATACATGAAAACAGTAATGTGTTATGGATATTATTTACATGTTTTAAGTACATGTTATCTACAGCAGTGGAATATTGAAAAAATGCAAAAAATTCAGTAGTGCAATTATAAAATTGCAGTAAAGTGAGCATGTGCCTCTGTTAAATGTCCTTGACATGTAAACGTGTAGTGCCTGGTGGTTTTACATGTTACACTTCTGTACCGCCGGCCTGAAGGCAGAAGTGTGAACAGTACATGCTGGGGGTGGGTAGAGTCTTTGTGGATGGAGGCAGCTCTCCTGAGGACTCTCTGGTGGTAGATGCTCTGCAGAGAGGGCAGTGGAGTTCTGATGATCTTCTCCGCAGTCTTTACCACTCTCTGCAGGCGTGTACGGTCTGTCACAGTAGTGTTGCCGTACCACGCGGTGATACAGTTGGTGAAGAGGCTCTCAATAACACAGCTGTGGAAGTTGCAGAATATCTTAGGAGACATCCCGAACTTCCTCAGCCTCCTCAGGAAGTACAGCCGCTGTTGAGCCTTTTTGACCAGGTGTTCAATGTCCATGTTAAGTCCTCACTGATGTGGATGCCCAGGTATTTAAAATTGTTCACCCTCTCCACTTCAAGCTCCCGGATGAACAGTAGCTGATGAGGTCACTTCTCCCTCCTCATGTCCACTATCAGCTCCCTCGTCTTGTCAGTGTTCAGGGCGAGGTTGTTGTCCTCACACCATGACAGCAGTCTTGTCACCTCCCTCCTGTAAGCCACTTCATCTCCGCCACTGATGCGGCTGCGGTGTCGTCTGCGAACTTCAGGATGATGTTGTCCTTATGGGAAGCGACACAGTCTTGGGTGAACTGGGTGTAGAGGATAGGGCTGAGGGGGTCCAGAGTGTCTGGTATGCTGCACTGGATGTGAGCCAGAACCACTTTCTCAAAGCACTTCATAATGATCTGAGTGAGTGCTACTGGCCTGTAATCATTCAGTCCATGGGGGGCTCTTCTTGGAGAGGGGGGCAATAGTTGTGTTCTTGTAGCATGTGGGAACAATACTCTGGCTGAGGGAAAGTTTAAAAATGGAGCTGAAAACGTTAGCCAGTTCATTAGCACATGCTCTGAGGGCCCTTCCAGGAATGTTGTCCGGTCTGGCTGCCTTGCGGGGGTTGATCTTTCTCAGAGCTCTGCATACCTGGCCTGATGATACTGTCAGAGGGGGGGAGGGGGTGTGGAGGGCTGAGTGTGTGTGTGTGCCTCTCGTGGTAGTGCTGGGAGTTTCAAAGCGGGTGTAAAAGGTGTTGAGGTCATCTGGTAGGGTGTCTGCAGAGCTCAGGGTGCTGGTGGTGGTCTTGTAGTCTGTGATGTGCTGCAGGCCTTGCCACATCTGCCTGGAGTCAGCAGTGGAGTAGAAGCCATCCAGTTTCTCCCTGTACTGCCTCTTAGCTGCTGTGATGGCTTTCCTCAGTCTGTACTTTGCAGCTTTGTACCCAGTCTCATTGCCTGATTTAAATGCAAGAGAGCGAGTACACAGCATGCGTCGTACCTGACTGTTGATCCAGTGTTTCTGATTGGGGAATCTCTTCACTTGTATGGTGGGCACGATATTATCCACACAAGTGCTGATGTAGCCGGACACATGCTCAGCATAGTCCTCTATGCAGACAGAGGAGTCCTCCATTGTGGCTGCAGCTTTAAACACATTCAATTCAATTAAATTCAAATTTATTTATATAGCGCTTTTTACAACAAAGGTTGTCACAAAGCCGCTTTACAGGAAAAACAGAACCATGCCCTTTTATGAGCACCACAACAGAGATGCCAATTTTATGGTGACACATTGGCAAGGAAAAACTCCCTTTAAGAGGAAGAAACCTTGGAAGGAGCCAAGACTCAGTCCGAGGAACCCATCCTACTCGGGTTGACCCGCTCAGTACAAACAAATAACAAACAAATAACAGAACAAAACAGTACAGAGAATTAATGTGAACTATGGGTAATACCACAGGTACTAATTTATGAATATAGAAATATGATGGGCACAAACTATAGAGCTATGGCTAATATAGAAACAGATTCTAAATGTGTTAATGTTAATCAGTGCAGGGTTGCAGAGCCGGAGAACAACACAGCGGGCAGTGGAGAGCCAGGCTGGGAACATCAGGAACAAGGCATCTCTATACATGTAAAAGAGATAGATAGAGAAAACAAAAAGGAAAGAAAGAGAAAAAAATGAGTTAGAAAGGTTGTGTAATAATTCTGACGAGTAGAAGGACAGGGCTGATTCCTGAAAGCTGGAACCACAGACGGACACATCCAGGCAGGCCGGCCGGGCATCTCAGCACATGTGAGAGAGATAGAGAGAGAGAGAGAACAGAGAGGGGAGGGAAGAGAAAGGGGTTAGAATGGTTTTATAAAACTCTGCTGGAGTGGGATGGGCACTGGTAGCAGCAGCTCAGGACATGGGGAGAGAAAGAGAAAGGAGATGATTAGGACAGGGTATATATATGCTGGATAAGCTGTAAGGGGAAGAAAATTGTAATGAGACATTACTCAAAAGCTTGAGCAAATAGAAATGTTTTGAGTCTAGATTTAAATATTGAGAGTGTGTCTGAGACCCGTATATTAATAGGGAGGTTATGCCAAAGTTGGGGAGCTTTATAAAAAAAAAGCTGTTCCTCCTGCATAGTTTTTTCTAATAGGCAGGACTAATAACAGGCCAGCGTCTTGGGAGCGGAGTGAATGTGGCAGATTGTAAGGAGTAAGAAGTTCCTGTAGACAATGCAGGGCCAGACCATTGAGGGATTTATACGTCAAGAGAAGTATTTTATAATCTATAAGAAATTTAACAGGTAGCCAGTGTAGGGATGAAACAAGGATGGCAGTACTGCCCCTATCAAGAGCTGAAAGTATATCATTAGTTACTCTAAGTAGAGCTGTTTCAGTACTATGGTTTTGTCTAAATCCAGATTGAAAAACCTCATGAATACTATTACTTCGTAGATACAAGCGCAGCTGCTTTCTAGGATTTTGGCTACAAAGGGAAGATTAGAAATTGGTCTATAATTAGCAAGCTCGCAGAGGTCCAGATTTGGCTTTTTGATAATAGGCTTAATGACCGCCAATTTAAGAGAATTGGGTACGTAGCCCATGCTAAGGGATGAATTTACTATTTGATTTACCCACCTTTGGCAGTGCCTGTTTAAATAATAAAAAATAAATAACAAAATAATAAATAAATAATAAAGTCTAATATATGACTACATTGGTGAGTGGGGCCAATTACATTTTGTTTAAAGCCTAGAGCATCTAAAACTGATTTAAATGCAATTTTTAGTGGATCCTGGTCCTTTTCAAAGTGGATAGTCTTTTATCAAAAAGTCTTTTAGCTAGTCGGCAGAGTAGTATTAGAAGCTGCTGACAATCCAGAGCCGGGACCAGGCCGCAGACAGAGAGGCTTAACCAACCGTCTGCGAGCTGCAAAGAGACGTTACCAAGATACCAGTGTATTCAGACTGTGTCTGTCCCCTGAGTCAAACAAAAACGTCGAAAAACTAAAACAGTCAATCCAAATAACTTAACTTAGGGCGTTTTCACACCTGTAGTTCGTTTCTCTGGTCCGAATTAGTTAATGAGTTCGTTTATTGGAGCATTTTCTCGCTCTGTTCAGTCTGGTTTCACACAGGCATAAATGTAAACGCACCAAAATGCGCACCAATAAACACGCAAGCAGGCTGTGTCCTCTGATTGGTCACAGCGTGGTCTGGCGTGGAAGTAAATATACATATACAAAAAGAATAAATATAGCGAGAAGATTCTGTGTTCCAGCGCATGTTTTTACACTGAACGCTGAAACGTTGCGCTTTTAAACACAGCGTTTCTATGTGCAGCGCAGATGTAAACATAGTAAACAGAGTTACAGACGGCGCGCGCATGGACACAGCGTTTGTTCTTAGCTGTGGTAATTAGCGTTATCTGGCTAATATATCAGTTTAGACTGCTCTTATCAGCCTTTTAGCTCAAATAAATGGACTATATTTAATAGCTGGGTCGAATCGAGACCGGATCATGTTCTCACCAAAGCGAACCGCTCCAGAGTTCGTTTGGTACCGGACCGAGACCACCTCCTCTAGCTGGTCTCGGTCCGGTTCTTTTGATCCGCACCCGAGTGCGACTACTGTTTTCACACCTGCTCAACTGAACCGCACTAAAGTTACAAACGGATCAGAGTTCGTTTTAACCAAATCAAATAGTGCTGGTGTGAAAACGCACTTATATTAATCAATCGCATCCAGACTGTAGCACTAACACTTCAAACCTAAAGATTGGTTTACTTAATATTAGATCTCTAAATTCAAAAGCAGTTATAGTGAATGAAATGAAATGAAATAAATAGAAATTCGATGTTCTGTGCCTGACAGAAACCTGGATTAGGCCAAATGAATATGTAGCATTAAATGAAGCCACCCCTGCAGGCTATAATTATATACACAATCCGAGATTGTCCGGTAGAGGAGGTGGGGTCTGCATACTTTTCCGAAGTACCTTAGTTAGCAATCAGAAACACTATGATAATTTTACTTCTTTTGAGCTTCTTTACACCAGTATAATTAATCCAGTTACAAAAAAGAATGCATTTTCCTTAATTAATATCTACAGACCACCAGGGCCCTATTTAGAATTTTTAAAAGAATTTAGTGATTTTGTCACAGACTTAGCAGTAAGTAATGATAAAGTGATTATAGTTGGAGACTTCAACATTCATTTCGAAAAGTTGGATGATCCATTAAAAAAGGCATTCACATCCATGTTAGACTCAGTTTAAAAGGTATTATTCAAAATATAACAGGACCTACTCATTACTGTAATCATACTCTGGATTTAGTTTTGACCCTGGGTGTGAGCATAGATAACCTGAATATTCGTTCTCAAACCTCCGCAATTTCAGATCATTACCTTCTTTCATTTAAATTACATCTTAGTCATAATATATGTACATCCCCTAGCTACTCTGTAAAACGTTCAATTACGCCTTTTACAGCCCAACAATTTACAGATAAGCTTCCCGATTTATCATCTATAATGTACTCTCCTGTAGACCCAGTAGAACTAGACAAACTAACCGAAGGGTTAGAAAATACCTTTCGCTCTACCTTAGATGTTGTAGCTCCCGTTAAACTGTAAGGGCTGGTGGCCGACCGAGGCACCCTCCGGGGCAACAGAGGGCGCGCCAGGCCAGCACCGAGGGTTAATTGGCTAATTGCCAACACCTGCTTTGAACACCTTATAAGCAACGCCAACCAGCCACTCGGCGCTGGATCTTTGAAGCTCGTGAGAGCGAATCTATGCTCGATTTTTCTCTGAGCTCCGGCTCTCATTTCCCTGCTTTCCTATCCACGGCAAGTGCCGTTTTTCCCTCTCGAGTTTGGTGTGGCTGTGTAGAGCTGTGAGCTCCACCGCTCTCCTCTGTTCTCTTAGTCTTTGTACCTCGCGCCATAAGAGGTAGCCGGCATTTACCGGCGGTCTTTGTTTTGATTCACTCCCCTTCTCTCTCGCTCACGCTAGGCGGGACTTTTGTTTTCCACCCGTTTTGATTATTTGTTGCTCCGCCCCTTTCGGCGGAGGCTCTAGGGGTGAATAAGGCGGCCGTGTCCCAATCTGTTCGCTGGTTCAGCGGTTAGAGCATTGGGCTGCGGTTGTGACAGCCTGGGTTCGATCCCCGCGTGGAACGGGGTTTAATAATAATTATATATTTATAATATTATTATATATATTATATACCCTATTAATATATATTAACAATGATATATTATTATTATTATTATTATTTTTATTATTTTTCTTTCTCTTGGGATTACCTGCTTTGAGATCTACTGCTCTGCACTTGGGTTCTAAAACCTTCTGGGCTGGAGAGCTACTGCTCCCAACCCATTACATAATCATAAAATAGAGAGAGAGAAAAAGCTCGCACCGTGGTACAATGATCAAACTCATACCTTAAAGCAGTTAGTACGAAATTTAGAGCGTAAATATCGATCAACTAAACTGGAAGTTTTTCACTCTGTGTGGAAAGACAGTCTTTTTAAATATAGAAAAGAACTTAATAAAGCCCGCTCAGCAGATCTGACCTCACAGATCGAGATAAATAAAAATAATCCTAGAGTTCTCTTTAGAGTTATTTCCAAATTAACTAAAAACCAGGAAGGTACTGAACCTCAGATCCCAGCCATTCACACCAGCAACGCTTTTATGGACTTCTTCAATAGTAAAATTGAAAACATTCGGGATAAAATTAAACAGATAAATAGCACATACTGGTCATCTGGTGTGGATCATCTAGAACAAAACCCTGTTACGGAAGTTAGGTTGGAAGTCTTTAACCCACTTCCACAGCTAGAACTAGAGAAAATTATCTCCTCTTCAAGCAGCTCAACCTGCACACTTGATGCAGTCCCCACAAAATTACTAAAACAGGTACTACCAGATATAATTAAACCTCTGTTAATGATAGTAAACTCATCGCTCACCCTAGGCCATGTACCTAAAGCCTTTAAAACAGCTGTAATTAAACCTCTGATCAAGAAACCAAATCTTGATCCTACTGTACTGTCTAACTATAGACCTATTTCAAACTTACCGTTTATTTCTAAGATTTTAGAAAAAGCTGTAGCCCAACAACTTTGCTCTTACCTGCAAAGAAACCAGATCTATGAACCTTTTCAATCTGGATTTAGGCCCCATCACAGCACTAAGACCGCTTTAGTTAAAATAACAAACAATCTACTTATAGCCGCCGACCAAGGCTGTGTTATCCTACTGGTACTTCTCAATCTGAGCGCAGCCTTTGATACAATAGATCATACTATCCTTTTAGAAAGATTAGAGAACATGGTCGGTGTAACAGGAACTGCATTATCATGGTTTAAATCATACTTAACCGATCGTTATCAGTTTGTGAGGATAAATGATATGTCTTCCAGTTATACTAAGGTAAGACATGGAATTCCACAAGGCTCTATATTAGGACCGTCATTATTTACATTATAAATGCTCCCACTGGGCAAAGTTATTAGAAAACATGACGTTAATTTTCATTGTTATGCGGATAAAACGCAGCTCTTCATATCAGCCAAACCTGACGACAGAGTGAAATTAAAGAATATCGAGGATTGTGTAAAAGATGTAAAATTATGGATGTCATGCAACTTTTCCTATTAAATAGTGATAAAACAAAAGTTCTCCTATTAGGCCCCAAAGCTGCTAGAAATAAATGATCAGACTTAATGCTAAATCTGGCCGACTTCTCGGTCACCCCTGGTTCAGCAGCAAATTACCTTGGAGTTATCATAGATTCAGATCTAGCATTCGATACACACATATCTAATTTTACTAGAACAGCTTTTCTACACCTACGTAACATCACCAAGCTAAGAAATGCCCTATCACTGCATGACGCAGAAAAATTAGTACATGCCTTTATTACCTCAAGGCTAGATTATTGTAATGCGCTATTGTCTGGATGTTCCGGCAGTAACTTAAATAAACTTCAGCTAGTTCAAAATGCTGCAGCCAGGGTCCTTACTAAAACTAGAAAATTTGAGCATATTAGTCCAGTACTATCAGCACTGCACTGGCTTCCAGTCAAATTCCGCATAGACTATTTGAGTATTTGCGAGATCTCATCTCTTATTATGAACCACCACGATTACTTAGATCTCAGGGTGCTGGTTTCTTAGCAGTTCCTAAAATTCAGAGGAGCTCTGCAGGAGGAAGAGCTTTCTCTTATAAAGCGCCTCAGACACAGTCTCAATCTTTAAGTCTAGACTGAAAACTTACTTGTTTAGTTTAGCTTTTGGTAATTAATGTTTTTCCCTTTAGATGAGGCCGCAGATCCAGGGGTTCATGGACAGCGGGAATTGTGGTAAACTGAGATGCTGGTGCTCTTGTTCTCCCAATGCACACGGTCACTCAGGTTTGTGGATGGTGGAGTGGGTGGATGCCTTTAGTGTAACGCTGTGTGAAGGACGGGACGAGGAGAGCGGACGCTAATGCAAGTATCATTTATTATAGAACAGAAAACAAAACATAAATCAAACAGAAACTCAGAAACAGGAGACTAACTAACAGGCAGGATTTAACACAGCCGTGACAGACGTATACACGCACAAGAACCAACAAAAACACTAATGACAGAGACGCTTAAATACACACACAAGGCGGGAAAGAGAACAGGTAACACCTGGGGACTGACTAATGAGGGGCGGAGCTACAAATGGACACAGGTGAGTGGAAAAACACTGGCAGAACACAGGGGCACGGGTAACGTGGGACAACACAGGCACGAGGACAGACAGGAAACAGGGCCAGGCGTGACAGAAACCTCCCCCTAAACGCGCAGCTCCCGAGGCGCGTAAAAACAAACCCCGGGGGCTGGCGGCAGGGAGAGGCCGGGGAAAACAGGAGACCGAACGGGAGACTGGACAGGGAACTGGACAGGTGACGGAGAGTGGACGGGGAACTGGACAGGAGACAGAGACTGGACGGGGAACTGGACAGGTGACGGAGACTGGACGGGGAACTGGACAGGAGACTGAGACTGGACGGGGAACTGGACAGGAGACTGAGACTGGACGGGGAACTGGATGGGTGACGGAGACTGGACATGAGACGGAGACTGGACGGGGAACTGGACATGAGACGGAGACTGGACGGGGAAATGGACAGGAGACTGAGACTGGACGGGACCGGACATGGGAACAGGGACGAGAACATTGACGGGGACGGACACAAACACGGTGACTGGGACAGGAACAGTTAAACCACAGGGGACAGGAACAGGAACGAACACAGATATGGGGACCAGGACAGGGAGAGACAAGGGAACAAAAAACATAGGTGGGTGCCCAGGACTGGCAAAAGTCTGTGGGGATAGCCTGGGCACATAACTGGGGGCAAAGTCAGGAGGCCTAGGAGCAGGCCTGGAAATACGGGGCCTGGGCCCAAACATAGTTCTGGGAGCTGCAGGTGCTTGGGCAGGAGCCGGAGCAGCAGGGACTGCTGGTGCTTGAGCTGGAGCCGGAGCAGCTGGGACTGCTGGTGCTTGAGCTGGTGCTGGCGGCGCGGCGACTTGGGCAGCTGGCACTGGTACGGAGACTTGGGCAGCTGGCACTGGTACGGAGACTGGAACTGCTGGAGCAGACACTGAGACTAGAACATTTTCAGCTAACACGGAGGCTTCAGCAGCTTCAGCAGACACGGAGGCTTGAGCATTTTCAGCAGACACGGAGGCTTGAGCAGCTTCAGCAGACACGGAGGCTGGAGCAGCACGCACAGCAGCATATGCAGAGTCTAGAGCGGCAGGAGTTCGGGGGCGTGGCTCAGCAGCCGAAGATGCCTCGTAGGTGGGCGTGTCCGCCGAGTGAGTTTCGGAGCTGGGCGTGTGGAGATCCAGCGCTGCTGCTGTGAGGCCTAGAGCCGCGGGTGAAACAAAAACCCGGACTGGATTATTACTCCTGGAGAGCGGCTCGTCCACCGCAGCAGTCCCAGAGCATGGCGTCTCATCCGCGGGCTTCACGGAGTGCGCCGTCTCAGCCGCGAGAGTCGAGGAGCGCGGATGAGCCACGGGAGTCACGGAGTGTGGCGTCCCATCCACGGGCCTCACGGAGCGCGGCGTCTCGGCCGCGGGCTTCACGCGAGCTGGCGTGGAAACAAGAGGCGGCCAGCAAACAGGTGCGGGATCAGGCAGCGGAAGGCGGGTTGGTGCGGAGAAAGGCTCCTCGTCCTCGGAGCTGCTGGGAGCACAGCCAAGAAAGTCCCACGGCTCCCGGGTAGCCCGGCCTCCTCTGTAAAGAGAACCGAGGCTAACCGCACCAACCCGTATTGCCCCCCCAAAATTTTCTCCGCTCCGAAAATCCTCCACAGGTGAGAGGGAGCGCTGAGAGCGCCGCGCCCACCTTTTCTCCTCCGGCGCCGGGAAGTGGAGGAGTTTTCAGCCGCATACTCCTCCTGAACGCCGCGAGAGAAGGGAGTGGGTCGGATAGCCAGCCTGGATCCATAAAACGGATTACTTGCAGCGTCCATGGTTTAAGGTCGGTTCTTCTGTAACGCTGTGTGAAGGACGGGACGAGGAGAGCGGACGCTAATGCAAGTATCATTTATTATAGAACAGAAAACAAAACATAAATCAAACAGAAACTCAGAAACAGGAGACTAACTAACAGGCAGGATTTAACACAGCCGTGACAGACGTATACACGCACAAGAACCGACAAAAACACTAATGACAGAGACTCTTAAATACACACACAAGGCGGGAAAGAGAACAGGTAACACCTGGGGACTGACTAATGAGGGGCGGAGCTACAAATGGACACAGGTGAGTGGAAAAACACTGGCAGAACACAGGGGCACGGGTAACGTGGGACAACACAGGCACGAGGACAGACAGGAAACAGGGCCAGGCGTGACATTTAGTTAGGCTGTTTTATTTAGAGTCATTAGCCACACTCTGATAATGTTTTATATTCTATTCTATTTATATTTTACATAAATCCAGTTAAAACTAATTTCATCTCTCTGCCTTCCTCCGAGTTACTGACTGCCCACCTGTCTGATCAGGTACTGATGGATGTTGGACCCTCAGGCTCTCACGTCTCCTGTCCGGCCAGACTGATGGAAGTTTCTGAAGTCAGCTCTTTTCCATCACCCACCACAGATCAGCTGCTCATCATCCATCTTACTCTCCACTACAGATTACATCCAAGCCATTAGTGGTGCTGCTATACTCCTGAATATATAAAACCTATGTGGATGTATAAAAGACTTTTTAAATTTCAATTTAAAAGCCATTTGACCAGTGGTAGGATGGTCCCCCCTTAAATGTGAGTCTTGGTCCTCCCAAGGTTTCTTCCTCCTCCTGCAGCTCTGAGGGAGTTTTTCCTTGCCTCCGCGCTCGCTGGGGGTTCTGTATTATGTATTTTCTATATTTAATGTGATCATGTTTCTGTAAGCTGCTTTGTGCCAACACCAGTTGTAAAAAGCGCTATACAAATAAATGTGTTATACCTAACATTGAGTCATAAATTGTGGCAACACCACCACCACGACCGGAGCTGCATGGGTAACTAAAATAGCTAAAACCTGGAGAGGTAGACTCATTTAAAGTGATATATTTATCAGGTTTAATCCAGGTTTCACACAGACATAGTGCAGTAAGGTGATTATCAGTAATAATATCATTAACAATAACTGATTTTGGTGCTATCGATCTTATATTTAATAGCCCTAGTTTCATACGGACGCTGCTGGTAGGTGGGCATCGGACCAGAGATGAGGAGGCGGGCGCGGGTCAGTCTGCGAGCGGTGTCCAGGAGAGTGCGGAGGTGCTCCTTCGGGACCTCGCTGCTCCGGGCGGACGTGTCGTTGGTACCCACATGCAGGATGACGGTGCCGGGGTCCCCGCGATGCCGAAGCACTGTAGGAAGCCGCCAGGCTGACGTCCAGGACCCGAGCTCCTGGAAAACACGACACAGCAGCATTACCCTTAGCGTTAGACACCTTTAAATGCCTAACAATAGATTCCCCGACAATGAGGGTACTGCCCTTATCTGTTTTCCTCGGGCTGGGGGAGGTGAAGGAGGCGACGTCGAGGAGCTGAGGACCTCAAACACATCCCAGTCTGTTGTAGCAAAACAGTCCTGCAGGATGCCCTCAGTCTCCAGAGACCACAGTTTAAATGTTTTGGTAACAGGGTTTGCCTGTTTGAGATGTGGTCTGACTGTCCGAAGTTGGGGCGAGGTGCGGCTCTGTATGCACCGCGCACATTGCTGTACACGTGGTCAAGTGTGTTCTTGTTGCTGGTGGGAATGTCCACGTGTTGGTAGTGTTTGTGAAATACAGTCCGTAAGTTGCACTGGTTAAAATCCCCAGCGGTGATGAAGACGGCATCAGGGTGAGCCGTTTCCAGCACGCTGATGACGTCATGGAGTTTGCCGAGCGCTGCTGTAGAGTTACCCCATGGGGGGATGTAAACAGCGGCTAAAAACACAGCAGTAAATTCCTGTGGTAGATAATAGGGATGGCATTTCAGCAGTATGAACTCCACGTCTGGTGAGCAGTGCTAATAAGCGGTCTGTATGTCTCCATACCACGCGTTGTTTACAAACACACACACACAGTCCGGGGTGCGTTTCCCGTACAACGACGGAGCCTAGCATTGAACTAACGTGGTACGATGCATCGTTAAACTAACTAACATCTGAAGTACGACAGTTTCCCGAAACCATCGTACTTTGTTGGTACCACAGAAGTCTGAACTATATTGGTTTGAACCACCATGGTCTTAACTAAGGTGTTTCCAGATGTGTTCGGCCAGACTTTCCCAGCAGAAAACGTGCAAAACTCACAATCTTTAAAATATTATGCCAAAAATATGTTTCTAATGTATCATTTAGGCTATTTATATTGTAATTATCACCAGAACATAAGGTCCGGCAATACTATTAATAAAATAACAATGAACTGCCAGTAAAATGTACACAATAATTGCTATATATTAATTATTATTTGTAACAGACAGTGTTACTTAAAAAAAAACACATATTTGCTATAGCAATATTTTTTTAAATAAAATAATCACCATTCTGAATGAGTCTTATTCAAATGAGACCTGAGAAATGTGTGTTACTCAGTGGTTCAGCAGAGCGCCTACGACGGTGCAGCGCGCGGTGTTCTGTCGAATTGTGCAACACATCGAGATGTGCTTCTCAACACCTGCGCCCATGCGTGGAAACATATTTTATTTATTGTTTTTTATGGTAATTCTGTTCTTTTTGGGTGCATTAAACAACCAGAAACCCCTTGAAATTATTTGAGTATTACAAATGCGTAAATGACAGCTGATGAAAATGAAAGTAATACTAAGTTAGCAATAATAAAAAATAAGGTTTATAATCACCCCTAATAACCCTAAACTAGTACGGTTTGACAGGGTAGCAAAACTCGACAGAACACCGGATGGACGCCTAGTTCGAATCCCAGTCGTGGTTTAATTTTCTTAATGGTTTTTTTTTTCATAATGGCAATTAATGTTATTATTTTTTACATATATATTAATGTAGCCTACATATTTCTACGTATTTCCTGTAATATATTATTTAACAAATACTAATTGATAACATTTGTATAGGCCTAGAAACACACGTTGTATTGGCTAAATGATACATTTTCTTTATTCACACTCTGTCTGGTCCTGTTACCTCCAGAGGATAATTAGGTAATTCAAAACACCTGCTTATTACATGTCTCTATTTATTTTAAGACACTTTTTACTTAGTTTTTTCTTGTTATGAATATATTATTAAAAGACACCTTCTTGCCTACTGTATGGATATATTTGTTTCACTGGGTACAAACAATGCAAATATACCCTCAAAGGTCCTTAGGGTACAGGTGTTTACGTTAAAGCCATTTTAGAGTATTACCCCAGTGACAGTTTAATAGCCTTATTCACAGAGTGCATATAGCACAGTGGGTTTAAAAAAATAATTATTAACTATTTCATAAATGTGCACAGCACAAGTTATCTTTACTCAAGAGATGCCTGCTTGAATAATTGACATACATCTTTCCAAGACTGTAAAATACATTTTAGCTAAAGGGCACTTCAGTGCACTCTTTTCACTACACTGAATTCATGTTTGCCAAATAAAGCTAAATTTTAAAGACATACATTAAAAAAGGACTGAATTTTATTATTTTACCTGGGCGCACATGGATAAAAGTGAAGTGGCTCAATTAATGTAATTAACACAAACATTAAAAAAATAGGTACACTTGACATCTTAAATCCTCGTGCAGCAATATTAATGTGATTTATCAGCTTTCTGAGTCCTACCGTCCATCGTCTGCACTAATAACCAGGAACTAAGCTCCTAACGACAGGTCTAGAGCTGTAGTTGGAACGACGCAGCTGAACCACGGTAGTTGCGAATATTCGCTGGAACTACGGTTCTGGGAAACACCTGAGTAGCTTAACTAAGGTTCGCACTATGCAAGTTACTAACGTGGTTACCTCCATAGTTCCAACCACGCTTTTGGGAAACACCTGCGTCGCAGCTGCATCGTCCAGACTATGTAAGTTGCTAACGTAGTTAGCAACTACGCTTTTGGGAAACGTACCCCCGGTCTCCCCTGTGTACGGAGTGAGTCTCTAGCTGAATATCGCTCTCCGGAACTTTATCTGAGAGAGCAGCACTCTCTTAATTCCCGCTGTGATGTAATCCTCGCTCTCAGCTCGTCCAGTTTGCTTTCCAAAGACCGCACGTTAGCTTACAGGAGGCTGGGCAGCGGTGGTCGGCTAGCGCAAGCCATTAGCTTAGCATGTAGCCCTCCTCTCCTGCCTCGCCTGCGTCGCCGCCTCCGAAGTGCTCTCCTTGGGTCAGCGCACTCGCTTGGGATCGGTGCCGCCGGGTCTTCCTGGCGGCGGCAGTGGCTGTGGGAGCGAACAATGGGTTGCAGCTCCGGTGGAATAAAGCCAGTAAGTACCATATTACTGTGTGATGCGATGTCCAACAGAGTGCTTTTGCTTTTGCACTCTGTTTGTGGCGTGCTTGCAGAAATGGCTTCTTTCGCATCACTCTCCCATACAGCTTCTCCTTGTGCAAAGTGCGCTGTATTGTATAGTGCACCGATGCACAGTGACACCATCTGCAGCAAGATGATGCTGCAGCCCTTTGGAGGTGGTCTGTGGATTGTCCTTGACTGTTCTCGCCATTCTTCTTCTCTGCCTTTCTGATATTTTTCTTGGCCTGCCACTTCTGGGCTTAACAAGAACTGTCCCTGTGGTTTTCCATTTCCTTACTATGTTCCTCACAGTGGAAACTGACAGGTTAAATCTCTGAGACAACTTTTTGTATCCTTCCCCTGAACAAGTATGTTGAACAATCTTTGTTTTTAGATCATTTGAGAGTTGTTTTGATGAGCCCATGATGCCACTCTTCAGAGGAGATTCAAATAGGAGAACAACTTGCAATTGGCCACCTTAAATACCTTTTCTCATGATTGGATACACCTGGCTATGAAGTTCAAGTCAGTAAAAGTCAGTAAAAAGTAGTTAGGAGTATTCAAATCAATAAAATGATAAGGGTGCCCATACTTTTGCACCGGTCAAATTTTGGTTTAATGCATATTGCACATTTTCTGTTAGTTCAATAAACCTCATTTCAATCCTGAAATATTACTGTGTCCATCAGTTATTAGATATATCAAACTGAAATGGCTGTTGCAAACACCCAAATATTTACAACTAAAAATGATTAAGATTAATAGGGGTGCCCAAACTTTTTCATATGACTGTATGTGCATAAATAAAATACATTTAAAAAAGATAATTACCCAGACTGGTTTGAATGATTGATAGACCAAATTAAATTAAAAGTGAATAGGATAGGACTACTCCAGACACTGAAATAGGAATCACTGCTCTGGAAAAAAGCACACAGTCAGCATGTCAGTTTAGGAAGCATTTCTTATTCTTTATTGTAGATTAGGTGTCCTTTTGTGTAGATTTGGTGTGGTTGGGACAGTCCACCTTGGATTTGGACACTGCCTCTAGCTCCAGAACTCCAGAAGAGTTAAAGTGCAGGATACTACAGAGGTGAAGTGCATAGAGACACCTGAGATTAGGGCTAAAAGAATAATAGACTAATGCAGATACAGAAGCAGTAAGTCAGGGAACAGCTGAGAGAAATTACAGATATAGAGAAGAGGAGTAAGTTATAGACGTAATAGTGAAAAATCTAATTTCCCATAATGTAATCCATCAGTCAAGACATGTTTGGAGAGTGGTGTTGGAGCTATGAGGCTAACGTACAAATCTAAAGCCAGATTTCAGGCTCAAGACAGCTGCTGCTAATGTAGCATGCTTTTATCTTTTTAGATGTCCTTTTATATCAAACAGTGCGAGAAACATTATCAGCAAGACCATTAGCACCATGCTAATTAGCATAATACAAACATTTACTACTTGTTAGCAACATTAACGCATCTTACAATACTTACAGTGCCTTGCAAAAGAATTCCCCCTTGAAGTTTTCAACTTTTTGCCACATTTCATTTTGTCTCTATGAGTTTTGCACATCGAGAAACTGAAATTTTTGCTTATTCTTCCTTGCAGAACAGCTGGAGCTCAGTGAGGTTGGATGGAGAGCGTTTGTTTGTGAACAGCAGTTTCCACAGATTCTCACGGTTGGATTCAGGTCTGGACTTTGACTTTGTTATTTAAACACCTGGATACGTTTATTTATGTTTAAAGCCTGAAATGTGGCAAAAGGTTGAAAAGTTCAAGGGGGCCTAAAATTGTAAGGCACTGTATGTTAATTACATTAAATCATACCATATATATATATATCATAGATTACCTAATGAAAAGAGACCAATAATATTAATTAGCATGTGAAATTAGCTAATTATTAATGTATATTAGCTGTTACAATTAATATTATGTTCTTTATTTGGAATTTTTATTTTCATTATATTCATATATACGCAATGTCTGAATAATTAAAAGTTAATTAGTCTTTAAAAGCAATTTGTAAATGCATTAGTACACTGTTATATTATCATTATATTCATGGCATAAAGTTGTCTTAAAATGACAATAATGTAATTTATTACTGTTTGATTATAAATCGTTGTGAAGGTATTGGATTAAAAAGAAATGTATTTTATTACATTCATTAAATTAAAATACACTTTAATTAAACAGGTAGCATATCCTTAAGTGAAGTATTAACAAATATACATTTGTCATATATCTTTTAAAGCAAGAGCTAAAAGAAATATATTTTTAAATCTTTATAATTAAATATACACTCACCGGCCACTTTATTAGGTACACCTTGCTAGTACCGGGTTGGACCCCCTTTTGCCTTCAGAACTGCCTTAATCCTTTGTGTCATAGATCCAACAAGGTACTGGAAACATTTCTTAGAGATTCTGCTCCGTATTGACATGATAGCATCATGCAGTTGCTGCAAATTTATCGGCTGCACATCAGGATGTGAATCTTCTGTTCCACCACATCCCAAAGCTGCTCTACTGGATTGAGATCTGGTGACTCTGGAGCCCATTCAAATACAGTGAACTCAAAAAAACAGTCTGAGATGATTCACACTTTATGACATGGAGCATTATCCTGCTGGAAGTAGCCATCAGAAGATACTGGTGCACTGTGGGATGGACATGGTCAGCAACAATACTCAGGTAGGCTGTGATGTCGACACAATGCTCAATTGGTACTAATGGGCCCAAAGTGTGGCAGGAAAATATCCCCCACACTATCCCACCACCACCACCGTAGAGATGGTTGTGCGTGAAAATCCCAGTAGATCAGCAGTTTCTGAAATACTCAGACCAGCCTGTCACCAACGACCATTCAAATGTTCAAAGTCACATAAATCACCTTTCTTCCCCATTCTGATGCTCGGTTTGAACTGCAGCAGATCGTCTTGGCCATGTCTACATGCCTAAATGCATTGAACTGCTGCCATGTGATTGGTTGATTTGACATTTGCTTTAATGTGCAGTTAGACATGTGTACCAAATAAAGTGGCTGGTGAGGGTAAATACAGTACCAGTCAATAGTTTGGACACACCTCTTCTCATTCAATATGTTTCTTTTTTATGATTTTTTATATTGTAAATTTAATATAAAAGATACTAAAGCTCTACAGGAACACATTCACATTTATTCTGTAAACAAAAAAGTGTTAAACAACCAGAATATGTTTTATACTTTGGATTCTTCTAAGTATCACATTTATGTTGAGGACAGATCTGCACACTGATGTTATTTTAATCTTAGAGTCTTCATCAGGGAGAATCACCTGGAATTGTTTTCTCAGCGTCTTGAAGGAGTTCCTGGAGGTGCTGAACAATATATACTGTTTAATTCCATATGTGTCATGTGTTTCATGTCTTTAATATTACCTTACAATGTAAAAAATAGATTAAATAAAGAAAAACAGTGAATGAAATGTGTCCAAACTTTTGACTTGTATGTATGCCAAAAATATGTTTAATAATACATATGTAAATTTTTAAGCACCTATTGCTGACACAGATGTGCAAACACACCGACATATTATCTCTCTGTGAAGCACATAAACATGAATTTATTTGCATTAAGCCTAATGCCAGATGAGTTGCGGAGTTGGGATGATTAGATTATGAGCCAACATTATTACCTCACTAATGCTTTTGTCACTGTGGTTTATATTTGATAAATTGAATATACTGACATATATTTATTAAAGGAAAAAACTATCCAAACCAATCTAGCCCTTTGTGAAGAAGGTGCCCCTAAAACTAATAACTCTCTAAAACTAAAAACTTTCCACTCTTGGCACTCAAGTTTTACTGATAACTTGTAATGAGTCTTTCACATCTCTGTGGAGGAATTTTGTTCTACTCTTTTTTACAGAATTGTTTTAATTCAGACACACTACAGGGTTTTTGAGCATTTACAGCCTGTTTAAGATCATCCACAGCATCTCAATCAGACTTTGACTAGGCCACTCCAAAACCTCCGTTTTGTTTTTTAAGCCATTTAGAGGTGGACTTGCTTTGGATCAATGTCCTGCTGCAGAACCCAAGTACTCCTAAGCTTGAGGTCAGGAACAGATGGCCGAACATTCTCCTTCAGGACTGTCTGGTAATCAGCAGAATTCCTGGTTCCATCTATTATAGCACGTTGTCCAGGTCATAAAGCAGCAAAGACCATTACACTACCACCACCATGTTTTACATTAAAGTATGATGTTCACCAGTGGTCCTTATTTTTTTTTCATTTGTGAATATTAGCTCTTACTGTGGTTCACTGGAGACCTAAAGTCGTGTAAATGACTTTGTAACCTTTTCCAGACTGATAGAGGTCAATGACTTTGTTTCCTCATCTGTTTTTGAATTTCTTCAGATCACAGCCTAATGTGTTGCTTTTTGGGACTGTTTATTCAAACCAAATATAACATGTTTTTAAAACAATTTAAACGCAACTGCTCACCAGCTAGATTGGTTTGGATAATTTTGCATATGTAAATGAAAAAAATAGACATCAAACAAGCCTTGGCTGACTGGAAAACAGGGTAAATGAGAGTTCACTAGACTAACATTTTTACCAGTTTAAACATTTACGAAGCAAGCAGCATGATGGGCAAGGAGAAATCCAGGAGATTCTCCATGGCTCATTTCAGTGCAACTCCACTTACTCAATCAAATTTGCATGTTAAACCGCACTGTTTTCTTTATGGCTTTAGAAATTTCCCTGTTTCTGTCTGTCTGTGATGGTCCAAGTGAGCTTTGACTAGTGGGGTGTGGGCACAGACTCCTCAGCTCATTGCATCTGCCGCTTCTCTTCTTTTTTCTTTATGTGGGTCTAGACTGTCCCGAGCGCGTCTTCAGCCTAAAAAAAATCACAAAGAGTGGTTAAAAATGGAAATAAAACAGGAGAAAATAGTGAGTAAATAAAGAAACACCAACAGCCCATAAAGAGGATCAGAAATAAGATGATTTTAGTCTCTCTCTCCACAAAGAAAAACAAATAAGCAGAAAGAAAGAGGTGAAAGAATAACAACCACAATTACAGGTACAGAAATACCTGGGTGAGATTGGAGTCAAGTTGTGGAGGTGATTATAGCATGTGTGTTTGTTATAATGTGTGCAGAACACACACACACACACACACACACACACAAGATATAGTTCATTTGTGGTTTAAATATTTTGTGTTTTCTGTTTAAGAATTCGGAGAATATCAAAACTATTTACTATCCTACAGCATTATAAACCCCCCACCCCTACACCATTACATTCATTTTACCTGATGTTTACATAAGTTGTATATCTGCATAGAATCTGGATCTACTGGATACTGTTTACACTTGTCACTACAAAGGGTCCCTAGTGCGAGCAGATACAATTTGCAGATAAAATAGTGTGAGCAGATGAAATTATTTTATACTGAATGAGTTGTAAGGTAGTGTTTCTGACCATGTGGTGATTATTATTACACACCTGGCCCAGAAATCGACATCAGGAGCTAATAATAATTTTTCTTCCTATTGTTTGCAGGGTAGGGTAACAGTAAGATTTAATTGAGATTATTTTAAATATTTTATATAGTATTATTTCTGATTGCTAATGCTAATAAATTCTGAAATTGGTGTAGGCAGGTTTAATGTGGTTGGGTTACTTTTTGAACAGATGAGTTATCTTAACTGGTGGTATTGGAGAAATTTAGTTCTCCCAATGCCATAATTCTGTTGTAGTTGTGGTTGTGATATTGTGGTGGTATTGTGATAAATGTGTTTGAGGGGTGTACTGGCCTTTTTGTTTCAAAGTGAGTAGTTGGGAGTAGGGTTGGGCAGTATTGAAGTTTTTATACCATCATACCGTCGTCAGATTATAAGGCGGTATACGGTATTACTGGCGGCAGCGGCAGGGGGTTATGTATATTATTTTATTTTTGTACCTGTGTGTACAATATTTCGTTTTGATATTTTAGAATTCGTTAGCTTATATTTCCTTTAGCATTTTGAGCTTACTTTAGTTAGTTATTTTCCTATTTCATATCTATTTTTCTGTTTTCATTAAATGTTGTTATTAGCTTATTAGCTTTTAGCTTGTTGCTGCTTTCTTTGTTATTTAGCATACAGAAAAACTGACTGGTCTTTTCCATGAATGTTGATTTATTAATTTAATAGCTGTATCTAACTATTTTAATCTAACTATTTTTAGACAGACAGTGTGTGATTTTTTTAATCGGTGTGGAGAGCTCATTCGCATGTTTGAATGGTTTATCCTGTAGGAAAACGCACGCGATTTATCTGCTGACACTGTTGTCTGACTGGCAGGCTGAGAGACTGCAGATCATGCAGCCCGTAGGCAGTAGAAGAAGCTCCAAATCCATGCGAGCCGCACACCTATTAATCCACCTGCGGAGCTTTAAACGTGCGGATGAGCTCGCGTTCAGTCTCGCGTTCACGTCCGGGTTCAGGCAGACAATCTAAACTCTAGTATGCAGAAGTATATTATTATTGTTATTTATTTTCAATTCTTTTAAAAAGCAGGACACTTTGATTTTTATTTCTCTGCCCGGACCCGACCCGAGGAAAGTAATGGAAAATCTCGGGTCGAGTCCAGGCTCCAGGAAATAGTCTGTGATGTAGTCATCTAATTTTTACTACTGTTTTTATTTTATATAAAGCTATGGCATGCTAATCACCATATACCTAAGTAACAAAGTATTACTGTTAACGAAAACAAACGAAATAACGAAAACTGAAAGTGAAAGTTCTCCTTAACTGAAACTAATAAAAACAGCAATTAAAAGAAAAAAACTAAAAGGAACTGAAATTACAGATTGAATACCCTCATTTTCGTGTTTGTTAATTTATTTATAAGCGCTGTTTCAACTACAGCGGGTGGTGTTGTGCAGTTTCTGCTCGCGAAGGGGAGCCGGGGTTCTGCGGGGGTCAGATTTCGGCAGCGCGGTGCAGCGCGCAGAGCAGTCCTCTCATTGGCGTAGGAACCGGGGGGATTAGAAAATAGAATATTAGAAACAGGTGGATTTGTCCCCCCCAAAAAGGATATCTTTTCGCTTAGCTCAGCTGTACTATTAATGAGGAGACAGACCGGACCAATCACGGAGCCGGCTCAAAAATTAAATCCCGCCTCTCAGTAGAAACAGCCAATCAGCTTGCTGGTTTTGCGTCGCGCGGAGAAGAGGCAGTGTGCTGTTGGGGAAGCCCCTCCCCCTCGCTGTGAGATTTAGCAGCGGGACCGGGATGCAGCAGCTTCAGCTGATTTTAAAACAGATCTGGATATACGGAGATTTTTCTAAAAGAAATGGAACGACAGGCTAACCACGTAAACTGTGATGATATGTTTCTGATAGCTGGTTAAACATACACGTCTCTGAATCAGCACACAGTTTAAACCCACTGTGATTAATAAACTGCAGCTGTGTTAGTGGGTTAGCTTTACTTTGGAATTAGCTAGATTGGGAGTTAACTATTTATGTTTTACTTGACCTGTACCTGATCAGCTAATCACCATTTCATTTTCAAACTGTGTTTATTAATTTAGCATTAAAGGACTTACTGTGAGCTATAATGAACGAAAATTAATTTAGTTAACTAGTTAACTAGAAGCCAGATGTAGTGGGTAGCCAGAATTTAGTACAGTACTTTATGTTTGTAGTTTAAAGCAGTTTCTTAACCCTGATCACTGCCCCAAAATTGTGCTTTCCACCTGATCCACCTGATCAGCTAATAAACAGTAATTTACTGAGTTTACCTGTTAAAATCCTTTAGCCACTTATGGAGCCTAAATTAATCATGTATATCCAGCAGTGTATTAGACACATCATGCCACCACTAACTTTATTAAATGCCTTTAAACAGAGAAAGCTCTAGAATATGCAGAACAGTGTTAATATGCAGTAGAATATGTAAGAACAGGGTTGAGAAACACTGCTGTTAAGTGACTTGAGTTCATTTGTAGTTCACAGTAAGACCACATGTCCTGACGTTTATAAAAGTCTCTATGAAACGTAAAGTTACATTCTTTTACATAAAAGGACACCATCTTAAGAAGAGCTCTTAGTAGAAAAAAAAATTAAAGCACAGGAGAAAATGTAAATGTACAACAGAATTGACATGCCAATACATAATAATAAGAATAAGAATAATAATAAACAATAATAAACAAATTTATTATTATGAATATTAGGTGATAACTAATCATTTTTGTCGTATGTATATAATTCAGACATTGCGTGCATAATTTTTTCTAACAACAGTAACTGTAACGTGGAGTAACATGTTTAGGTTGTAAAATCACCTTATAATAATAATTTACTTTTAATTAAAAGTAATTTCCACAAATGTTGTTCTAGGAAACTATAGGGTGGGCTTGGGTTCATATTGGCAAATGTGTCCCCCCCCCCCCCAATATCAAGCCCACTCCTACGCCCTTGCTCAGAATTACTTAAATTTCCAGCGCTCGAGCTAGCGGAGAATTAATGAGTCATACCACCCAACCCTAGTTGTGAGTGTAGTTTTATTTATGATAAGGGGAGAATAGGTGGTTGGTGTGAGTACAGAGTTTGTTATCTTGTGAAATTTCCACAAAGCTGTCAGTTGCTACAGTTCGTTGTTGAAACGTGTTTTTTTATTGATTGACTAACAAATGGTGAGTCAGATATCTGGATATTATTGCATAATGTTTGTTCTAAATCTATTTAAGATCTATTTGAACTATGAGATGTTATCTACTTTAATATGTATTTAAGTTAAATTGCATAGAAATAATGGTGGAAGTTTGGTGCCACAATAAGATTTTGAGTTTTGTAATGTGGTGAGTTTGATGTGGACCCACTAGTGTGCAGAGAACAGTATTTAAAACAAGTAGAATAATAAAATAACATAGAATATACAAATAACTTTACAATAGACAATACGCACAATAACAATACACATTAACTATAGACAATAAACATATTTACACAAGGTATGCACAGAAATACATTAAGTATGACTGAATATATAAGTATACAATGTTATATAGATGTGCAGATATCTAGAGTGTGTGTGTGGAAGTGAGGAAATAGGTGACAGAATAACTATGAGTAAGTGCAGGTAAGGAATGAGTTGAGTGGGAAGTATATATGGTATAATATGGGAAAGTCTGATAGATGCAGTGTAAAGTACAGTGCAGGGTGCAGTATGGGTGTCAGTGGGGTGGGTTGGGCAGAACAATATTCTACTGGCTGTTCCACAGCCTGGTCGCCTGGGGGAAGAAGCTGTCTCGGAACCGGCTAGTTCTGGTCTTCAAGCTTCTGAGCCTCCTTCCACTTGGCAGCTGTGAGAACAGGGAGTGATTTGGGTGGAAGGGGTCCTTTCATGATCCTTCTGGATGTTCTCAGGCAGCTGGATGGTGTATAAATCCAAAAGGTTTGGGAGCTGAACTCCGGTGATGTACTGCGCTGTACGCATTACCCTCTGCAGGGATTTCCGCTCCAGAGCAGTACAGTTCCCGTACCAGGTGGTTATTCTGCCTGTCAGAACGCTTTCCACACTGCAGGTGTAGAAAGTCCTGAGGATGCTGGAGTTCAGACGTCTGAGGAAGTAGAGACATTGTTGGGCCTAGTGTTCTGTCCACATCAGATCCTCGCTGATGTGAACACCAAGGAATTTGAAGCTGCTGACCCTCTCCACCGCTGCCCCCTTAATTGAGACTGACGAGAGTCCACAATCAGCTCCTTGATCTTGCTGACACTTAGAGAGAGGTTATTCTCCTGACAAGTTTTTCAGGATGTTGACCTCCTCTCTGTAGGCCGATTTGTCGTTATTGGAGATCAGGCCTACAGGTCAGCAAATTGGATCTGGACATTGGAGCAGTGTCTGGCTGTGCAGTCGTGGGTGTGCAGGCAGTTCAGGAGTGGACTGAGTACACAGCCCTGAGGGGCTCTGATGTTGAGGGTCAGTGAGGAGGAGCAGTGTATAAAATATGTTTCTCCAAACCAGAGTTTGTGCAATGTGGTAAATAGGAATTTCCAGTTTACTCTGTCAAAGGCTGAGTGCAACCACTGTTGGTATATTGCTGTTGGTGAGAGGTGTAATCTAATATATTCAATAATCTGTGCATATTGGTGGATGAGCGTCAATCCCTAAGGAATCCAGTTTGATTAGGATGTATTAAATTATACATTTTTGTTTATATTCTCTTGGCTAGAGCCTTGCTGATAATTTTTGTGTCTGTATTCATTAGGGATAGTGATAAGGGTCTGTATCTGGAGGGTAGAGTGGGGTCTTTGTTTAGTTTAAGGTGAAGGGAGATGATTGTAGTATTCATGCCTGTTGGTGGTTTTGCTTTTTGTTTACTTTCTGATATCAGTCTTTTAAAAAGTTTGGATAGGGAGGCCCGAGGTGTTTATAAAACTCAGCAGGGAATCTGTCAGGTCCTGGTGCTTTTATATTTACATTAAAAACACATTCTGTTTACATATTAATTAAATGTGTATGAGATTCATTGCTGACCACCTCTGAATGTGGTTTGAGTAATCCAAACGTAATCCAATCATAATGCATCTTGGTTGTGTTTACACCTGGCTTTTTATGCAGACAAGTGAAATTCTGACACAAGGTATGTGAACACCAGCACACGCCTACTATAATGTGAAACCACTGCCTCTTTTCCACCTGCTGCCAATGCAGCATCAGTAGGCTGTTCACGCAGATGGAGGAATGCACCAGATCCCCAGCTCTGATACATTAGCCAACAGATGCCTGTGCTGCTCATCATCACAATGGGAGTGATGTGCAACTAACCAATCAGTGTGTCACTTACTATTCCCTTTAAGAGTCACATGCACTCTGACTACCTGGACATGTTCAACGCTTTTCAGTTGAGGAGGTATTTTACACAAATAGCAATGTATTTTGATATTATACTTTGTTTAATGTTTATGTAAAAATTAAGTTTATGCACTGCTGCATGTCCACGTGTGCATAATAAGATAGCAATGAAAATCTGACTGTTGACATTCATCTAGATTGAATTCGCCAGGATAGCAATATGCTAGAAGTGTACCTGAACACACCTCAATTCAAGATCTCTACGGCCATTGACGTACATATATTTGCAAGCACTGCTGTTATTCAAACGACGCAGGTGCACGGAGTGGAAATAGACATGTTAGAGGGGTTTAAGGCATCAATGAGCTTTGCGACACATCATGAGCAAGGTGTAAGATGTGATAAATAACACTACTGTCCAGCAGTAGTCTATTAGGTTTTTAAGCGTTGGAACAATGTATGTGAACTTGTGTGTGTATGCCGTACCGGAGTGTTTTATCTGAACTGCTTTGTCGGCCACTTGGCTGAGTGGAGCTTTTAAACTGGGCTTCCAACCTGGAGTAGATACCTCCTGCAAGCTGAACAAACACACACACACACACACACGTATGAACAAAGAGTGTGTCTGAATTAGGTTCCATTTATATAGTGTATTTGAATTGTGGCTTTATTGCACACAAACTCACACAAACATCCACATACTAAGAGTAACTTTTTACCTCTTTAGTGTCCTTGAACTTGTTCTGCTCCAAATCTCCAAAACGCATTTTTGTAAGATGACCTATAATCTCCACCATTCTCCTCTGGTCTGGAGTGAAAGAGAGTAGACAAAGAGTAAACAAAACACATACTGTGGTTCTTCAATATCTCTCACACACACCCCTACATAAATATGTGTGTGTGTATAGAGTTTACTGAACTAAACAGCTAGTGATATTTCCTCTGGACTAGATACTCAACAGACATAAAAAAGTCAGACTACGTAAAGTTACAAAAAGTCTCCAACCAACATTCTGCAGAGCTCTGCATCTGCTGTTAAAAGTACAAAGTTTCCCTTACTGCATATTAATGCATAGGGGTTTAGATTAATTAAAATACAAATAAAAATATTTTAATTTAGAGTAGGGATGCACCGATACCAGCTTTTCTGGTATCGGCCAATACCTAGTACCGATACCAACTGTTTTATCCTGAATAAGATATAACCTGATTGGCTACTCCGCAGTGTCTGCCTTTTTTTTTTTTAAAGATCTGTTAAGATGATTGGCTGCAGTAGATAATGATTGACAAGGAGCTCCTGTTGTTGCCTTAAAATTATTCAATTGAACATGTAATGATCAAAATATGGTAAAAACCAGGAAAATCTTTAGGCGCTTTTCAGATTTTCTATTTTTATTTTTTATTACAAGATATATATGCAGTGTTCCTTTAGGAGCCCCCTCCCCCCCCCTCGGGTTACACACAACACCCCCCCCCTCCCCAACCGCTCTCTCAGCATAACGCTAACAGCTAAATATTTTAGCAGATATTTTAAGCTTTAAATTGGCATGTTGGGTGTCTATATTGAACCTATAATTATTCATCAACACAGCCAGATATTAATTATGCGTTAAGAGGTTAAGACTGTTACTCAGGCAAGTATTAATTATTCAGATGGTTATTTAGGTAGCTGGCTCATTTATTCAGATCTGTATTGTGTAAACTGATATAGGAGATGTAAAGTTCGGCTCGGTTAGCGTTAGCGTTCGGCTCGGTTAGCGTTAGTGTTCGGCTCGATTAGCAGGTTACTCAGGTTTGGTTGTTTACCGTTTGCTGTTTGAGCAGAAAGGCACGCTGCTGTAGTAGCAGCACTTTGCTATTCTGCTCTATTTTGTCTGTATGTTCTACCCGAGCTGTTTACCCTGCTATTTTTTTACTCCTGCATTCCAAACCAGGAAATGGTATCGGCCGATACTGTGTGTAGGTGCCAGTATCAGTGCCGATACCGATACAGTATTGGTATTGGTGCCACCCTAATTTAGAGCCTTTATTTGCAGAAAATGAAAAATAGCCATGACAGGGTCTTGATCTGGTGGTCTTTTATCCACACCTCAACCTGTGTGGCATGAAGCATTGTCCTGCTGAAAATCCAGGCCTCAGATTTGGGCAACACTGAAAACTGGACTCAGGTAAATCAGGTAAGATGATCTTATTCCAGTCCAGTTTAAACTAAATTAGGCAGGTGCATACATTTGGAAATTACAGTGGTATGAAGTCTGGGCACTCCTGATAATTTTCATGATTTTCCATTATAAATCTTTGGTTGTTTGAATTAGCAATTTTAGTTAAACCTAACTACTTCTAACATCTTCTACAAACTACAAACTACTACTTCTACAAACAAACTACTTCTAACCTCATTTCCTTCTTCCCCTCCTTCACTTCTCTATCCCATTATTTCCCTTTGACCTCCTTTAGGCCCAATCTAAAGATGTTTTTACCTTCTATTACTTTTGTACTTCACTATTGTAAGTTGCTTTGGACAAAAGCGTCTGTCAAATGTAATGTAATGTAATTAAACATTATCATATAATAAAAGTTTTTTTCCTCTTTGCATCTTTTCTGAGGAGTGACACAACTCTCAAATGACCTAAAAACAAAGATTGTTTAACATCATGGTTTAGGGCAAGAATACAAAACGTTCTTTCAGATGTCAGTTTCACAGTTTCACTGTGAGGAACATGGAAAATCACAGGCACAGTTCTAGTAAAGGCCTGAAGTGATAGAGCAAGAAAAATCTCAGATAATGGATGGTGGGAACAGTTATAGTCAACCCACAGACCAGCTCCAAACACCTACATCATTATCCTGCTGCAGATGGAGTAATGCAGAAGAAGCCTTTTCTGTGCCACAAACAGAGTCGCTTGAGGTATGCTGAAGCACATTTAAACAAGCCAGCTTCATTTTGGAATAAGGTGCTGTGGACTAATTAATCTAAAATTAAGTTATTTAGAGGGTGGCTTGCATGGTGGAAAAAGAACACAGCAGTACAAGACTACCACTTGCCCCCCACAGTAAAATTAGGTGGTGGTTCCATCATGTTTGTGGGGCTGTGAATTCACATGCATCAGAGCGTTAACTTTATTAGGATTAACTTTGTGTCCACTACGCAGATAACAGAAACATAAGAGGGTATGAGGGTTAGATGATAAACATCCACAATTACCTTCCTCCCTCTGAGCATCCTGATTAAACCTCAAAGAACGAGTGCTGTCCCATTTACTCTTCTGCATGCTCACACTGTAAGAGAAACCAAGAGAAAAAGTATCTACAGTGTTTACTAAGATACACCTATAGATTATTGATGACCTAAAACTTATGTACAAAAGTATTAACAGTAAAAAGAACATTAATTGTTCAATTGGGACATTGATGTGAGGAGGATTTGATTGCATTCAGCCTCATAAGTTTGCGCTCACATAGCTGCTGCCTCACTTTTACTACGCGTTTATTACGCGTACTTCTTAACTCTGCGCCACCATACCTACTTAAAATCACGCAATCAGGAGTATTATATAAAAGTACAGTTGCCAGTGTAAAGTAGTGCAGTGCAACAGTTTAATTTATTCATTTTGAGTCACATTAAAACTTTTTTTTACTTTTTAAACAAGCATATTTGAAAGAAATTAAGTAATGTTTATTTAAAAAATAGTAAAAACTAATGCCAAGTGGACCAGTGGTCTAAAGCGCTGCCACTATGAGCGGGAGGTCGCAGGTTCGAACCCCAGCTCATGCAGCTTTGCCATCAAGCTGCCGGCGCTCAGAGGGAGCAAAATTGGCCCTGCTCCCTCCGGGTGGGTAGATGGCGCTCTCTCCCCACATCACTACTACGGTGATGTCCACAGAACAGGGCGTCTGTGAGCTGATGTACCAGAGCTGAGCCGCTGCGCTTTCCACCGAGCCCGCTGGCTGCTCAGCAATGCTACATCAGCAGCAGCTCAATAGATATCGATTGGGGAAAAATGGGATATATATCATATAGCAGAATAACACAGTGATATTTGAGAAGGGAAATTAAGTATATAGGATTTACAGAAAATGTGCAATAATTCTTTAAACTAAATTAGACAGGTGCATAAATTTGGGCACCCTTGTTTTATTGATCTAAATACCTTTATCACTAATTATTGGTAAACTCATTGACACTTAACCTACTCATCCAGGTGAATAAAAAAAATTGGTGGTGGTTCCATCATGCTGTGGGGCTGTGCGGCTAGTTACAATGACCCTAAACACTGCAACAAATCTACTAAAACATTCATGCAGAGGAACAAGTACAACGTTCTGGAATGATCATCTCACTCCCCAGACCTGAATTTTATTGAAAATTTCTGTGGTGTGATTTAAAGTTCATGCTCAGAAACCATCAAACCTGACTGAACTGAAGATGTTTTGTAAAGAAGAATGATCCAAAATACCTTCAACCAGAAGCCAGACTCTCATTGGAAGCTACAGGAAGCATTTAGAGGCTGTTTCTGCTAAAGGAGGATCTACTAAATCTTGATGTATTTTTTTCTGTGGGGTGCCCAAATTTATGCACCTGCCTAATTTTGTTTAAAACTTTCTGTAAATCCTATAAATCATAACAGATCGATACAAGGATATACTTGCTTTTTGGCCCTTTATTTGGACTTTTTTCTGAATATTATTCAACGTGTTCAAATAATTCAACTAATTCATAAAAAAAAAATTATTTGCATAATTATTCAATTTTACACAAACGATTCAAAGAAAGTGACAACAAAACAGACAAAGTAGAGAAAGCAGCAAGAGACATACGTGAATGGGGTGGAGTCCCTTGAAGATGCCTTTAAAGCGGTGAAGAACAAAGTGAGTTAAGACAAGTTTTATTAATGAAAATTTATGTAATGAAATAAATGAAGTTATAAGCAGACACACTTTCTCTCCGTTTTTCTCTTTGCGCTGTATGCTGGGGGAGGACACCTGTCTCTTCAGAGGTCGGCCTGATTTTCTGGCCTTCTTTGCAGCTGCATAAAAAAAAAACACACAAATGTTTATGTGTATATATATATATATAGACATTTGTGTGTTTTTATACACATATTTTATATACACATATATAAACTTCTGCAGACTGAATGGCTAGAGCTAAACAGTTATATTCTCAATAAGTGAGTCTAATCTGCTGTAGACCAAAAGGGCTGAGCTAAATTGTTGTAGGTTGAATTGTGGGGGAACAAAATTTCTGTAGGCTAAATGGATGTAGCTAAACCGCTGTAGATTGAATAGCTAAATTTCTGTAGGCTAAATAGATGTAGCTAAACTGCTGTTGACTGAATGGATGAGTCTATAAAGTCTGCTATAAATGGTGGAACTAAACTGACGTGCCCTTAAAAGTTGGAGCTAAATTACTGTAGACTAAGAGAGTGAGTCTAGATTGCTATAGGCTGAACGTGTTGAGTGAACTGCTGAGTAGGGCTGGGTATCTAAAGATTTTGATACCAGTGCCCAAACGACCAAACAAATACAATAATAACACAATAATTATTTTCACACAATGCATTTATTTACCAGCCTGCAGGAATAATCTCATTTTCATACTGTCACTATTAGGGTCGCCATCTTTCAGGATCTTGTTTGTAGTGCTTTATTAAGAACAAAAACAGCAGCATTACTTAAACTATAAACCTTTACTCTAAGCATTTTGCTGGATCCATTTTAGATTTTAACAGTTCATCCTCATTAGATTAAATTATATTTATCTTAGTGGTGCCAATAACTTAAAAAATTAATTATATTAATGAATTGTTTTTTTTATGGTGGTAATTCCCTGTATTTTGGAAGGAAACATAATAATAGTGTAGTTTGGTTTACGGTACGTCTGATTAACTCATGACAGACGTACTGTACTATAATATCTCATGTCAGAGTGCAAGAGGAAAGTCGGTACCTTTTTGGTATTGTATTTTGATACCTAGCCCTACCTGCTGAGCTTACTGTTTTAGAATAAATAGGCAAAGCTAGACTGCTATAATGCTGTGACAGCAATAGTAAAAGCCTGGCATCTGACCAAAATCAATGCATCTGAAATATTTTATTTTAATTTAGACAAGCTTTAGTCAACCTTGTTTCTTTGAAGCGTCTTCTTCATCCCCAACTTCGTCCTCAGTAACCTCTGACCCCGTGGTGTAGTCCTCATCCTCAGACAGGAGAGACTGCTGCCACTGAAAAAGAGCGTATTAAGATTGAGTCTACATCAAGAGTATACTGGGTAGAGCTTCTTTTTAATAACATAACCAGGACCAGTTGCTTATTTAAATGACATCAGTTAAAGTGTTGCAGTGGTGTGTGACTGTTCGGACACTGTTGCTCAAATTACATCGTATGGAATTGTCACTGTAACTGTAATTAATGCTGTGGGCTGTAAATAACGTCTGTTACTGACACCTGAAGAACATCAGAGGGAGGTTTGTTAAAACCATATTAAAACAAATATGGGTCAGATCAGATGTAGAAGATTGAAGTGTCTTTTAGTGTTTAGTAAAAAGACATTTTGTCATCTCGTCTGTTGCTTAATACCAGTTGTTCCATTGTAGATAACAGAAGAAAGGAGAGTATGTGAGACTGTAAGTTAAGACAAAGCTTGATAGTCACTGATGTAGCAGCACCATGGTGCAACTCCACAGCTCAGCTCAGCTCAGCTCTAAACTCCTACTAGCCACAGGCAGAACTCCAATACAAACGGGGGCAGAAACAGGAAGTAAACCAAATATGGTCAGTTACCCAGATCACACAGCTAAAATCAAATGTCCAGCAGTGCTGATTTGAAATGGAACAACATGTGAGGGACTATGTGTGAGTCTCGGAAAAGCTAAAAACACCACCTAAATCAAGTATTGTAATATTGGAAAGGTACAGTGGTATTTAAAAGTTTGGGCACCCCTGATAATTTTTGGTTTTTTTGTATAAATCATTGGTTGTTTAGATCAGAAAATTCAGTTAAATATATCCTATAGCAGACTAATGCAGTGATGTTTGATATGTGAAATGAAGTTTATAGGATTTACAAAAAGTGTAAAATAATTTTTTTAACTAAATCAGGCAGGTGCATAAATTTAGACACCCCAACAGAAAAATTACATCAATATTTAGTAGATCCTCCTTTTGCAGAAATTACAGCCGAGTATGCTTCCTATAGCTTCCATTGAAAGTCTGGCTTCTGGTTGAAGGTACAGTGGCTTGCAAAAGTATTCGTACCATTTTTTCCATATTGTCACATTACAACCACAAACATACATATACATATTGGAATGTAATGGAATTTAAGACCAACACAAAGTGGTATACAATTGTGAAGTAGAAAAAAATATGTATGATTCAAAACATTTTTTACAAATAAAAAACTGAAACTGGTGTGCAAACGTATTCATCCCCTTTTCTCTGTGTGCCATCAATAAGAGCTTATATCAGGCCCAAATATCCGACCCAACCCGGCCCGAGCCCATGCACGTTCTGCCCGAGTCCGACCCAACCCAAACCATAAACTGTCATTATGAGCCCGAGCCCAAACCGCCCTATAAACTGTCTGTTTTTGGGCTGTTTGAATGAGCGAAATATGATCAGAATTATGTTAATTAACACTGTAACATAGAAGAAGCGCAGACCTATTATTGAATAAAAAAGAATTCTGCAGTTTTCTCAGTGTTTTCTGTTGTTTTGTTGTGGCTATTGTGAGCACTGTAAACAAGAATAACGCACGTGCCGTGCGCTGCCGATGTTGTGCTGAATCTGACTCCCCGCAGAATCTGGCTCCGCTTCACGAGCAGAATCGGCACAACACTGCCCGCTGTAAAACTGCTGGAGTGGAAACAGAGCTTATAAATGAATTAACAAACACGAAAACGAAGGCTATTTTATCAGTACTTTCAATTTGTTTTAGTTTGTTTTATAAACTCTCAATTCAGTTTCAGTTAGTGAGATTTTTTTTGTAATTACCATTTTTTTTAGTTTCAGTAAATGAAAACGGTATTGTTACTTTAAATTAGTCATTTCGTTCGTTTTCATTAACGATAATACTTGGTTACGTGGCTATATTGTGATTATCACGCCAGAGCTTTATCTAAAATAAAAATAGCATTAAGAAACGATGCCTATGTCACAGACTATTTTCTGAAGCCCGGCCCGAGGAAAGTGCTGGGAAATCTCGGGTCGGGCCTTGGGTCGGGTCGGGTTCTGGCAGAGAATCTAAGCTCTACAACCAATTGCATTCAGAAGATGCCTTGTGACTGCCAATGACGGAAAAGAGTCCACCTCTGTGTAATTTAATCAAAAAATCTGCTCTGTGACGGCCTTAGAGGATGGTTAAGAGAATATTGGGGAGTAAACAGCATCATGAAGTCCACAGAACACACCAGAAAGGTTAGGAATAAGGTTGTGAAGAAGTTCAAAGCAGACTTATGCTATAAAAATCTATCTATCTATAAATATCTCACAGGGCACTGTTCAATCCATTATGCGGAAAGGGAAAGTGTATGGCACAACTGTAAACCTACCAAGACAAGGACTTCCACCTAAACTTACAGGCTGAACAAGGAGAGCACTGATCAGAGATGCAGTCAAGAGGCCCATGGTGACTCTGGATGAAAGTCAGAGACTCACAGCTCAAAGAGTGGAGAGAGTGGCAAGAGGAAAGCCATTGTTAAAAAAAAAAACAAAAAAAAACAACAATAAAAAGTCACGTTTGCAGTTTGCCAGTAGCCATATTGGTGCGACAGCCAACATGTGGAACAAGGTGCTTTGGTCAGATGAGACCAAAATTGAACTTTTTGGCCAAAAATGCAAATGTGTGATCAGAATTAACACTGCACATCACTCTGAACACACCAAAGTAAAACAAGGTTGTGATAGCATCATGCTGTGGGGATACTTTTCTTTTGCGTAGACAGGGAAGCTGGCAAGGAAGACTTGAGACTTGGGTGGAGATTCAGCTTCCAGCAGGACAACGACCTTAAACATAAAGCCAGGACCACAATGGAATGGATTATAATAAAACATAATCATGTGTTAGAATGGCTCAGTCAAAGTCCAGACCTAAACCCAGTTGAAAACTTGTTGCACGATCTGAAAACTGCTGTTCACAAATGCTCTCCATCTAATCTGACTGAGCTTGAGCTGTTTTGCGAAGAACAATAGGCAAAAAAGTGGAAAGCTGTTGGAGACATACCCTAAAAGACTTGGTGCTGTAATTGCAGCAAATGTGATTCCACAAAGTATTGACTCAGGGGGGCTGAATACATTTGCACAACACACTTTTCAGTTTTTTATTTGTAAAAAATGTTTTGAATCATGTATAATTTTCTTTCCACTTCAAATTTGTACACTACTTTGTGTTGGTCTTTCACATTAAATTTCATTGAAATATACTTATGTTTGTGGTTGTGATGTGAATTTTGGATCATTCTTCCTTACAAATCATCTTCAGTTCAGTCAGGTTTGATGATTTCTGAACATGAACAGCTTTAAATCACACCACAGATTTTCAATAAAATTCAGGTCTGGAGTCTGAGATGATCATTCCAGAACGTTGTACTTGTTCCTCTGCATGAATGCTTTAGTAGATTCTGAGCAGTGTTTAGTGTTTAGGGTCGTTGTCTTGTTGAAGTATCCAGCCCCGGCACAACTTCAACTTTCTCACTGATTCCTGAACATTGTTCTCAAGAATCTGCTGATATTGACTGGAATCCATGCAATTCTCAACTTTAACAAGATTCCCAGTACCTGCACTGATCACACAGCCCCCCAGCATGATGAAACCACAGCCACAGCGACTCTGTTTGTGGTGCAGAAAAGGCTTCTTCTGCATTACTCTCCCATACAGCCTTTCCTTGTGTAAAGTGAGCTAAATAGTTGAATGATGCACAGTGAATCCATCTGCAGCAAAATTATGAGGTAGATTGTAGTTGACTATAACTGTGTTCTCACCATCCTTCTCCTCTGATTATCTGAGATTTTTCTTGTTCTGCCACTTCACCTTCCACCTTTACTAGAACTGTGCCAGTGGTCTTCTTTTTCTATGTTCCTCACAGTGGAAACTGCAGCTGAAGTCTCTGGGATATGAGCTTTTTGTATTCTTCCGCTAAACCATGATGTTGAACAATCTTTGTTTTCAGGTCATTTGAGAGTTGTGTTTTGACGCGCCTATGTTGCCACTCTTCAGAGAAGATGCAAAGAGGAGAAAACCTTGTAATTGGCTCCTCAACACAATTAGATTAACCTGTATATGTAGGTAAAGGGTCAATAAGCTTACCAAACTAATTTTGGGTTTCAAAAAGTAGTGCCCAAATGAATGCACCCGCCTAATTTTGTTTAAACTATTATTGCACACTTTCTATAAATCCTATAAACTTTATTTCTCTTCTTAAACATCACTGCGTTCCTCTGCTATATGATATATTTAACTGAAATTTATGATCTGAAAAACCAATGATTTCTAAAGTAAAATAAAAAAATGATCACCCACATTAAAAAAACAAAAAAACAAACAAAAAAAAAACCTCCTACAAATAAAACTAAAACGTAAATAAAGTGTCACCAACAGTACATGTAATTTAACCAGGAGTGCCCTAACTTTGTGTAGGACTAAATATCTTAAGTCAGAGGCAACTTGTTTAAACACAATGAGTCATGCACTAATTAATATATGATATGTTGGTACAGGTATAGTAACAGCACTGAAATACAGCACAAGTGCAATAAACTGGCTAATTATTATCAGTGTTGACACTGTCATACTGACGACTATATAGGATGTGTATTGATAATGAGAGTGTATTTGTTTCTTACTAGTTGGAGACTCCAGTTCTTCAGCAGTGAAAACTGTGGTGACAGAGAGAGAGAAAGAGAGAGAATTATGTTGTCAATAAATGAGGCCACTTGCGTGTGTGTGTGTGTCTATAGGAGAACAACACGGTAGCATTTGTGAGAGCACAAGTGTATCTATTTCAGTGTGTTTGTGTGTGTATAGCTCTGAAAAAAATGAGACCACTTAAAATTATGGGTTTCTTTGATTTTATCAAATGATATATATTTATATCAAGAGGAAGATGGATGATCCCAGTCACCAAACCAAGCTGAACTGTTTGGATTTTTGCACCTGGAGTGGCATAAAGTTATCCAAAAGCAGTGTGTAAGACTGGAGGAGGAGATACATGAAAACTGTGATTAAAAACCAGGGTTATTCTACCAAATATTAAATTTTAAGAATAGAAACTTGTTTTCTTTGCATTATTTGAGGTCTGAAAGCTCTGCACCTTTTTATTATTTTTTTTTTATTATTATTATTATTATTCTGCATCGTTATTTTTATTTGGAATTTGGGAGAAATGTTGTCCGAAGTTTATAAAATAAAGCAACAATGTTCATTTTACTCAAAGAAATACCAATAAATAGCAAAATCAGAGAAACTGATTCAGAAACTGAAGTGTAAGTGTGTGTGTGTGTGTGTGTGTGTGTGTGTGTGTGTGTGTGTGTGTGTGTGTGTGTGTGTGTGTGTTTGTCTGTGTATGTCTACTGGTGAACAAGTGCTTCTATTTCTGTGTGTATGTGTGTGTGTGCTTGTGTCTATTGGTGAAATTCAACACTGGTATTGTTTGTGAGAGCACAAGTGTATCTATTTATTTCTGTGTGTGTATGTCTACTGGTAAACAAGTGCATCTATTTCTGTGTGTACGTGTGTGAGTGTGTGTGTGCTTGTGTGTGCGTGTGTCATTGGTATTGTTTGTGAGAGCACAAGTGCATCTATTTCTGTGTGTGTGTGTGTATGTATTTGTGTCTATTGGTGGAATAAATTCAAAACTGGTAGTGTTTGTGAGAGCACAAGTGTTTTACTATTTTACTGTGTGTGTGTATGTGAGTGTGAATGTGTGTGAGTATGCAAGTATGTGCAATGTTTGTGAGAGTGCAAGTAAGATCACTTACTCCAACAGTGTTTATATTGTATGTAGCATGTGTATGCATGTTCGTGTCTGACATTATAATGTTCTTAATATTACAGTGTGTGTGCGTGCGTGTGTGTGTGTGTGTGTGTGTGTGTTTATGCATGCTTACTTTAAACGCCTTCACAGTGAGTTTGAGCACCAGGACATTTATGTGTGTATGTGTTTGAAAAACTAAGAGGGAGCACTCCAAGAAGATAATCCAACACTTCAGTGACAGCAGAAACACACTGAACCTGTGGCAGGGTCTCCAGTCTATCACAGGCTATAAACCACATCCACAGACCTGCGACAGCGACACATCTCTGCTGAACGCTCTGAATGGATTCTGAAGGTTTGAGCCACTCAACCACACACCCGCCCAGAAAACCATTCCTCCTCCTGGTGACCAGGTGCTGACGCTGTCCCCAGACAGAGCATTCAGCTGGATCAATGCTTGAAAAGCTCCTGGGCCTGAAAACATTTCTGAAGGACTGTGCCTGGAAACTCGCAGAGGTTTTTACTGACCTCTATAACACCTCTCTGAGCAGGCTGTTCCCACAAGCTTCAAAGCCACCACCATAATTCCTGTACCAAAGAAGACATCGCCATCCTGTTTCAATGACTATCGTCCAGTTGCACTCACCCCCATCCTCATGAAGTGCTTCAAACGACTATTCATGCACCACATCAAGTCTTCAACCCCCTTCTGTTCTCTCTGCTGACCCACGACTGCACACCAGCACACACCTCCAACCTCTTCATCAAGTTTGCGGATGACACGTCGGTGGTGGGTCTCATCAGCACCAACGATGAGTCACACTACAGGTGCGAGGTGAGCCGCCTGGCCTCCTGGTGCAAACACAACATCTCTCTCTGAACACAGAGAAGACTAAGGAGATTGTTCTGGACTTCAGGAGATCTCACACACAGCACACCCCTCTGTCCATCAACGGAACTGCTGTGGAGAGGGTGAGCAGCACCAAGTTCCTGGGTGTGCACGTCACAGAGGAGTACCACCTCTCCTGGAGTACCAACTCAGCATCACTGGCCAGGAAGGCAAATCAGCGTCTCTACTTTCTCCGTAAGCTGAGAAGAGCTGGAGCCCCCACCCCCAGCATGACCACCTTCTACAGAGGGGCCATCGAGAGCATCCTGACCAGCTGTTTCACCGTGTGGTACGGGGCCTGCACAGCATCCTGCCACAGGACCCTCCAGCGCATCGTGAGAGCAGCTGAGAAGATCGTTGGCACCCTCTCCTCTCCCTTTAGGACTTGTACAGCTCTCGCGTCACACGAAAAGCCCTCCGTCTGGCAGGAGATCCCTCCCACCCACTACACAGCTTCTTCAGCCTGCTGCCATCAGGGAGGAGACTGCGGAGTCTCGGGGCGAGGACCAGCAGACTGAGGAACAGCATCCTGATTGTCTCACATTCCCTGCATTTGTGTGTGTGTGTGTTGGAGTATTTATTGAACTGTAACCATGGTTGTGTTTATGTGTTGGGGAATGGGTTCTGAGGCTCACATAGCTGTAGATGTAGAAATGCTGAAATTCAGTGTATAAATGAAAATGTAAGATTATGGGCACATTATGGAGAAACACACATGCTGGAAATGTAATTTGTATCATTTTGAAAAGGATTATGCATTTATAATAGTTAATTTATGTAAGTACATTTCTCCATTCATATGTGTATTTGTTTATATTGGAAATGCAGCGCCACCCAAAGGGTGATGTACACCAAATTTGGTATACCACTTCAAAGTCACATGATGTATGTGTGTTTATTTTTACGGTCTCAATGACCGAGTTATTAGTAAACACTGCCCCCATTGACCGACACCTGGCATACCTGGCCTAGGGAGTCCATATATGGACATGTCTATCAAGCTGCGGTGTGATCAGGCAATTCTAAGGCTGTGAAGTACATGCTGAAATTTGATTGTCTGATGTTTTTTTTTATATGACCTAATACTCAAAGATGCTGAGTCAGGACAGCAGATGCTAATTTTTTTGTTGTCAATACCCACTTTATCCGCCAGGGTCGACACCAAAAAGGTACCCACTGAAATGCCTCGGTACTACCGATACTCTGCAAGAAACGTGCATACACATGGAGGGCCCTATTTTAACGATCTATAGCACAGTTGGATTTAGGGGGGTGTCCTGTGTCTTTGGTACCGTAAGGGCGTGAAAAATACGCCTTGGGCAGCTCCAATGGCGCAGGGGGCGTGTTTTAATTCCCTTAATTATTCATGGGTGTGTTTTGGGCGTAACATGAAATAAACCAATCAGTGTGTCTGTAGTCATTACCTTTAAGAGGCAGCTGCGCTCTGTCTTCTGTTCATTCCTATTTTAAGAGCGCATAAACTGACTGCGCT
This sequence comes from Astyanax mexicanus, assembly GCF_023375975.1. Classification (NCBI taxonomy): domain Eukaryota; kingdom Metazoa; phylum Chordata; class Actinopteri; order Characiformes; family Acestrorhamphidae; genus Astyanax; species Astyanax mexicanus. The sequence goes on from NC_064421.1 coordinate 35,630,596, forward strand.
TCACGCTGTTCAAATAAGGGAAGCAGCTGAAATAAGGGAAGTGTAATGTTATTTTATTATTTATTCTGTTTATTGTTTAGGTAAAAACTGGGTTTGCAACATTGAATATTAATCAAGCAATCAACCATCAGTTACACTGGAGGGGGACTCTCATTTACAATGCCACTGAGCATTTACAGTTGAAAAGGGATTAAAAATAATTTTTAAAAATATCAATTAAAAAATATACGTAAAAAAGAAAAAATAGGACATTTATAAAAGATCATAAAAAATGATACATAAAAAATAAAGAATTTATATCTTATAAAGAAAAAATAATAGTAGTGAATATAAAGTAAAATGATAATTATAAAAAATATAAAATGTATATGAATAAACGAAGAACATGGGAATCATGGGAAAAATATATAAATGTATAATGTGTTTTAATATAATTTGATCAATAAAATAATTTAAATGAATTAAAAAATAAATAATATAAAATATAAATGTATTAAAAAACTAATTTAAAACAATCACAGGCTTTCTGATAATAGAAGAGAATAATAGAAGTTTCAGTTAGTTTCAGTTTCAAATCATTGAAACAGCTCATCAAAACCTCTACCAATCCTTTATATTTGACAATATTTGATTAACTTTACAGGTCCTCACTCATCTTAATTTAATTAACTAAACTGAGTTTATATTATTTGTAGCCTCGCACTGAATTCAGCTCCGCACTGCGAAAGAGAGAAAGAGAGAGAGAGAGAGAGAGAGACAGAGAGAGAGAGACAGAGAGAGAGAGAGAGACAGAGAGAGAGAGAGGGAGGCGCAGCGCTGATTTTTTTTTACTAATTATCTTTAAATCTAGTGAGTTTTATAACACTAATTTTACTACACTTGATACAACCTTATTTTTTAAAAGACTTTTTTAAGAAAACAGAGGTAATCCCGCGCCACGCGCGCTGCCAAACCCGCTAAGCGCCTGCGGTCTTTTTTTAACGCTGGACCAAATTTTGTTAATGAATTATTATATTTAATATTTTAATAAATTGGCCCTGGTGATAAGAAACGAACGCTAACATATAGCTTTACATTTCTGTGTATTTTTAAAGTTTTAAGTTGTATATAATTGACGGACAGCCCAAAAGGCCAGGGTGACAATGTGCTTTATTTTTCAGATATATAAAAGATAATAATAATAAAAGTGAATTTCTAGTTAAATAACAGTGAAGTGAAATAAAAAAAAAAATGTTTCGTCGATTTGTCCATTATGTTTATTTTTTATTTCTAAAACTGCATCTGTTAAAATTCTCAAACAGCAGAATGCTGCATACTGAACATAAATATAAGTCCTTATAACTGTCATGCAGATTTTTCAGTATATTTTATTTTTATAGTTAATTGCTAAAGGCTCTGGGTAAGTTTTTATTTTTTTACTGTGGTAAGGAAGTGATGGTATGGGGTATTTTGGAGCGCAGGGCGCAGGGTGACCGTGATTCAGTTTTGGGCGCCAGTGACAGGTGAATTTCGACGTCCTTTTACAGGATCAATCGCGTAATGCGTTTTTCCGCCGCCAAGAGCCCTGACGCACAGAAACACAGAGCATGCACAGACACGTAGTTGTTGTGCTGAAATGTCTCTGGCTCGCTCGGTCTCTCTCACACTCTCTTGCACGTCTCTTTCAATTCCATTCAAATCAAGTTGGCTTTAATAGCATGACTGTTTTAAAACAATGTTGCCAAAGCACACGAATGTCAAAAACTGAACATATAGTAAGACATCAATGAAAATATTAACAGAAACATCAATAAAAAGAAACAATGATCATAACAATAGTAATAATAATTAGACTAATTAGAATAATCAATTTAATAATGAACTGTGGTTTAATGGGACAGTTACTCACTGTCCTTTAGGCAGGTTTGGGTGTTTATTTAAAATTTTCGGGTAAAAATATTTCTTATAAGGTTATATTTTGTACATATTTATTATATTTTGGTATAGTTTGCTCTTTCACCGTTCAAAGGTGTGTATTATCGGCCTGTAGCCTGCTGCTAACCCTGGCTAGCACTGCTGGAGCAGCATTAGCATTTTCCTTTTCCTGGCTTACCGGAACACTCAGGGTTCCTCACCAGTGTTGGGCACATTACTTTGAAAAAGTAATAAGTAATAGTTACTAGTTACTTCTCCAAAAAAGTAACTGAGTTACTAACGGAGTTACTCCACTATAAAGGAACAAGTTACCAGTAAAGGTAACTATTGCGTTACTATTGCGTTACTTATTATAGTAATAATAATTACTATTATTATTAGAAAAATAACAAACGAAAATAAACCCAAAAATGTTGACAAAAATATAATCTAACGAATTAAAGAAATTTAAGAAACGAAAAACTCCACAGGACCAAAGAAAATTACTAAGACTTGTAATACTGAAAAAAAAAAAACGGAAAAACCAAATAACATCTGGGGATAAAAATTAAACAAGCCAAACCACACTCAAAGGAAAAATGTATATATAAACAAAACAAAAGAATGGACAAAAACAACAATCTATTAAAAACCTCCTTTAAAACAATCACAGGCTTTCTGCGCATAATAATAAAAGCTTTGGTTAGTTTCAGTTTCAAATCATGAAAACAGGTCCTTACTTATTTTTATTTAACTGAGTTTTATATTATTTATAGCCTCGTGCTGAACTCAGCTCCCCGCTGTGAAATAGAGAGGGAGAGAGAGAGAGAGAGAGAGAGAGAGAGAGAGAGAGAGAGACAGAGTGAGAGAGAGAGAGAGAGAGAGACTTTGACTTTTAACACCACTTTAATTAAACATTGTCCACATAAAATCAGCAATTAGAACTATAGCTGATTAAAAAACAAAACAAAATAGAAAAGAAAAAAGCAAAATCAATCAGTGTGCAAAAATCTCAGCTCACACGTTCAGTACAAACCCTCCAAACTCTTCTGGTTCACAAAGCAACCCCCCAGCTCCCCACACAGCAAAGAAAAAGTCCACATTGTCAATGAGGCTGTAATAGGCAAACTCAACACGGAGTCTCTTCATTATAAACCCCCTAACCATCAGAACCGGGTCGGTACCCCCACGACCTTTAATCCTGTTCTTCCTCGTGCACCAGATAGCTAACTTAGCCACTCCATACAATAAGTTCAACAGCACCACTCTGTCCTTTTTCGCCACTGAATACTTAGGGCCATAAATAAATAAACTCTCAGTAAAAAAGCCTAAAAACTCCAACCCCCAGTCTTTAATTAAAATCAGAATAGGACCCAACCGGCGACACTGAAGAAAAACGTGAAAAACAGTCTCTGACATCCCACAAAACGGACAGCCATCACCTAGTGAGGGATCAATCCGTGCCGCGTGCCTGTTTGTGGCTATAATACCATGCACAATCCTCCACTGAAGGTCACCCACCCTCTTCTCAGTGGGTCTCTTGTACAAGAACCGCCAGCTACCTTTAGGGGAAGAGTCGGTCTGAACAACCTCTGTCCACTTAGTCTCTCGCAGGTCTCTCAGGCTCGAAAAGTTTTGGGTCTTATATACAGCCATTATACAGTGCACCCTTCTGGAGAGTGCTGAAAAGTCTGAGACTCAGTTTTCCCAGTGACAACAGCATCCCCTGACCCTCCTGCCAGTCATCCCAGCCCAGGTCCATCACCAGCTCAGGAAAGTCACTCTGGTCAATCTGACACTGTTCAACAAGGTTGATGTCCAAAAAGTCACACAGGGAGGCAGACAGGTCAGACTTCAGTCTGTTTAAGACCTGTTTAAACAGGCGCACTGACCTATGACCGTCCAAAACTGCCAACTGTTCCTCTGTCACCCAGTCCACACCCCTCCTTAAATGGCAAACCTTAAAAACACCTTTTTCCAGCAAACCAATCCTCAGAGCCCCCGAAACCTGGTTGAGAGATGGAAAAAGGGGGTTAAAAAACAGCGGCTCCTCAAAAATCCACATGGACGGAGCAGCACCACTCTCCCGGGAAAAGGAAAAGAGCTGCCACGCCTCCACAGCCGCTAGATAAAAAGAAGTCAAACCACGTAAATCCACTGCCCTCAGTCGAAGAGAGAACAGGTGTCTGTCCAAACCCATTCTACCAGCAGTCCTAAGGAGAGCACAAGCGACATCCATCCAGCTGTGATGATCAAGGTACAGCAGCCTTTGTACTGCCTGCAGCCGCAAAGCAGCAACCCTGGAACGTATGTCAATTAGACCCTGTCCACCCTCCTGTACAGGAAGGTACAGAACTTCAGGTCTCATCCAGTGTTGTCCACTCCAGAAAAAGTTCACCAGTGCCTTTTGAACTGCATCGATCAGCAGCCTTGGTGGATTTAGCACTGTAAACTTATGCCATAAAGCAGATGCAATGAGGTTGTTGGCGACCAGAACACGACCCCTATACGATAGCTGGGGTAGCAACCAAGACCATTTAGACAACCTGGCACGGACATTCTCCTCTACACCTTCCCAGTTCCTAGCCATAGCCTCGTCGGTTCCCAACCACACCCCTAAAAACTTCAGTCCAGTCCTTCTCCACTGAATACCCACTGGAAGTGGTGGTAAAGGCTGCTCCCTACTATTAGGATCACACTCCCAGTTTAGCTTGGCTGAGGTGGCTGAACCATAAACCTGCAGGGCAGTTTTTAGGGACACAACATCCTGATCATGCCTAATTACTGCAGTAATATCATCAGCATAGGCAAAAACCTTAATAAGACAAGACTCAATCTGTAAACCAGACAGTCTCTTTCTGAGCAGACAGAGTAGAGGTTCCACTGCAATGGCATATAATTGCCCAGACAGGGGGCAACCTTGCCTAATCCCCCTGCCAACTGGAACAGGAACACTCAATCCCCCCTCACCTTGATCAAACATGCAGCACCCAAATACAGCAGTTTGATCCAAGAAATAAAACCATCCCCAAAACCAAAAACTTTCAATGTAGAAAAAAGATAGTTAAGATCTACATAATCAAAAGCTTTTTCTTGGTCAAGAGACAAAAGACCAAAATCCAGTTCAGACACTTTTGCATAGTCAATCATATCTCTTAATAAAAATAAATTGTCATAAATCGATCTTTTGGGGACACAGTAAGACTGATCTTTGTGTATAATGAAATCTAACACTTCTTTTAACCTGTTAGCTATACAGCGTGATAAAATTTCCTCCAGTTTTTCAGAAGGCAAAGATCTCCCTTCTTTGGTAAAAGAGATAAAACAGCACGCTGACAGCTTTTTGGAAGAACACTGGCTTCAAAACTAGCCAGCAAAACTTCAAACAAGTCTTTCCCAATAATTCCCCAGAAGTCCTTATAAAAGTCAATTGGCAAATCATCAACACCAGGTGCTCGCCCAGAAGTGAGCTTTCGATGAGGCCTTGGTGACCTCATCGAAAGATAATGCAGCATCCAGGTCCTGCTGCTGCTGTTCATCCAGTTGAGGTAGATCCTCATGAAGAGAGTCCAAACACTGTTGATCCAGAGGACTGGCCGTGAATAAATTAGAATAAAAACCCACAGCCAGCTTCTTCACCTCAGTCAGATCTGTTGTAACTGTCCCATCCTCCCTACGAACTGAGACCAATGTCTTATGTTGAGGAGTAGATTTTTCCAGATTAAAAAAGAATGAAGTGGGAGCATCCATTTCCTGCACAGACAGGAACCTGGACCTAACTAAAGCTCCTTTCGCCTTCTTATTCAAAATGTCACTTAGTTCCTGCAGCTTCACAGTAAGATCGGCTCGCAAATCACCCACATTCTGCTGGATCATTGCGCTGTGTATCCTGGTAATGTCCCGCTCCAGTACACCAACTGCACTTCTAAGTCTTGAGGTAGAAAAAGCAGTAAAATCTTGACAAAAAACTCTAATCTGGGCCTTTCCCACTTCCCACCATTGCATGAGGCTCTCAAATTGAGACCTTTTCCCAACCCACTCTGCCCAAAAAAAATTAAAATTGTCACAAAAAATCTTATCTTGCAAAAGCGCCTTATTAAAATACCACATACAACTCCTGGGGGATTGAAAAATAAAAGAAAATGCCAAAGTACATAAGTGGTGATCAGAAAAAGAAATGGGCTGAATACTAGACTGGCCCACCATGTTCCTCAGACCATTAGAAACATAAAATCTGTCTAAGCGTGCAGCAGACACTCTCTGTTCTGACACTTTTACCCAGGAGTACTGCTTAGTTGTGGGATGTTTTTCCCGCCAAATATTAATCAGATTAAAATTAGAGACAATGTTGGCCAGAGTACTAGCGGATTGAGGATGAGGCTCCTCCCCATTTCTGTCCTTCACAAAATCCAGAGTACAGTTCCAGTCCCCACCCAACACAACAGTGTCACCTGAGGAGAGTGGCAGTAACAACTGACTCAGTCTAGCAAACAGCTCACTTCTATCTGGTCCCCGGTTTGGTGCATATACATTAATAAAAACAAAAACATGGTCATACACCTTAGCTCTAAGCAGAAACAAACGCCCAGCCACAACTTCATTAACAGACAGAACAGACATTACAGACGACTGCGTTAGGAGGAAACCCACACCAGCACTGACATTCGAGCCATGGCTGAGATAAAAATCCCCTTTTGACCATAACCCCCAATCAGATATTGTGGTCTCATCACTGTGCGTCTCTTGTAAAAAAACAAATATTCAATTTTTTAAGAGTAAATAACTCTGAGAATATGGCCTGTTTACTTCTATCTCTAAACCCGTTAACATTTAATGATCCCACTCTAAAGACCCCCATATAAAGAAGAGAGATACAACAGAGTACAAATCCTCCCCAGTGCACTGACTTCCTCCCGCACCAGACACCTCAGACATCCTGTCATCCTCCATCCCCTCCTCCGCTAGAGACACCACTGAACCAGCCTCAGACTCATTTACCTGATCACTCAAACCAACCACCACAACCTCTTCACTCACCTGAGAACCACCACTACACACCTTAGAACCACCACTCCTACCCACGTGATCCTTTGGACTACTGTCTAGCTGTACACCATCCGTGCTACATACCCAAATACTAGTATTACTACTAACTTGAGCATCAGCCCCACTACACACCTGAGCACCAGCCCCACTACACACCTGAGCACCAGTCCCTCTACACACCTGAGCACCAGTCCCTCTACACACCTGAGCACCAGCCTCACCGCGCACCTGAGCACCAGCCTCACCGCGCAGCTGAGCACCAGCCTCACCGCGCAGCTGAGCACCAGCCTCACCACGCACCTGAGCACCAGCCTCACCGCGCACCTGAGCACCAGCCTCACCGCGCACCTGAGCACCAACCACACTACACACCTTGACACCAGCCACACTACCCACTTCGCCATCACTATTTCTCCTGTGATCAGCCACCCCACTTTGTGTAGCACTAAACACTACACTCCCCTTATCCCTACCTACACCTTCACCATGTTCAGCCTGCTCCTGATCACCCTCACTAACCACAGCCACTCCCACCAAACGCTCACTCACCTCTTTCCTGCGTTTAACCCCGGCAGCTGTAGCAGCAGAAGACCCCTCACCCGAATCTTCCGTAGCGCCAGACACAGCAACCCCCTCCGGAGCGCTGTGTTGAACACTACCACACTGAAAACACTTCAGATTGTCCGTACTGGCGTACACCATATAGGAACTCTCACCGTGAGGCACACGAAAAGAGACCTCAAGCGTCTTATCCGCGCTGTTTAAAAACATCAGCACTTGTCTCCTAAAAGACAGGACGTGCTTCAGCGCCTCGTTCCTACAGCCGAGCGGAATCAGCCGGATCTCAGTCACCAACTTCCCGAAGCGACCGAGCTCCTTCGAGATCGATTCTTTAGAAATGAAGGGAGGGACATTGGAGATGGTGACTCTGGTCGCCGGTGTAGAAAGTGGAGACACCGGGACAAAAGTCTCCAAAACCCAAATCCCCCCCTCCACCAGCTCATTAACTAACCGCGCGTCTTTTATAAACACCACTACAGCTTTATTCATCCTAGACGCGGAGTAGATCTGTTCATGGCCAACTTTACCCCCCAACCGCGAGCAGCACGTCCTCCAGTGCAGCCTCGGCCGGCGGGACACACCTGAACCCATTTGAGCGGGAGAGCAACGGCGCCTCCGCAACAAGGCGAGAGGCCATAGCGGGCCCCCCCCCACACCGCTCTCGCGGTAAGCGGTGTACCGTGATCAGTGAACTCAGAACAATAGAAAACCCAGAAAGAGGGGAAAAACTGAAAAACACACTCTCACCTCCACACACACCACCGCTCCCTCACACATCCGCACATGCTCCGCCCACTCCCAGCATGCAGAGAGAGAGAGAAAGAGAGAGAGAGAGAGAGAGTGAGAGAGAGGGAGAGAGCAAGAGAGTGAGAGACAGAGTGAGAGAGAGAGAGAGAGAGGGAGAGACAGAGAGAGAGTGAGAGAGAGACAGAGTGAGAGAGAGAGAGGGAGAGACAGAGAGTGAGAGAGAGGGAGAGAGCGAGAGACAGAGTGAGAGAGAGAGAGAGAGAGTGAGAGAGAGAGAGAGAGAGAGTGAGAGAGAGAGAGAGAGACAGAGTGAGAGAGAGAGAGAGAGAGACAGAGTGAGAGAGAGAGAGAGAGAGACAGAGTGAGAGAGAGAGACAGAGAGAGAGAGAGACAGAGTGAGAGAGAGAGAGACAGAGAGAGGGAGAGAGAGGCGCAGCGCATTTTGCCTGATTTCTCTTGATTAATTATCAGGACATTTGTTGGCTTTAGTGAGTTTATTAACATGAATTTTTACTACACTTGTCCAACCTTATTTATTAAAACATTTGCATTTTTTTAGAAGACGCGTTGCCCCAAGCACCACTTTGCTTGCCTGACATTTTAGAGCGCTGGACGAGATTTTAATTCATGAATTAATATATTTAATATTTTAATAAATTTGCCCTGGTGATAAGAAACGAATGTTAACGTATAGCTTTATATTTCTGTGTATTTCAAATGTTTTAGGTTTTATATAATTAAAGTGCAGCACCACACGCCAGGGTGACAATGTGCTTTATTTGTCAGATATAAAAGTGAATCAGTTAAATAATAGCAAAGTTAAATAAAATAAATTTATGTTCAGTCAAAGTCCTTTTCTCTTTTAATTTTCCATTTCAAAAACTCCAGCATTTGATTGAGAATGAGCATCTGTTGAAATTCTTAAACAGCAGAATGTCTGTGTCTGCTATATTAAGTTACAGTTATTTAGTCTGTGTACTAAACTTGAATATAAATCCTTATAACTGATAGAAATAAATATAACTAATACTAATTTATAGTTACTGTGCAGATTTTAAAGTATATTTTATTTTTATAGTTGATTGCTGAAGGCTGTGGGTGAGGTTTTATTTTTCTGTGATGGTATGGGGTATTTTGGAACGCAGGGCGGAGGGTGATTAATCGTGCAAAGCTTTTTTCCACCGCCAAGATAAAAACACACCAGAAATTTACCTCAACACACATCATTTCCAGACCACCACGCCCATCGGCGTTAATATATTCCAGAAGTCCAACGCTATTTTAAGGACGCGTGCAAGGCGTAAAAATAGACTGTTGACGGGTGTACGATGGCAACGCGCGACGCTACACGCCTTGCGCGGGGTGTATGATAGGGCCCTTTATCTGTATGCGCAAAGTTAAAAAAAAAAAAAGTTCATTCAGCTGCTAAAGTAACGTGTAGTAACGGGGTGTCGGAAATGGTAACGGCGTTACAGTTACAGTCAGAGTATTTAGTTAGATTACTTGTTACTGAAAAAAGTAACGGTGTTAGTATGTCTTTAGAGTACTCTTCAGAGGAGATTCAAATAGGAGAACAACTTGCAATTGGCCACCTTAAATACCTTTTCTCATGATTGGATACACCTGGCTATGAAGTTCAAAGCTCAATGAGGTTACCAAACCAATTTTGTGCTTCAGTAAGTCAGTAAAAAGTAGTTAGGAGTATTCAAATCAATAAAATGATAAGGGTGCCCATACTTTTGCACCGGTCAAATTTTGGTTGAATGCATATTGCACATTTTCTGTTAGTACAATAAACCTCATTTCAATCCTGAAATATTACTGTCCATCAGTTATTAGATATATCAAACTGAAATGGCTGTTACAAACACCCAAATATTTAGAACTAAAAATGATTAAGATTAATAGGGGTGCCCAAACTTTTTCATATGACTGTATATGGACATGTCTATCAAGCTGCGGGGTGATCAGGCAATTCTAAGGCTGTGAAGTACATGCTGAAATTTGATTGTCTGATGTTTTTTTTTTTTATATGACCTAATACTCAAAGATGCTGAGTCATGACAGCAGATGCCAATTTTTATGTCAGTTCCACAAAACTTTAAGGTACATCTTGGCTCTAGATATAGAGCCTTATATACAGTGCCCTCCATAATTATTGGCACCCCTGGTTAAGATGTGTTCTTTAGCTTCTCATAAATTGAGTTTTGTTCAAAATAATATAGGACCACGATGGGAAAAAAAGTAAAGTCCAACCTTTAACTCAAGTAAATTTTAAGGGGGAAATAAAATCCCTGACTAAGAAATAATTATTCTTCATAAAATCACCTGTTCCACAATTATTGGCACCCCTAAAAATTCTTAGGAAATAAATTTAATAAAAGTATTTCTGTCACTTCTACAGTAGTTTACGAAGTTGATCAGAGTATGTAGGAACATTTAATTAGTAATTCACAACTTCCTGTTTCCCTGGGGTTTAAATATGACGTGACACAGAGGCCATTTATCTTCAACATGGGAAAGACAAAGGAACATACCATTCAAGTGAGGCAGATGTGTGTTGACCTTCACAAGTCAGGCAATGGCTACAAGAAAATCGCTACTCGCCTACACCTGTCCATATCTACTGTCAGAGGAATTATTAAGAAGTTTAAAACAACTGGAACAGTGGTAAACAAGCCTGGACGAGGACGCAAGTTTATTTTGCCACCACGCACAGTGAGGAGGATGATAAGAGAAATAAAAAGTTCTCCAAAGCTCACTGTTACAGAATTGCAACAAATGGTAGCTTCTTGGGGTCACAAAGTCTCCAAAACAACCATCAGGCGCTATCAACCATTTCTCACTCACAATCATAAACGCAAACGTTTGGAGTTTGCTAAGCGGTACTGGGACTTCAACTGGGACCGTGTGCTTTGGTCAGATGAAACAAAGATAGAGCTTTTTGGCAACAAATGCTCTAAGTGGGTCTGGCGTAACACAAGAGCTGAGTATGCAGAAAAGCACCTCATGCCCACTGTGAAATACGGCGGGGGATCAGTGATGCTGTGGGCCTGTTTCTCTTCTAAAGGCCCTGGGAACCTTGTTAGGGTGCATGGCATCATGAATGCTCTAAAATACCAGGACATTTTAAAACAAAATCTGGTGGCTTCTGCCCGAAAGCTGAAGATGGGTCGTCACTGGGTCTTTCAGCAAGATAATGACCCTAAACATGTGGCCAAATCTACACAGAAATGGTTCACCACACACAGAATCAAGCTCCTCCCATGGCCATCTCAGTCCCCAGACCTCAACCCCATTGAAAACCTGTGGGGTGAGCTGAAGAGGAGAGTGCAGAGGAGAGGACCCAGGTCGTTGGATGATTTAGAGAGAATGTGCAAAGAGGAATGGTCAAAGATCCCTCTTTCTGTATTCTCCCATCTTGTGAAACATTACAGGAGAAGATTAGGTGCTGTTTTGTTGGCAAAAGGGGGTTGTACAAAGTATTAACATCAGGGGTGCTAATAATTGTGGCACACATGATTTGATGTTAAATAATTATTTCTTAATGTGGGATTTTTTTCCTACTGAATAAATTCACTTGAGTTAAAGGTTGTATTTTACTCTTTTTTTCCATCGTGGTCCTATATTATTTTGAACAAAACTCAATTTATGAGAAGCTAAAGAACACATCTTAACCAGGGGTGCCAATAATTATGGAGGGCACTGTATATTTATATATATGTCTGTAAGTTTGTATATTGATAGGATCAAAGGTTCTTGTCTTAGGTCCATTTAGGTTTAAAAAAAAGCCTTCTAAAATCACTGTCTCTATTTGGCCATTGTAGAGGGACAAAATGTCCAATTTGGCTCAAAATTGGTAATCAAGATCATACTATTAATATAATTGATAGGCCATTAATAGAATTGATAAGTCTTTTCTGCCAGGTAAATTAAAACTGTGGTGTCTGCAGCTCGTCTAAGGTAACAGTAACCTAACAGTTTATGATATTCCGATTTCTGAGGTTGAGAGGTTAGAAAGGGTTATGAACAAGGCTATAAGGACATGGTTGGGGTGCCGCGTTGCCTCAGTAGTGTGGCGTGGTGTGGGAGAGGGATGCTGGAACTGCCGTTGACGAGCTTGGTTGAGAAGTTTAAATGTGCTAAGGTAGGACTTTGGCAAGGTCACATCACCTGAGAAAAGGCGTATGGTTACAGGGTTTATTCGTGAGCAGGACGAAGCAAGGGGAGCAAAAGCAGCAGGGCAGAGTAAACAGGGGCAGTGGATGAGATGGGAAAGTGTAGAGAAGCGGAGAATCACCTGGCGAGAGTTATGGGGATTGGACACAGGTTGTATGAAGTTTCTTTTGGGAGCTACATATGATGTTCTGCCAGCGCCATAAAACCTTGCTCAGTGGGTGGGTGAGGATCCAAGTTGTAAGCTATGTGCAGGAAGTGGCACGCTGAAGCACATTTTGTCGGCATGTAAGGTGAGTCTATCCCAGGGGCGCTACACATGGAGGCATAATCAGGTACTTAGATCTCTTGCAGGTGCACTTGATAAGAAACGGTTAGAAGTTAATAACATGCCCGTGTAAGTTTGCAGTAGGGTAATCAAGTTTGTGTGTGAGGGGCAGCATAGTGGAGAAACAGCACAGTGCTTGAAAACTGCTGGTAAGTGGGCTGATGCATGAGATTGAAATTTGTTAGTGGATGTAGGTAGTAAACTGCAGATCCCGGAGTGCATTCTGGTTACAACCTTGAGGCTGGATGTAGTATTGTACTGTGAAAGTAAGGGGATAGTGTATTTTATAGAGCTGACTGTTCCGTTTGAAGACGAGGCAGGTGTGGTCCTGCTGTTCTTGTAGTAATATGTCTTATGAGTTTTTGTAGACGTCTGAGTACTTGGCAGTTGAGGCACGGACCATGAACATAGTTCGCTATGCTTCTGGATTCTTGTCGAGCCAGTATCAGATGGTAGTGGTTGCTGTGTTCTGCTCACGCAACTTATAATGTCATTTATTGTGTGTGATTGTGATTAGGTAGGGGGCTGTGGTGAGTGTGTTGTTGCCATAGTTAAAGGAAGTGAGCATAGATTAAGGAGTGATTCTGCTTGTTCATTGGTTATTTTTTCAGTAGGTCTGGATACTTGGCAGTTGAGGCAATGGACCATAAACATAGTGGTAGGCTGTGCTTCTGGATCCTTGTCGAGCCAGTATCAGATTGTGGTGGTTGTGGCTATTGTTGTTAGTTGAGTGAGTAGTAGATCCTGGCTGAGCCCTATGCATAACCCCAGCTGTTAGGTGCAGGATTATATTACTATATATGTGTCTAAATTTGTGGGTTAATAGATGAAAGGGTTCTTGACATTTAGCCATGTAATTCATAAAAACCTACCATGGGACATTCTGACCAATGTACTGATGCCACAAATTTTCAAAAAGTCAAAAGTTTTTAAATATAATTATTTACCTACACGGTCAACCCATTACAACAAGACCATTTTTAACGGGATCAGTAAAGATTCCTAGGACAAGTTCACAATTTATAAACAACAGGCCACTGAAGAAAAAAAACATTTTTGGTAAAGCCATGTAATTGCAAAGTTGTTAAGGCTACAGGAGTGGATAAAACTGCAAAAGAATTACATGTACAGTGAGATATTCTTGATTTTTTGTTATAGCGACCCCTAGAGGCCAATTCTTTTAAAAATTTACAGGATAATAGAAGGTCCCTAGATACCTATGGTGTATACATATCATAATGATTGGTGAATGTTTGGCGTGTCAAAACCCAACTGAAATGTGATTGGCTGATCAGGATGCCCCTTTAGTATCACTTGTAGCTTACATATGAGACTCTGCTTAGCAAGTTTGAGCTTTATAGCATGTACTGTTGCAGAGAAATCTACAGGAAAGTTTACATCATAATTATACCGCCCCCTATTGGACTACTCAAATGAAACTTTACAAGCAACCTCAGAGTCTACTTCTTAACACATCTGTGAAGTTTTAGATTTTTGGGAGTATGTGTTCTTGGGTTATAGATTTTTAAATTAAATAAGATTTTTTTTTATTTTATCGGTATGTGTTCATTTGCATTTTATAGCTAATTGGCATGCAAATATCAAAATTTTAAATATAATTATTGACAATAAGCCTCTGCTACATTTCTTGCATATATATATTTTTTTAATTTTTCACCTAAAACTATGAGATAAGTTCTCAAAAGTAGGTTTTGAACATTATGCTAATTTGCACAAAATCTAAGTAATCTAAGACCTTTTTGATTTGTCATGACCCAAGGAACAAGAAAAAAAGGGTTTAAAAAATCTGAAAATTTTTGTTTGAGATTTTTACGACAAGGCATTTCCATGTGCTATAGTGCCCCCTTGAGGCAGATCGAGATCATTTCGAGCGCCTGAGTAGAGAGAGGGAGTACTACCAGGTGACCAGGTTTCATGCCTCTAGGCCTTATGGTTTAGGCTGTGTGATCAGTTTTATGGCAGAAAAAGAATAAGAATTAAAAAAAATATAGCCGCAAGCAGCGATTTATGGGGTCCGAGCATTACAGGCAATGAGGCCCATATAGGCCAGTTAGGCTCAAAATGTATTGCTGGTTGACCAGCATGACCAAACTGGATGACCAGTAAGACAAATCTGGTTGGTCGGCATGACCAAAATGGATGACCAGCATGACTGTAAAGACCAAGCTGTACGGCCAGCATGACCCAGCTGGATGACCAGTATGATAAAGCTTGATGACCAGCATGACCAAGTTGGTTGACTAGCATGACCATAAAGACCATGCTAGATGAGTGCTGTGACTTAAAAACTTTAAAAAGCATTGATAAATTGGGCTGTAGTGTTCAGCAGGTTTTATGTGTTGTTTTCCTGCACTCTAGTGGTCATTTGGTGAAGCAACTCCAGAACAAAATAGAGCCTACCAGTGAGGCATAAAAAGGCCACATATAAATAACCCACATATAGTGTATAAGTTTTGATCTGATTAACATTCAGCCTGTCAAAAGCTTGCTGGAATGTGATTGGCTAATAGTGACCACAAAAGTGTACTTATTTTCCTTTAGTGTACCATTAGTGCATGGGCCATATATTATAATTGCCAAGGCTGACCTTGATAGCTTGTATGGTTGTAGAGAAACAGCTATCTAGCACTGTCTCCGCCCCCTGTGGTGTATGTCTACATAAACTGATGGGGTATCTGTGAATCATGTTATAAACAAAGGACTGAAGTGCTATTAGTGTCAGGTTAAGCATTCAAAAGTTGTAAGTGTTAGAAGACATTTTGCTGCACCATTGTACGACTAATTTGCATATGGCGGCCATATTGTTTACAAATTTCAAGATTTTTTTAAATAGTTATTGAGGAGTAAGCTCTGCTGAACTGTTTGACACCAAACATGTCATGATTGGTCAATGAGCCAAGGACAAGTTCTCAAAAGTAGGCTTTGCATTTTATGCAAATTTGCAAAAAAAACAAAAAAACAAAGTGGGCAGAGCATAACCAAGAATGATAAAGTTGTTTCTCCATCAAGATAAAATGGGTTTAGAGTTTAACAGGGCTTTATTTTAAAATTAATAACCTAGTTGTTTCACCAAATGACCACCAGAGTGCAGCAAGAGACCACTTATAACCTGCTGAAAGCCTAGCGGAGTAAGAAATGAAAAGGCCTCTCAGTAGATTTTTAAGCATTGTAGAGGTAAGAACAGTCCGATTTGGCTCAATTGGTAATCAGGATCATGTTGTCTGTGTATATATGTATGTAAGTTTGTGTGTTGATGAGGTTAAAGGTTCTTGTCTTGTGTCCGTTTAGGTTTGAAAAAAGCGATAAATTAGTGTTGAGGCCTCTCCTATCACAATAGATTTCTGGCTATTGTAGAGAAAAACAATGTCCGATTTGGCTCAGAATTTGCAATGAAGATCATGTTATCAGTTTGTATATGTATGTAAATTTGTGTGTTGATAGGTTCCTGTCTTCAGTCCATTTAGGTTGGAAAATAGCGATAAATGGTTTAAATGCACAATTGTTAATTTTGCACTGTAGAGCCTCTTGAAAACTCAATTGGCTAATACTTGCCACATGTGCTTCAAATGCTTCAAATACATTTGACATACCACAAACTTTTTTGGCCAAATAACTCAGAAAAGGCTTTCACGTACCTGATTGATCAAGGTGTTGGGGCCACAAATAGCCAATATGTCAAGATTCTTTTGATAATTATTTACCTACAGGCACTCAGGATTGCATCAAGGCCAAATTTGTTTTGATTGATTGAACACATTTTTGGTAAAGACATGTAATTATAAAGTTGTAAAAGCTACAGAAAAGTATACAAATCAAAAAGAATAACATGCCTAGATCACTTGATTTTCTGCTATAGCACCCCCAGAAGGCCAATCAATGCAATATTTTAAGGGATGATAGGAAGCCCTCATATACATGTAAGGTATAAGTTATGTCCTGATTGGTGATTGTTTAGCCTGTCAAAAGCTTGCTGGGATCTGATTGGCTAATAGCGATCACAAAAATTTACATATCAAATTTTCCTTCAGTATACCATGAGGACATAGGCCCAAGATGAAATTTGCCAATCCAGAGCTTGATAGCTTGTATGGTTCCTGAGAAACAGATTTCTAGCATTGGCTCCGCCCCCTGGGGGCGGATGTCTACACAGAGTGACCGGCTACCTCAGAATAATGTTAGGATCAAAGGTCAAAAGTGGCATTAGTGTAGGTTTAAGCATTCAAAAGTTACAGCTGTTAGAGTAAATTTGGGTGTGTCACGGTAAGACTTATTTAAATATTGCTGCCATATTGTTCAGAAATTTCAAGATTTTTTTTGATAATTATTGAGGTTGGGACTCTGCTGAGTTGTTTGACACAAAATATGTCAGGATTAGTCAATGACCCTAGGACAAGTTCTCAAAAGTAGGTTTTGCATATTATGC
The DNA here is from genome assembly GCF_023375975.1 of Astyanax mexicanus. Lineage (NCBI taxonomy): Eukaryota > Metazoa > Chordata > Actinopteri > Characiformes > Acestrorhamphidae > Astyanax > Astyanax mexicanus. Next base: position 35,647,791 of record NC_064421.1, read on the forward strand.
TAAATAGCAAAAAATCAGTAGCAATAAGTGGGCGGAGCTTAGTGGTTCTATTTACCTTTTTGATTTGCCATAAACCAAGGAATAATATAACGAAAGAATTTTTCTTCTAGCTATCAGGGCGTGGGAGTTATGAGGCAAAACGCATTTTGCTTTGCCATAGCGCCCCCATGAGGCCGATCAGGCTCATTTTTTGAATCTGTAGGCCTTACGGTTTCTTCTGCCCAATCACTTCTATGGCGGAAACTACGTTGCTTGGTCACCTAATTATCGGAACAATTACAATAGGGTTCCAAGCACTGCGTGCTCGGACCCTTAATAATAATAAAAATCAGAACAAATACAATACAACAAACCCCTAAAAAACTGTTAGTACTGAATATACTGCACAAGACTTACACCTGTGGTTTCTCCAACTCTCTGAACATTCAGGACTCCAGGCTCTATGGCACAATCTGGTGTTGGCTCGCCCCCTGCAGGAGACTCCGTAGACCTGTGCCAAAACAGAGTCAGACTTATGATACTTCCACAACGCTGACAAAAGTGCTTTTTCTTCATACTGATCACACAAAAGGCACCATGATCCCTGGAGTCATTGAGTGATGTAAAAATGTACAGAAGTATATAGTCCAACAAACCTCCAAGAATCACAAAACATGGCACATACAATACCAGTGAAAAGTTTATAAACATTTAAAATTCAGTGTTTTTTTATTATTAAAATGTTCTGTAATGTAGATGAATACTAAAGCCATCCCAACTGTGAACATATGGAAACATATGAAATTATTTAGTAAACAAAAAATAGTTAAACAATCCAGAATATGTTTTAGATTTTAGATTTTAGAAGCAGACAACTGACAGCTTTGGACATCTTGGCTGGATTGTCTCGATCAGCTTTATGAGGTAGAATCACCTGAATTGGCTTTCAGTTAACAGCTGTGATAAACAAAATATATATTATGTGTAAAGAGGTAGAGTTGGTAGACAGTAAATAGCCTTATCAGAATAATGTTCTAATATATATTACATCAAGAACTACTCAACTACAGTGGTAAAAAAAAATTGGGAACCCTTGATAATTTTCATGATTTTCCTTTATAAATCATTGGTTGATTGGATCAGCAATTCAGTTAAAAACAGCCACTTCAGTTTCTGAATCAGTTTCTTTGATTTTGCTATTTATAGGTATTTGTTTGAGTAAAATGAACATTGTTGTTTTATTCTATAAACTACAGACAACATTTCTTCCAAATAAAAATATTGTAATTTAGAGCATTTATTTTCAGAACATAAAATGGCTGAAATAACAAAAAATATGCAGAGCTTTCAGACCTCAAATAATACAAAGAAAACAAGTTTAAAAATTATAACTCTGCTTCAAAGTTTTCATGCATCTTGGCATATTCTCCTTCACCAGTTTTACACACTGCTTTTGGATAACTTTATGCCACTCCTGGTGCAAAAATGCAAGCTTTTCAGCTTAGTTTGATGGCATCCATCTTCCTCCTGATTATATTTCTGAAGTTTTCAATTTGGTAAAAACTCATCACTTTAAGTGGTCTCTTATTTTTTCCTGAGATGGTATATCATATAGCAGATGAACACAACGATATTTGAGAAGTGAAATGAAGTTTATAGGATTTACAGAAAGTGTCCAATAATTTTATTTTTAACACAATTAGACAGGTGCATTAATCTGTTTAAAGAATTATTGCACACTTTCTGTAAATCCTATAAACTTCATTTCACATCTCAAATATCATCTGCTATATGTTTAACTTAAATTGCCAATCCAAACAAGCTTTCTTTTAAAAAGGAAAATTACGAAAATGATCATGGGTACCCGGACTTTTTCATACCACTGTAAGTAAAGAAAAAAAAGTATTAAGGTGGAATAATCCAAAAAATAACAAAATCTGTATCCACAGGTGCAGTCGCAAATAGAATCAAAAACGCTACGATAAAACTCTCATCAGGAACCACCACAGAAAAGGAAGATCAAGAACTGCACATTTCATCAGAGTTACCAGCCTCAGAAACTGCAGATTTACAGCAATTCAGATAAGTGCCACCTAAATACTTCAGTATTTTGGTTTGTTGGTTTATTTTAAAGTTTTAAAGTTTTTTTTACATGATTCCTTATGTTCCGTTATAGTTTGGATGAATTCAAAAAAACAAAAACATTAAATTTCCACGGTCATAGACTTTACAACTGTGCATGCACCACAAAAGCAACAAAAGTCACACAGCGAGTTGAGTGGGGTGACGGTCAGCAATGCAAAGTAGGTGAATTCAGATAAGATCAAGTTTATTCAAAAAGTGTGGACAAGACAATCTCTATTGTATTTCTAGTGCGATAATACTTACTACTCAGTTCTATTGCGTTTTTTTATTCAGTATTTTTTAAGGATGTCCATTAAAAATGATATAAACTGTTGCTTGTTAAAAACATAATTTTTTTATGATATAAAAGCTTATGTCAGGGTTATAAAACTTTATAACATGGGAATGGCGACCCCCAAGAGGGTCCTGACATAGCTCTTATGAGGTGTGATAGTAACACTAATTAGGGGCATTTTCTCTGTAAAATGTGCAGAGAACTAGGTCCAGACATTATTAAGAATTGTCTTTTCACTAAATTAGCCTGACTTATTCATCATTCTACTTGATTCATACACTCAGTTAGATCAAGATGCACAAGTGTGTATTGTGAGTGTGCACGTCCAGGTTTGCTTACACATATAACACTTTTTAGGTGTTAAAACTGGATGCAGTAATGTAAAAACAAAATGTGTCGAAACACCTGACTTTAAAATTCATCTATGAATTAGAATTTTCTGCACAAGTACAGAGCCTGTCTCACAGCAGATGATGTTTAGGGACTGTTCTTAAGTCCTACGAAGTCTGTATGCAATATCTCTGTGTCTTAGTGCAGGTCAGACATTACATTAAGTAAATAAAAAGAATGTAATTTTTATTCTTATAATAAGCATTACTTCCAAGCATCTGCTTTTGTAAATAATTTAAGTCTATAGGCTCAGTTTTTACACAGGTTTGCTTGACAAATGCTTGCCTGTGATTTGTTTTTTGGTAGGTGGGCGATAGGAAGTCTTTTAATAGATTGTGGTGTACATGCAGCCCCTTGTTACCTGTCAGTAGTATGTGTGCTGAACACACACACGGCATCTCTGTGGAGCAGCAAGTCGTTCAGGATCCTGGTCTGGTTAGGATTCACGTTATCTTCACAGTCCAGACCTTCCCACACACTGACCACATGATCCCTCACCTTACAACCCTACAGGCACACACACACACACACACACACACACACACACACCCACACTCAAATAAACAAACAAACAAATACACAAACCACAAAATATGTCCCCAGATGTCCCAATAGATGTCTGAAGTACAAGCAGAGGGGTTAGGATGTTGAGTGAGTGTATGCTCGAGCCTGGTGGATGGAGCTGTCCCTCAGTCTGCTGGTCCTAACCCCGAGACTCCACATTCTCCTCCCTAATAGCAGCACATGTGGTACATGAGGTGGAATGAAATTGTATTCTCACGCTCCAGTTTACACGCAAAGAACAATTATTAAAATAGATAAATATAAAAAAATAGAATAAAATAGAATAGAATAAAATAGATATCAAGATAAATACACAAAAAATAGGGAGCATAGGCAGTGCAAGTTTGCTGTAGCAGCATGATAGCGTGAATTAAGAGCAGTAACAAGATAAAGTGTTTTAGTTCGGGAGAAGTGACAGTGTTTGTAAACAGTAATTGTCCTTGTAAAGTGTCAGTGCAGTGTGTTGTTTAGGTAAAGTTTAAGAGTCTTACAGCTTCTGGAATGAAGCTGTTTCTGAGTCTGGTTGTTTTGCACTTGATGCTCCGCAGCCTCCGGCCTGAGGGGAGCGGGACAGGAAGTGCGTGTGCTGGGTGGGTGGGATCCTTCCTGATGCAGGTGGCCCTTTTCCTGCATCTGGAGGTGTAGATGTCCGTGGTTCTGGGGAGGCTAACTCAAACAATCCTCTGTGCAGCCTTCACCACCCTCTGCAGTGCTTTCCTGTCTGCAGCAGAGCAGCTTCCATGCCACACGTTGATGCTGGAACACACGACGGAGGTGCACTCCCAAGTCCAGCTCGTCTCAGCCTCCTGAGGAAGTAGAGCCGCTGATGTGCCTTCCTGACCAGAGTGGAAGTGTTGTTGCTCCAGGTGAGGTTGTTACTCAGGTGCACACCCAGGTACCTGTAGCTGTCGACCACCACAGATCCTCCAATGTGCAGGGGGAGGTGGGCATGCTGGCCACAATCCACAATCATCTCCTTGGTTTTCTTTACAGTGATGCAGAGGTTGTTCTCTCTTCACCAAGCCTGTACTCAAAGTGGGCGTAGAACTTGTTGAGAGCCTCAGGCAGGGATGGTGCTTTGTGCAACTTTGTGGAGCTTTGTGCAACATTGGTTTTGTAGTATGTAATACACTTGATGCACTTGACGCACAGTTAGCATCAGCCTTTAGCCTGGCTAGCACCCTCTTCTGCCTCTGCTCGCACCACCTCCTCCTGCCCTTAAGGCCTCGGCATTCCTCATGCGGAGACAACGTTCGCGTGGCTTCAGCGAACAATGTGCTGTAGTTGCGGAAAATGAACAGCCGCACACGTCGCACAGGGGCTTCTTTAGCCATGTCGTGCACATGGAAGTTGGGCGAACTCCACGGCCGAACACAAGCCGCAACAATGCCTGTGATTGGTCGTCAAAAAAGAGGCATTCAAACAAAACAAAATGGACAATTTCAAAGAGAGACTTGCTGAGCAGATACAGCGTTATCGTCACCTTTATGATTTATCATTGAGAGATACATTGCATACATAGCTTGTCTAGGAAGAGCGCGATGGGTGATCGTTTTCCGGTAGTCATGAAACTTAACTTTACTAATGTCACAGCACCACCTGCTGTTTGGGAGCATACGACACCGCAGAAAGTATGCCAGATCAAAAGCTTGCGAAAGCACGCTTGACTTCGTGCAATGCTCACGAAATTCGGGTCGCTGGAAGTATGCCGAGGTTGGAGCTTGGAGGAGCAGCAGTCTGCCCAGCATAGCTCTGATGTTATTGTCCATAGTTGTTGTTTTACTGGCCAAACTGTCTTTAATCCTAAAAAAAACCCTTTATAGTAATATTGGGCGGTATACCAGTTCATACGTAGCACATACCACACAATAACCTTTATAGTAGTGATGAGCGGTATACTGGTTCATACGTAGCACATACCAAACAATAACCTATATAGTAGTGATGAGCAGTAGAAGAGAAGCGCTGTGTAGAAGAGGAGCACTGTGTAGTAGAGGAGCGCTGTGTAGAAGAGGAGAGCTGTGTAGATGAGAGGAGAGCTGTGTAGTGTAGGAGAGCTGTGTAGAAGAGGAGAGCTGTATAGTGGAGGAGAGCTGTGTAGAAGAGGAGGTGTGTAGTAGGGAAGCGCTGTGTAGTGGAGAAGAGCTGTGTAGAAGAGGAGCGCTGTATAGTGGAGGAGAGCTGTGTAGAAGAGGAGGTGTATAGTAGGGAAGCGCTGTGTAGTGGAGAAGAGCTGTGTAGAAGAGGAGAGCTGTGTAGAAGAGAAGCCCTGTGTAGAAGAGAAGCGCTGTGTAGAAGAGGAACGCTGTGTAGAAGAGGAGCTGTGTAGTAGGGAAGCGCTGTGTAGTGGAGAAGAGCTGTGTAGAAGAGGAGCACTGTGTAGTGGAGGAGAGCTGTGTAGAAGAGCAGAGCTGTGTAGTGGTAGAGAGCTGTGTAGAAGAGGAGCGCTGTGTAGAAGAAGAGAGCTGTGTAGAAGAGGAGAGCTGTGTAGTGGAGGAGAGCTGTGTAGTGGAGGAGAACTGTGTAGAAGAGGAGCTGTGTAGAAGAGGAGCTGTGTAGAAGAGGAGCTGTGTAGTAGGGAAGCGCTGTGTAGTGGAGAAGAGCTGTGTAGAAGAGGAGCACTGTGTAGTGGAGAAGAGCTGTGTAGAAGAGGAGCACTGTGTAGTGGAGGAGAGCTGTGTAGAAGAGGACAGCTGTGTAGAGGAGGAGAGCTGTGTAGTGGAGGAGAGATGTGTAGAAGAGGAGAGCTGTGTAGTGGAGGAGAGCTGTGTAGTGGAGGAGAACTGTGTAGAAGAGGAGCGCTGTGTAGAAGAGGAGAGCTGTGTAGTGGAGGAGAGCTGTGTAGAAGAGGAGATCTGTGTAGAAGAGGAGAGTTGTGTAGTGGAGGAGAGCTGTGTAGTGGAGGAGAGCTGTGTAGTGGAGGAGAGATGTGTAGAAGAGGAACGTTGTGTAGAGGAGGAGAACTGTGTAGAACAGGAGAACTGTGTAGAAGAGGAGAGCTGTGTAGTGGAGGAGAGCTGTGTAGGGGAGGAGAGCTGTGTAGGGGAGGAGAGCTGTGTAGGGGAGGAGAGCTGTGTAAGGGAGGAGAGCTGTGTAGTGGAGGAGAGCTGTGTAGAAGAGGAGAGCTGTGTAGTGGAGGAGAGCTGTTAAGTGGAGGAGAGCTGTGTAGAAAAGAAGAGAGCTGTGTAGAAGAGGAGCGCTGTGTAAAAGAGGAGCGCTGTGTAGAAGAGGAGCTGTGTAGTAGGGAAGCGCTGTGTAGTGGAGAAGAGCTGTGTAGAAGAGGAGAGCTGTGTAGAAGAGGAGAGCTGTGTAGAAGAGGAGAGCTGTGTAGAAGAGGAGCTGTGTAGTAGAGAAGAGCTGTGTAGAAGAGGAGCGCTGTGTAGTGGAGGAGAGCTGTTTAGAAGAGGAGCGCTGTGTAGAACAAGAGAGCTGTGTAGAAGTGGAGGAGAGCTGTGTAGAAGAGAAGCGTTGTGTAGAAGAGGAGAGCTGTGTAGAAGAGGAGAGCTGTGTAGAAGAGGAGAGCTGTGTAGTGGAGGAGAGCTGTGTAGTGGAGGAGAGCTGTGTAGAAGAGGAGCGCTGTGTAGAAGAGGAGCTGTGTAGTAGGGAAGCGCTGTGTAGTGGAGAAGAGCTGTGTAGTGGAGGAGCGCTGTGTAGTAGTGGAGGAGAGCTGTGTAGAAGAGAAGTGTTGTGTAGAAGAGGAGAGCTGTGTAGAAGAGGAGAGCTGTGTAGAAGAGGAGAGCTGTGTAGTGGAGGAGAGCTGTGTAGTGGAGGAGAGCTGTGTAGAAAAGAGGAGAGCTGTGTAAAAGGGGAGCGCTGTGTAGAAGAGGAGAGCTCTGTAGTGGAGGAGAGCTGTGTAGAAGAGGAGCTGTGTAGTGGAGAAGAGCTGTGTAGTGGAGGAAAGCTGTGTAGTGGAGGAGAACTGTGTAGAAGAGGAGCGCTGTGTAGAAGGGAAGCGCTGTGTAGAAGGGAAGCGCAGTGTAGTGGAGGAGAGCTGTGTAGTGGAGGAGAGCTGTGTAGAAGAGGAGCGCTGTGTAGAAGAGGAGCGCTGTGTAGAAGAGGAGCTGTGTAGTAGGGAAGCGCTGTGTAGTGGAGAAGAGCTGTGTAGTGGAGGAAAGCTGTGTAGTGGAGGAGAACTGTGTAGAAGAGGAGCGCTGTGTAGAAGGGAAGCGCTGTGTAGAAGGGAAGCGCAGTGTAGTGGAGGAGAGCTGTGTAGTGGAGGAGAGCTGTGTAGAAGAGGAGCGCTGTGTAGAAGAGGAGCGCTGTGTAGAAGAGGAGCTGTGTAGTAGGGAAGCGCTGTGTAGTGGAGAAGAGCTGTGTAGTGGAGGAGCGCTGTGTAGTAGTGGAGGAGAGCTGTGTAGAAGAGAAGCGTTGTGTAGAAGAGGAGAGCTGTGTAGAAGAGGAGAGCTGTGTAGAAGAGGAGAGCTGTGTAGTGGAGGAGAGCTGTGTAGTGGAGGAGAGCTGTGTAGAAAAGAGGAGAGCTGTGTAGAAGAGGAGCGCTGTGTAGAAGAGGAGAGCTGTGTAGAAGAGGAGAGCTGTGTATAAGAGGAGAGCTGTGTATAAGAGGAGCGCTGTGTAGTAGAGGAGAGCTGTGTAGTAGAGGAGAGCTGTGTAGTAGAGGAGAGCTGTGTAGAAGAGGAGCGCTGTGTAGAAGAGGAGCGCTGTGTAGAAGAGGAGCGCTGTGTAGTGGAGGAGAGCTGTGTAGAAGAGGAGAGCTGTGTAGTGGAGGAGAGCTGTGTAGTGGAGGAGAGCTGTGTAGTGGAGGAGAGCTGTGTAGAAGAGGAGAGCTGTGTAGTGGAGGAGCGCTGTGTAGAAGAGGAGCGCTGTGTAGAAGAGGAGCGCTGTGTAGTGGAGGAGAGCTGTGTAGAAGAGGAGAGCTGTGTAGAAGAGGAGCGCTGTGTAGAAGAGGAGAGCTGTGTAGAAGACGAGCGCTGTGTAGAAGAGGATAATAAAGTCTGATTTCTTCATATATTGTGTAACTTTGTGGGACAAAATAAACCCAATAGTAATCAGAGCCTTAATTTAAAGCCTTAGTGTTTGATATTATATGTACTCCTAACAGTACAATATGTTACAGACCTATATTAAAGCCCGGTCATGCAAAAATATATAAATAAATAAAATAAATAAAACCACTGTGATATACTGTGAAACCGTCAGAATCTTGAAAAATACCGTGATATACATTTTTGAACACACTGCCCAGCACAACTTTATAGTCATAAAAAGGGCAGGACAATAATTCAATACTGTGTATCATGTAATCATTTCATATTTATTGCGAAAAGAAATAGCGTCAGTTCGAGCTGAACACAACTAGCCTCCGTAGCCAGGCTAGGTCAGTGTGTGATGAAATAATTATAAAGGCACATAGCCAGATAGGCTAGGCCAGAATCGACTAAGCTCGGCTCGGCTGCACTCCGGTCCGCATCTAAAATGTCCTGCGCTTAAGCCGAGCAGAGCCCGGCCCAGCTTCAGTGCAGGAGATTTTAGATGCAGAATGAGTGTATCAGAATGTTCCACAAGTGATTAAACAGAAAGACATAGTTGAGGAAGGCAGGACTAATTCAGTGTTTCGGCTTTTAAAGGTCTGATAAACTTCAGACTTCAGCTTCCTGCAGATTGTGCTGTAGAGTGGAGCAGACCATTAGCAGTAATTCATCTAATCTGTTCCACCACCTCAAGCAGTTGCACTACATACAATATTTTCCTTATTCTGACTGAAGCACTTTTACAGTTTATGTTGTATATAAGTTATTTATAGTTGATAAAGCCTATAGGTCTGTTTATTTGACAGGGATGTTATGTTTTTCTAATGCTTTTTGTGTTCCTTATCCTGGTTGAAGCACTTTTGTTTTGATCTGTTAAATTTGTTTACAAAAGAATAAGAAGCTCTGCCTCTGTTGTAATGTTGTAAAGTTATTTATATTGGTAATATGTATATGTATATATATATGTATATATTGTGTTTGACAGAGATGTCATGTTTTTATTTTGATACATGCAATTAAAAGTGAGCATTGATTTATTTTGGCCATTTTTATTTATACAGTATTATACAGTTTTTGTGAGAGGAGGCTTTAAAGACTTAAATTAAAATTTCAGACAGTAGTGTACAGATTTCCATTGCTGGAATCCAATTCTGGATTCTTAGCAGTTTTTCTGAGCCATTCAAAGTATTTGGGCCCTATCGTACACCCCGCCAAGGTGTGTAGTGTGGCGCGTTGCCATCGTACACCCAGTCAACAGTCTATTTTTACACATTACGTGTCCTTAAAATAGCGTTGGACTTCTGGAATATATTAATGCAGATGGGCGTGGTGGTCTGGAAATGACGCGTGTTCAGGTAAATTTCTGGCGTGTTTCTATCTTGGCAGCAGAAAAACGGATTGGGCGATTGATCCTGTGAAAGGACGTCGAAATTCAGCTGTCACTGGCGCCCAAAACTGAATCACGATCACCCTGCGCTCCAAAATACCCCATACCAGAGACTGTAAAAAAGATGGACGTCGTGTCGCCGTTCCCATTCATTAAATGAAAATGAAGCCATGTTGCCGATCCTGAAACCGGAGTCTGCACAGTAGAGACCAGATTTATTTAAATAACCCCGCCCCTGAAGGCTGCCTCGCGCTCATAGGCTGCAGAGCGGAGCTAAGGGTCTGTTATTGGTCCCGCCCATAACCAGCCCTTTTACAATAACCAAACCTTTTTTGAATAGAGCTGAATAACGTTTTAAAAAACGAATTCAATCGAAAAATACATAATTGAAAGTTGTCTGCTTTGCCATTGAAACCTATGGGGATGGGTGGGGTTAAACAGCTTTCTGCAACCGAACAGCAGGGGGTGCCCGACCTGTGGTGGCTTCACTTTTGAGAGACAATGCTCTTTCCAGCTATACACAGTCTATTCCCCATACCACCAATTCCTAACCACAGTAAAAAATACATCTCACCCACAGCCTTCAGCAATCAACTATAAAAATAAAATATACTTTAAAATCTGCACAGTAACTATAAATTTCGCCTCCCGCATGAACAACTCAATGGTTCTGTTTCTAAACACCGTGGAAAGAGCGAACGACCTGATCAGTAAAGGAGTAATTATAAACGGTCAGCTCTTCCCGGTGTTGCCCCTCAGTACCCCCGCGAGAAAGGTAATACTGTCGAATGTTCCCCCATTCATTAAGGACGAGCTACTCGTGCGTGAGCTTTCCCGCTACGGGAAGCCGGTCTCATCCGTGAAACGGCTTAGTCTCGGACTCAAATCGCCTCTTTTAAAGCACCTTGTGTCCTTTAGGAGGATGGTTTTAATGAACCTGAAGGATGGGGAGGATCTGGACCTGGTCCTCAAACTAAAAGTGGACGAGTTTGACTACACGGTGTACGTGTCCACTGACACCGATATAAAATGCTTTTGGTGTGGACAAGCGGGTCATCTGGTGCGAGCCTGCCCGGAGAAGGCTAACGTGAGCTCAGATGTTCCCGCGGGTGCTGAGCGCGAGCGGCCGGGTCCTGCAAAGGAAAGGAAAAAGGGAAGAAGCAGGCAAAGACTGAGGTCAGTGGTACAGATGAGGAGGTGAAGGGGAGTGAGGGTGATGATGAAGGTGAAAATGATGGCTCTGTTTCTGACTCTGGGTGGTCTGTGTGCTCTCAGGATGAGAGAATGCCTGTTGTGTATTCTACTGTACAAATTAAGAAGTTTTTAAGAGAGTCTAAAGGGCAGAGAGGTGTGCGGGTGGAGGATCATTTATTGACACAGACCAGTTCATCCACAATGTAAAACTTTTAAGACGGGAGAAGGCTTTTACTACCACAGAAGTGTTCCGGTTAAATAAGATACTGACTAACCTGCAAAGCTTGTAATGTTGCTATTTTTAAAGTTTTTTAGTCCCTGCTTCGGACTGGCCCTTGCCATCACTGTTTTATGTCCATTTATTATTTTAATGGGTGAAATTAAGATTGCTACTTTAAACCTGAATGGTGCACGGGACAATGTAAAAAGAGCAGTGATGATGAAATTAATACAGAATGGGCTAAAGAGTGGGATGGCTTGGCCATTTTAAGTAATTATTCCTCTGTCAGCAGTGGAGTTGGTATTTTATTTGTGTCCAGTTTTATCCCCTACTCTTACACAGTAGATTTTACCCGGGAGGCTGCCTTTGTTTTTATGTGTGTGTACGCTCCCACTCTAGGAGTGGAGAGGATGTTGTTTTTAGACAGGCTCATCTCTGTACTCTCTGACTGTGATTTTACTGATTTTTTAGTCTTTGGTGGGGATTTTAACTGTACAGCCGATAGCCTGGACAGGAACCACCTGGAGCCACACACTGCATCCCGCAGGCGGCTGTGTGAGCTCATCGAGACTCACGATCTGTGTGACATATGGAGGAATTTACATGGTGTAAAAAAGCAATATACATATGCACATTCTAGAGATAATGCTCTCTCTCTGGCCAGGCTTGACCGATTTTATGGTTTTAAGCATCATTTATCTGTTTTTACGCACTGTTTTATTTCTCCTGTTGGTTTTACTGACCACTGTATGGTTCAATGTGCTTTTAGAAAAAGTAATATTAAACCTCAGAGTGCGTATTGGCATTTTAATACCTCACTTTTAGATGATGCTAATTTTAAAGAGTCTTTTACTTTTTTTGGGGATGTTTTAAAGTCACAGAAAGCATCTTTTAATTCATTACAGAGTTGGTGGGACGTAGCAAAAGTACACATTAAAGTGTTTTGTCAGCAGTACACTGTCAATGTCACTAGAGACATTACCAGATCTCTGAAAGCTCTGGAGATTGAGATTGTGGAGCTTCAAGGTTTTACAGAACCCACAGGAAATCAAGAGCGTATTACAGCTCTTAAAAGAAAATAGGCTGCGTTAGCTGATCTGCTAGGCATTATGGCACAGGGGGCGTTGGTCCGTTCTAGTTTCCGTAATGTAACGGAGATGGATGCTCCTTCAAAGTTCTTCTTTGGTCTCGAACGTAAAAATGGACAGAAAAGGTTTATGCATGCTGTGCGAACTGAATCAGGGGTTCTCATATCTGAGCCTACTGAAATTCGCCAGCACACAGTCAGCTTTTTCTCAAAGCTGTATGAGAGTGAGCAGGCCAATGCACAGGGTGTAGAGGAGAGGTTCTTCCCCCTGCAGACGCGAATCACGCCACAATCCGCCAGGGCACTGGACGCTGAGCTCACTGTGGGTGAGCTGTACGAAGCCCTCCAGGGCATGGAGAACGGCCGGGCTCCGGGCATTGATGGCCTCCCGGTGGAGTTCTACAAGGCGTTTTGGTCAGTCTTGGGTCAGGACGTGCTGGAGGTGCTTCAGGCAAGTGTGCAGGATGGGAAGCTCCCCCTGAGCTGCAGAGCTGTCCTGACCCTACTGCCAAAGAAGGGGGATCTGACTTGGCTAAAGAACTGGCGCCCTGTGTCATTGTTGTGTACAGACTGCAAGCTACTCTCAAAAGCATTAGCCTCGAGACTGGGGAAGGTGATGGAGCAGCTGGTTCACCTTGACCAGACGTACTGTGTGCCTGGCAGGTCTATTTTTGATAATGTTCATTTAATTCGGGATGTTTTGGCCGTCTCCAGACTATTGGGTTTAAAAACTGGTCTCGTATTTTTGGACCAGGAAAAGGCTTCTGACCGGGTTGAACACGAGTATTTGTGGAAAGTTCTGGAGAACTTTGGGTTCAACCCTGGTTTTATAGCCATGATCAAGGTTTTGTATAGTGACATAGAAAGTGTACTAAAAGTAAACGGTGGTTTATGCGCTCCTTTTAATGTTCACAGAGGTATCAGGCAGGGGTGTGCTCTTTTGGGAATGTTATACAGCCTGTCTATCGAGCCTCTGCTCTGCCAGCTGCGGCAGAGGCTCTCTGGATTTATCATCCCGAATTGTAGCACACCTCTACGCCTTTCTGCTTATGCAGATGATCTGACTGTCCTGATAACCTCTCAGAGTGACATTGATGTTTTAGTGGATGTTTTAAATGATTTTAGGATTTTATCATCTGCTAAAGTGAACTGGACGAAAAGCACTGCTGTTTTAGTGGGCGAATGGCCTGGTGGGGGACCCGCACTGCCTGGGTTGTCATGGAGGATGGGTGGTTTTAAATATCTGGGAGTGTACTTGGGAAACAGCGAATACGAAAAGCAGAACTGGGAGGGAACTATTGAGAAGGTGAAGGGTCGTCTCAATAGGTGGAACTGGATAATCCATCAGCTGTCTTATCGGGGTCGGGTTTTAATTGTAAATAATCTTGCTGCTTCGTTTTTATGGCATAAGTTGGCATGTGTGGATCCCCCACCGAACCTACTTGCTGGCATTCAGGCTTTACTTGTGGACTTCTTCTGGGACTGACTGCACTGGATACCACAGGCAGTTCTCTTCCTGCCCAAGGAGGAAGGAGGACAAGGTCTGGTCCACCTAGCCAGCAGGACTGCTGCCTTTCGCCTCCAGTTCATACAGAGACTGCTCACCGGCCCACAGGACTTGGTATGGAGAACAGTGGCATGCAGGATTTTACAAATGGTGGGCGGATTGGGATTGGACAGAACTCTGTTTTTAATGGACACTAAAACACTGGATTTTACTGGATTACCTCGTTGTACTGGCTCCTGGAGGAGCCTTTGGTCTATGGGTCACGACTGGATGTGACGAGCTGGACCTCCCCCTCTCTGGTCAGGATGCTGGTCTCCACGAACGTCATGACGCTTTGTCAGCTGGTGGAGGTTGCAGGGCCTGGGCTGGACGGAGTGGAGAACCTGGCGGTGCGTCTGAGGGTGAGGTCCTTTAGAGTCGTGGCCCAGATCTTGCAGCGTTGGAGGTCTGCGATGTCCACCGAGGAGCGGGTTCTGATAACGGACTTTGGCACAGGAGAACTCAGCCCTGATGGAGATGACCCCTTTCCCAGGGTCATCATCACTCCGGACTATCAGGGCTGTCGGGGACCGCTCCTGGACAGCACAGAGGAGCCGGTCATGGATCTCAGTTCCGTGTCTGGAAAAAAACTGTACAAGACCTGTATGAAAGTTTTTAACAGAAAAAGACTGGAGACCAGAGCAGACACACCGTGGCGTGATGCTCTGGGTCTCAGTGATGAGATTCACCCAGAATGGAGAGCGCTGTATAAACCACCGTTAACTAAGAGAGTGGCTGACCTGCAGTGGAGGATTTTACACGGTATTGTTTCTGTTAATTCTTTTATTTCCATTTTAAATCCTGAAGTCACTCAAGGTTGTCCCTTCTGTTTTCAGAGGGAAACGGTGTTTCACGCTTTTATGCACTGTTTTAGGCTACGTCCCCTTTTTAAGGTTTTACACTCTGTTTTTACGGCTCTTAATGTGTTTTTTACCCCTCAGATTTTTATCCTGGGTTTTAAATATGTGCGGAGAGGGAGGTTCAGGTGTCAGCTAATAAATTTTATCCTTGGTCAGGCTACGTTGATGGTCTACATTAGTCGCAGGAACAAAGTGGCTCAAGCAGCTGACACCGACGCAGTAACAATCCTCTCTAGACTTGTCAGATCCAGGGTTTTAATTGATTTTAATTATTATAAATGTATGTCTGATTTTATGACTTTTAGAGCAGTGTGGTGCTGTGGGGATGCAGTGTGCTCAGTTTATGAGGATGAGCTCTGCTTTGCACCTCAATTTCAGTAAAAAAAAAGAAAAAAAGTCATGTTATTTATTTATCTATCTTTTGTGACATAATGTCCTGATTTTAATGATGATTTTAATGGCCGAGATGGCCAAAAATGACTTTTACATGTTATAACATGATTTAGTTATAATAAAGTGTTGTTAAAAGTCAAAAAAGTCCCTCCCTCCCCCGTCCCTCCCTACCCCTCTCCCTCTCCCTCTCCCTCTCTCTCCCTCTCCCTCTCCCTCTCCCTCTCCCTCTCTCCCTCTCCCTCTCCCTCTCCCTCTCCCTCTCTCCCTCCATCCGTCCATCCCTCCATCTCTCTCTCTCTCTCTCTCTCTCTCTATATCTCTCTCTTTCTCTCTCTTTCTTTCTCTCTCTCTCTCTCTCTGCGCATGAGCGGAAGTGGGAGCGAGCGCCGGCATGGAGTGAAGGTGGGGTGCCGGCGCAGCGTGGAGGAGTGCTGCCTGGCAGTGGGAGATGTGATCGGACACAGTAACATCGTGTCCGCCTCCCGGATGAATAATGCTGTGGTTTTGTTTTTGAACTCTGTAGAGAAAGCCAATGAACTGATCCAAACTGGAGTCGTGATTCAGGACCAGCTAACACCTGTACACCCCCTCAGTACCCTGGCTAAAAAAATCATCATTTCAAACGTCCCCCCCTTCATCAAAGACGAACTGCTGGTAAAAGAACTGTCTTGATTCTGAAAAGTTGTCTCTACGGTGAAGAAGATCTCACTCGGCTGTAAGTCTCATCTGATAAAACACTTGGTTTCGTTTTGGAGGCTGGTCTACATGGTCCTGAAGGACGGAGCTGAGGATCTAAACCTGGTTTTTAAGCTGAGAGTGGATGGATTTGACTATGCTGTCTACATCTCATCGGACGCTGATCTAAAGTGCTTTGGGTGTGGACAGGCAGTTCACCTCATCCGCGCTTGCCCCGAAATAAGGGCCAGGGCTGAGGTGAGCGAGGAGGCGGCGGGACCGGGCGCGTTCGTGCCCGCTGCGGACGTTCCCCCTGCGGACGTGGCGGGACCGTCGGGTGCGTCGGTAACCGGGACGCCGGCTCCGGGTGAGCAGTCAGCGCCGACAACGGACGAGCTGCTGGACACTCCACCTGTTGCAGGAGAACAGGCTGAGGTGGAGTCGCACCGGGACATGGCCGGTGATGTTATGTAGGGACTGACTTTCACCACACCGGCGGTACCACCTGCCGAGGAGGAGCAGGCGGACGCGGTGTTGGTGATCCCCGGGATGATGGACAAAACACTGAGGTACTGTTTGATAACTCTGGGATGGAAGCAGTGCTGGGGCAGGGGGAAGTGATGGACACAGACCCGGTGTTTAAAACTACAGGTAAGAGGAAGAAGACAGCTCAGAGTAAAGCTAATAAACAGGTTAAGAAAGATGACGTGGTTACTGATGCTGATGTCTCTGATGCTGATGGTGGTCAGTCAGATTCAGTTTGGTCAGTAGGGTCTCAGGAAGAGCTCTTCCAGCCCATGTACTCAGCTGCTGACATTAAACTGTTTTTAGAGCGCTCTAAAGGACAAAGGAATGAGAGTTTGACAGAGTTATTTCCTGATAAAAAGCAGTTTTTAATGATGTTCGGCACTTTAGAAGGGAGGGGTTCTTTACCAAGACAGAAAAGTACAGACTGAGTAAAATGCTGACTGACCTGAAAAAAGAAGTAAATAGTGATGATGGTACTGACGTGGTTTAATTTATTTATATTTTTTATTGTTTGGATTACTTGGTGGTTTTCTTTTAACTATTATTTTATGGATGGTTTTAAGATTGCCACATTAAATGTAAATGGTGCGAGAGACTGTGAGAAAAGAGCAAAGATATTTGAGTTAATTAAACAAAAAAGAATTGATGTAACATTTCTCCAGGAAACTCACAGTGATGATAGTAACTGTGCAGACTGGATTGAGGGCTGGGGTGGCCTCGCAGTGTTAAGTTCAAAAAGTGCCGGTGTGGCTATCTTATTCTCTCAGGGTTTTATTCCATATTCTTATGATGTTGAGGAAGTGGTCAGTGGGAGGCTTTTAAAGGTGAGGGCATGTTTTGAGAACAATGTGTTTGTTTTTATCTATGTGTATGTACCGACTGTGGGGGTGGAGAGGATGCTCCTATTAGATAAGTTGAGTGAGGTACTCGCACAGTGCACTCCTAGTGAGTTTTTAATTTTGGGCGGGGATTTTAATTGTACTGCTGATACACTGGACCGGAATCACACTGAACCACACACTCCTTCTCGCAAACGACTGTGTGAGTTAATAGAAACCCATGAACTGTGTGATATCTGGAGAACTTTTCACAAAGGACTGAGGCAGTACACATGGACACATATAAAAGATAACATGCTCTCACTGGCAAGACTAGATCGGTTTTATGGTTTTAAGCATCATTTAAATGTTTTTACACAGTGTTGTATTATTCCTGTTGGTTTTACTGATCATTTTATGGTTCAGTGTGACATCAGGAAATCGTGTGTGAAACCCAGGATTGCTTATTGGCATTTTAATACTGCACTTTTAGATGATGCTAATTTTAGAGAATATTTTATATTCTTTTGGAATGTTTTTAAACTACAGAAGTCTTCTTTTAGCTCTTTACAGCAGTGGTGGGACATTGCCAAACTCAGATAAAGGTATTCTGCCAGCAGTACACTCTTAGTGTCACTAGGGACATCACTAGATCTCTTGCAGCTCTGGAGAGTGAGGTGGCAGAGCTCCAGAATTTGGGTGCTGCCACAGGAAATCGAGAGCATATTAGAGCTCTCAAAAGAAAAAATGCCACTTTGGCTGACCTGCTGGGTGCTACAGTACAGGGGGCGCTGGTCCGATCACGCTTTAGAGGATAGACGCCCCATCTAAGTTCTTCTTTGGTCTAGAGCAGAAAAACGGACAGAAGCGTTTTATGCATGCTGTGCGATCTGAATCAGGGGATCTCCTCTCGGAGCCTGCTGAAATTCGCCAGCGGACAGTCAGCTTTTTCTCAAAGCTGTTTACCTGTGAGCAAGCAGATGCATGGGAGGTGGAGGAAGGTTTCCTTTTACATCTGCCCAAAGTGACACAACAGGCTGCAAAACAGCTGGATGGGGAGCTGTCACTGGAAGAACTACATGTTGCCCTCCAAGGCATGGAGAATGGTAGAGCTCCTGGTATAGACGGACTCCCTGTAGAGTTCTACAAGGCTTTCTGGTCGGTGTTGGGGCAGGACGTGCTGGACGTGCTTAGATGCAGCTTGGTGGAGGGAAAGCTTCCATTAAGCTGCCGGAGAGCCGTCCTCACGCTACTGCCTAAAAAGGGTGACCTCACGGAGCTGAAGAACTGGCGTCCTGTTTCCTTATTGTGCACTGACTGCAAACTGCTCTCTAAAGCCTTAGCTGCTAGACTGGGGAAGGTGATGGGGCAGATCATTCACCTTGACCAGACGTACTGTGTACCCGGCAGGTCAATTTTTGACAATGTACATCTAATTCGGGGAATTTTGGACCTCTCCAGACTTTTGGGCTTAAAGACTGGGTTGTTATTTTTAGACCAGGAAAAGGCTTTTGACCGGGTTGAACACAGCTACTTATGGAATGCTCTACAGCATTTTGGGTTCAACTCTGGTTTCATAGCCATGATCAAGGTGTTGTACTGTGATATTGAGAGTGTGCTGAAAGTTAACTGTGGATTGTGTGCCCCTTTTACAGTATCCAGAGGCATAAGACAGGGATGTTCATTGTCAGGATTTCTTTACTCCATCGCCATAGAACCCCTGCTCTGTAAACTCAGAGAGTCACTCTCAGGTTTTAAAATCCCCAACTGTGACACGTCCCTTTGTGTGTCATCTTACGCTGACGACCTCGTGGTTTTATTAAATTCGCAGGCTGAGGTTAACATTTTACATAAAGTACTGAATGATTTTAATGTTTTATCTTCTGCCCGAATTAATTGGCACAAGAGTGAGGCGATCCTGGTTGGAGTCTGGAAGGGTACGGAACCCAAACTTCCAGAGGGTCTCACTTGGAAGCGGGGGGGTTTTAAATACTTGGGGGTGTATCTTGGGGACAGTGATTTTATGGTGAAAAACTGGGAGGGTTTTTTAGAGAAAGTGAAGGGTAAGCTTTTAAAATGGAAATGGTTGGTGCCCAGAATGTCTTACAGGGGACGAGCACTCGTTATTAATAACTTGGCTGCATCCTCTCTGTGGCATAAACTAACCTGTGTTGACCCCCCACCTAGTCTGCTTTCCAATATCCAGGCAGTCTTGGTGGACTTCTTTTGGGACCGACTGCACTGGGTTCCACAGGGAGTTCTCCATTTGCCCAAAGAGGAAGGTGGGCAGGGGCTAGTCCATTTGGCCAGTAGAACTGCTGCCTTTCGGCTTCAGTTTATACAGAAGCTGCTCACTGGCCCAGTGGACACGGTATGGAGAGTTGTTGTAAACAGAATTTTAAAAACGGTTGAGGGGTTGGGACTGGACAGGACTTTGTTTTTAATGGATTCTAAGAAATTGCATTTTACTGGTTTACCAGCATTTTATAGGGGACTTTTTAAGATTTGGGACTTTTTTAAATGGTACAGAGAAAGATGCTCATCCCTTTACTGGCTTTTAGAGGAACCCTTGATTTATGGTGCTCGTGGTTTTATCTACTCATAACTCCCTTGTCCTGTCTAAAGACTTGGTGTCAGCTGGGGTGATGACTATTAGGCAGCTCGTGAGGCTGGTGGGACCTGATTTTAATAGTGCAGAAAACCTGGCAGCACACCTAGGGATGAGGTTGCGGCGTGTGGCGCTCCGGATCCTGCAGGGGTGGAGATCAGCTCTCTCAGCTGAGGAGCTGTCCCTCCTGAAGGACCATGCTGCAGGGGTTGAGCCTGACGAAGCTGACCCATTCCCTACCTGCACCATCACCCCAAACCTGGGGGAGTGTGGGGGCGTGTTGTTGAAGTGTAAGGGGGAGGCTGGTATGGAACTGAGCACAGTCAGTGGGAAGCTCTTATATAGAGCTTGTGTAAAAGTCCTGAATAAGAAAAGGTTGGACGGGAGGGTGGACACTCCGTGGAAAAGAGAATTGGGGCTGGATGTAGATACTAGGCCAGAATGGAGAGTTTTATACAAGCCGCCGTTAACTAAGAAAGTAGCAGATCTTCAGTGGCGAATCCTTCATGGCAGTGTCCCTGTAAACTCTTTTATCTCTGTTTTAAACCCTGTGGTTTCACACACATGTCCCTTCTGTCCACTAAGAGAAACAGTGTTTCATGCTTTTATGCATTGTTTTAGACTCTGTCCTCTTTTTGGACTTTTACAGACTGTTTTTATGAATTTTAATGATCATTTTACACCTCAGATTTTTATCCTTTTAAATATACCCAGACTCACAGGTATAAGTGTCAGTTGATAAATTTTATTCTTGGACAGACAAAACTTTACATCAGCAGAAAAAACAAAGCAGAACAAGACACAGACTATGATGCAATGCCCATTTTCACACGGCTAGTCAGAGCACGCGTAAAGATTGATTTTAACTTTTATAAAAGTATGAATGACCTGGAGAAGTTTCAGCTGGTGTGGTGTTGTGAGGAGACTGTATGCTCAGTGGAGGAGGGCGAGCTCTTTTTTGCACCAGAGTTGCTCTGATTATTTTACTCTGATTGTGATTTTACTGTGTTCTTGTTTTTAATGATTAATGCTGCTGGTTCTATTTGTTCTTAAAATGCTGTATGTATTTATTTATTTATCTCATGACTTTTTATGAGTTGAATCCAATTGGATGATGTTTTTTTTGACACGTGATTTAGAATAAAGAGTAGTTAAAAGTCAAAAGTCTCTCTCTCTTTCTTTCTCTCTCTCTCTCTTTCTTTCTCTCTCTCTCTCTCTTTCTCTCTCTTGCATTGATTTGAAACTGAAATTAACTGAAACTGAAACTTTTATTATTCTGCACACTATCAGAAAGTCTGTGATTGTTTTAAATTAGTTTTTTAATGAGTTTATATTTTATATTATTCATTTTAATTATTTTTATTATTTTATTAATCAAATTATTAAATATATGTATATTTTTTTTTTCCCCATGATTCCCATGTTCTTAGTTTATTCGGTACCACTTTAAAATAAGACTACCTTTATAAATGGTTTATAAATGGTTTAGTTTATTAATGGTTACTAATTAGGTTGTAAATGCCTTAAAAAGCATTAATAATCAGTTATAACATATACGTAGAAATGTACGTAGACCTGTTGTTTGCCAAATAGTGAACCCACAGCCACGTAACTGATTATTAATGTTTTTTAAAGCATTAACAACCTAATTAGTAACCATTAATAAACTAATTGTAAACCATTTATAAACCCTTTATAAAGGTAGTCTTATTTTAAAGTGGTACCGTTTATTCTTATAAATTTGATATATTTTTTTATCATACTTATAATTTTACTTTAATTTCACTACTATTATTATGTTATTCAAAATATATAAATTCTTTACTTTTTATGTCAATGTTTATGATCTTTTTAAAATCATAATTTTTTTTAATTTTTCAGATTTTTCCTTTTTTACGTATATATTTTAATTGTCTATAGTAAACAGTTTTTATTTCTCTTTTTAAAAATATTTTTAATCCCTTTTAAACTGTAAATGAGAGTCCCCCTCCAGTGTAAATAATTGATTGCTTGATTAATATTCAGTGTTGCAAACCCATTTTTTTTTTTTTTTAAATAATTTTATTTCTAATTTTTCCCATTTTTCTCCCCAATTTACACGGCCAATTACCCAACCCACTCATTAGGACTCCCCCTATCACTAGTGATGCCCCAACACACCAGGAGGGCGAAGACTAACACATGCTTCCTCCGATACACGTGAAGCCAGCCACCGCTTCTTTTCGAGCTGCTGCTGATGCAGCATTGCCGAGCAGCCAGCGCTCTTGGAGGAAAGCACAGCGGCTCGGCTCCGGTACATCAGCTCACAGACGCCCTGTGCTGCAGACATCACCGTAGGAGTGATGTGGGGAGAGAGCGCCATCTACCCACCCAGAGGGAGCAGGGCCAATTTTTGCTCCCTCTGACGCCGGCAGCTTGATGGCAAAGCTGCATGAGCTGGGGTTCGAACCTGCGACCTCCTGCTCATAGTGGCAGCGCCTTAGACCGCTGGACCACTCGGCGCTGCAAACCCAGTTTTTACATAAACAATAAACAGAATAAAGAATAAAATAACTTTACTCTTCTCTTATATAAGCTGCTGGTGTATTTTCACAGCCTGACGCACAGTCAGTTCCCTATGCGCTCTTAAAATAGGAATAAACAGAAGTCAGCGCGCTCCTGTGTCTTAAAGGTAATGACTACAGACACACTGATTGGTTTATTTCACGTTACGCCCAAAACACACCCATGAATAATTAAGGGAATTAAAACCCACCCTTTGTGCCGTTGGAGCTGCACAAGGCGTATTTTTGCGCCCTCAAGATACCAAAGACACAGGACACGCCCCTAAATCCAGCTGCGCAAAGCGCAATTACCTAGTGTGCTATAGATCGTTCAAATAGGGCCCTTTATATCAATATCAAAATTACATTGGAATTAAGGAATATATCATGATACATGATACAGCAAAATCCACAGTTAGTCCTGCAAAAAAACACACAATGCTATTGGCTGCTAGCTTTCATTAGCTTTCTCACCATTCAATTTTAATTCATATTCTACATGATCTCTCCTACAGGAATCATTTGTTATTTAATTCTAATTAAATAGAAAATAACAATGTAACTGAAAATCACTGTAGATAAGGCTTTTGTTCCATCTCATTCACATATTTTAATCACTAGGACTACAATATTAAATGTTAAGGGAAGATATAGGAATGCATTTATATAGCTTGGTTAATGCCTTTTAAAAAGCTTGGCTATTGTTAATTTATAAAGTAGCCTAATAAAAAGATAGAAAATTAGTCTTACATTAAAAAATTGTAATACATCAGTTTAAAACTAATAGTAACTAATTCTTCACTAGGTCTACTTACTGCAGCTTATAAAGCTTTTAGTTTCTTGTTCACTTTCCCTTCCGCCTTAAAACCCATTTACATTCCACCTTAACAGTTTCCCTGCATTAAAACAAAATTTCTCTGCACTAAAACACTGTTCCCTTTTTAGACTGTAGTAGATGATAGAGTTTTAAGTGTTTTACAAATTTCTGCTTGGTGCAGAAATCACAAACAATCCAAATAAAACAGAACGTGTATTTCCATTTCAATGTTCTGTTCAACCTTAAAAGAGCTGAAAATAGTATCTGCCACGACAGCAGCATTTAAGGTGGATTGGAAAATTAGCAGCATTTAAGGAGGGACAGCAAATTCATGTGAGTTAATTATCTAAGGAAAAGTAATTACGAGGTAACAATGGTTGGACACATGCTTGTAAGCAGCAGCAGACATCCACACAGTTTTGCGCAGATATTTCTTGTTACAGCCAAGATCATGGTTTTAATCCCAGAAAAACACTTATATTTACCTTTTAAATGCTTAATTATTTTTGTTTTGCTGTTTTCTTTGAGTTAAAGAGCTGACTTCGTCGGTCTGGATCTCTGTCGTGAGACAGCGTGCGGGTGAGGCTGGTGCCGTCACGGTTCCTGCATTGTTTAATATTGCGCTATATCGGCATAAAAAAAACAATGTGATGTCATTTTTTTTCATATCGTGCAGCCCTATTCTACGTATGCTGTTCTTACTGTAGGTTGCCAGGTCTAAAAAGCTCTATGGGATTTTTGCTCACAATAGACATGATTATGCAGCTCTACACAGTTCTCTGGACATAAAGTGCCCTCCAAAAGTATTGGAACAGTGAGGTCAGTACATTTATTTCTGCTGTAGACTGAAAACAATCCAATTTAACATTAAAAGATTAGTGGAATACAAAAGATCAACATTTCAGTTTTTATTTCAAAGTATTTAAATCTGGATCTAATACACAGTTCAGTAGATAGCACCTTCTGTCTGAACACACATTTTTCTTGTGAGCTAAAGTATAGGAACATGTGACTGTCAGGTGTGTTTTGTTGGACAGGTGTGTCCTGATACATTAATTATTCAAACAATAAATAGCGTTGTATGTCTACACTTTGTTCCTGATTTGGGTTTTATCTGTGCAGACTGTGCTTTTATAGTTAGGGGAGTAACCAACATGAAAAGCAGAGATCTGTCTGTGGGTGGAAAAACGGATGTGAAGCTGAGAGAAGATAGAAAATCAATCAGAATCAGTGCACAAATATTGTCTATAGCCAAAACAACTGTTTGGAATGTCCTGAAAAAGAAAGTCATTACTGGTGTATTAAATAACAGGTGATGAACAGATAGACAAAGGAAAACTACAGCAGTTGATGACAGAAACATATTGAGTGCTGTAATAAGAAAACCCTAAAACAACTGTGACATCAGCATCAACCTCCAGAGGGCAGGAGTGAAGATATCACAATCTACTGATCACAGAAGACTTCATGAACAAAAATACAGAGGCTTCACCAGAAGATGAAAACCATGAATCAGCAGAAGGAATAGAAATACCAGGTTGGAATTTTCCAAGAAGTACAGAAACAAGCTTATGGACTGATTATGGACTGATGAGACAAAGATCAATCTTTACCAGTGTAATGTAAAGTCTAAAGTGTGGAGAAAGATAGGATCTGCTCAAGATCTCCAACTCACCAGCTCATCTGTAAAACATAGTGGAGGTAGTGTCATGGTTTGGGCTTACATGGCTTCTGGGACAGGCTTATTAATCTTTATTGACCTCAAAAGTCCACAGAAACATTTTGTCTGTGAATCTAAAGAAAGATAGATCATGCAGCAAGATAATTAGCATCAAATAGAATCACAGAAGAAAAATACAGAAAGTTAGTGATGCAGTTACTGCAAGCGAAGTATTTGCAACTAAGTATTAAGTCTTTTATTAAGCTCATCTGTTCCAGTCTTTTTGCTCACAAGAAAAATAGGTGGGTTCAGACAGGAGGTGCTATATTCTAAATTGTGTATCAGGCATAGACGTAAATACCTGGAAATAAAAACTGAAATGTAGATTTTTTTTGTGTCATATTTATCTTTTAATGTAACACCCAAATGTTTTTAGTCTACAGCAGAACACAGCACACCCACAATTTTTTGACTCTGATGTGATGCCATAATCATGGGCATAAATGTTTCGGTTCTAAATGGGTGTAGGTCATTCTGACTAAACACTTCTATATGGTTCCAGCTCACCCTGGGCATGGCAGCAGGGTCAAAGCGAAGAGCCCTCTGCTTGCAGCAGGGATAAAATCCAGCACCATGCCAGCTGCGGTCTGCGCCCATGCCTGGGTACACCACAGCTTCTGGGTGATACCTGCACTGGGCCAGGTCACAGCACAGGAACACCTGCAGCAAAACACACACACACACACACACACACACCATTCTACAGTGTGGGCAAAACAAGACGTCCACCACATAAACTCTACAGCAGGTACCAAAATCTATAGGAACATGGTGCATGTGTTAACAAGTGTGTTTACCTGTTTACAGTGAGAGCAGGTGAGGAAGTTGATGGTGCCCCAGATCCTCCAGTAGACCAGCACCCAGGATCTCAGCTCTTCATACAGGCTGTTTAGATACTCATGAATGTCCCAGCCCTTATGTCTAAGAGAAGACATCGCATAACATACAACACATACTGTAGATGAACCAGACAACATGCCCATACAGATGAAACACATCGGCAGTCTGACCTAGTCACAGGTGTTTCCCAGCATATTTGTCAGTGTTAAATTAACAGTGTTAGTGTTAATATGAAATTAAACACTCATTTATTTGCACTGGAAATCGTTTTCAGTTTTGATCTAAACAGAGTACATCTGAACAGTGAGAAGAATGTAGTGTTGTCTGTTAAAAGCTGCTCTGGTAATGTTAAAGCTACACTCTTCACTGTGTACCGGGAGTGTGTATAGATGATGTTCCCTCGAGGGTTAATGTTAATTTTGCCTGGAACACAAGAGATCTTCTTCTCAGTGTCTTTGGTCAAAAGCTTAAGGCAAAGACCACACCTGAAAAGAGAGAGTGAGAGAGAGAGAGAAAGAGATAATATAAGAATATTATGTATTATCCAACCCCAATAAAAAACATTATAATAATATCTGGACATTCTTCTTATAATGGCAGTGTGTCATCAAGTGGACCTTTATAGCAGATGTCTGACCTGTACAGTGTAGAAGCATTTCCTGGAGAGTCATGGTTTTCATAATTAGGATCAAACAGCTTCTCAATCTTTTTCTGAAACAACTTACTGGAATCAAAACAAAACATAAATATTAATTAGACTGCAGTTCCTGTTGTCCCAAAACTCTTGCTTGAAAGCTAGGTGAATAACAAGGTGTTGCTACATAGTGTCTATGGTGTACTTGGTGGTTGCTTTGGTGTTGCTAGGTTTTTACTAGGTTGACACATTACTGGAGAGCTTATTGATGTGCAGGGTGTACAAATTTTTTTACCAATAGCTGGTTAATCCAACAGCTCATTCATACACACACGGTGCTGCATTCACACAAATAATAATATTAAAATCTCTTAAATACTAACCGCCTTAACTGTCTGCAGTACTTGCACATTTATTTCACAGTAAAAGCTAATTAAACAGTAGGTACTGATAATTTCATCAAAGGTACTGATGCTATATTAATGGTCTTTCCACTTCAGTGGTGTATTTTGTCCGACCTTTTGAACTTGTCCTTTTTGTCTTTGATGTCGTCAGCCTGGTTGTGTGTGAACAGCACAGCGATACGACTGGCCAGGTTGCTGTTGATGCAGCTCATGTTGCACGTCGTGCTTACGATGGCGCTCATATGTTTGTGACAGTACTGAATACACTCCTCCACCTGTGGACCACATAAACAGCACTAACAATCCAGCACTTTTGCTAATGGGCCAAACTAGCCATGGGATGTATAAAAAATATTATTATTATTATTATTATTATTATTATTATTATTATTATTATTATTATTAGTAGTAGTAGTAGTAGTAGTACTTTTGTTCCCAATTACTTAAAAACAATTTTGGCAGACTGTAATATGCTACAGAAGGCATAAAGACTGCTTTATAATGCTCTATAATGCTTCATTCACAAGCTGATTCTGAAAGACTGTAATTTACCAGGATAGGGGGTGCTTTAAAACATTTATACTGTTCATACACAATTTTTAGAGACTGTAATACACTACAGTAGAGCTTAGATTCTCTGCCCGAGCCCGACCCGAACAAAAAAAAAAAAAGGTCTGTGATGTAGGTGTCAGTTTTTGATGATATTTTTTAAGGTGGAATGGAAAATTAGCAGCATTTAAAGAGGGACATCAAATTTATGGGAGTTAATTATCTAAGGAAAAGTAAACACGAGGTAACCGTGTCTTCCTCCACATGGTTGGACACGTGCTTGTAAGCAGCAGATATTTTTGATATATATATATTATACAGCACCTATATATATATATATATATATATATATATATATATATATATACAGGGGTGATAGTGAAAAAAAATCCTGAGCCTGAACTTTTTTTCCTGTTCCAACAGGGTGAGGGGGGCACAACATACTGCTTATGCGACGTAACGTAGGCATACATTTTGATACATTATTCAAACATTTAATAGTCTGTGTATGACCTTATTGTCAAGTGACACATTTTAGATAATGTTTTAATTTTTTGCCTTATGTCTATAGTGTTATTCACGAAAACAGAGATCATTTCCATCTTGGTATAGGACTTACGATTGACTGAAAGAAACTGGCCACGTTCGATTCTACCTGTAAAAACGAATACCTGCGTATGCCGTTAAAAATGCATTCTAGCCTTGTGATGTTGCAGTATAGTTAGAAATTGAGGTGGGTATTGAACCACAATGCAACATTTCAACACCAGAATGCATTAACTCAAAGCTGCATATGCAGCAGCCATACCAAGACAGGTCAGAAGGGGCAATACTACTCCAAAGTACAGTAACTACACTCTGTCTAAAATAGAGGAGGTGATTACCAATTAATTAAGCAATACTTTTTTAATGAAATAACATTACCTTTGTTTATAGACGACTATTTATCTGATCATTCATATAAACCCAAGAGACACGATTAACGTACCAGCGCCAAGAGAACAGCTCTACACTGCTATGTGCCTCTGTGTGCTAATTCTTCAAGCTACAACTCGGAGATTAGCTTTCAGCTTCAATTTCTATCCAGGACTGGCGTCTGAAGCTTGTAGTTTGCTTTAGCAAATGAAAAGGAAGCACTAAGAGTGCATAATTTTTTTTAATGCAGTGGTTTTTTTAAACATGAGGAATGATTATGCACGTTCTGCCCCGTTATGCCCTGCACACTCATTAAACCAAAACAACAATAATTTACAATTACTTTTCTAATACTAATACTTCTCTAATATGCTTAACATTGTTTAAGAACACGCAATTTTTTAAGCATATAGACTAATTTTATAGCCTTTATTTTAAGCTTATAGCACTCTGTGCTTAACATACTCATACAACAACTAACTTGAATTAGCTCCATACATCTGACTGTCCTTTGCATTGGACCAAATTTAGCTCACCTTATGTAATGTTCCTCCTCACTTCAGAAGGCTCCATTTTGCGGAGAGGAGGAGCGCATGTGTGAGTTCGGGTCGGAAATCGGGTCAGGCTCCGGCTGACAATCTAAACTCTACTGCTGTGGAAGCTTGAATGATGCGTTGAAAATCATTTATTTTTATTTTTGCAAATCCTGAAGACATCACGAATAGAAAGCCTACTGTTGCCTCTGTTTACCAGCCATAAAATATCTTTAAAATGTGCACAGTAACTATTAGTTACTAGCTATATATTTTTAACATTTATAAGGATTTATACTACACGGACTTACTCCTAGATTAACAAAGGAGATTTGCCGTTTGAGAATTAGACAGATACACGTGATGCTTATTCTCACTCATTCTCTCTCACATCCTGAAAGCGCAGTTTTGGAAAGAAAAAATGAACATAAAAAAGCTCTTTGACTGAAGATAAATCTATTTTATTTCACTTCGCTATTATTTAACTGAAATTCGCTTTTATATTTGAAACAATCGGCTGCTCGTTTGGGCAGTTAATCGGCCATCCCCTCTCACACTGGACGACAAACGACGCATGATGAAGCTAAAATTCAGCCGATTATGAAATTCAGCAAAGCAATCGCAAGGAGCATCACACGCGGTGGCATTGACACTGTTGTATTGTTATAGTTAAATAATACAGTGTTTAGATTTTGCGGGCCGTCTCTACCTGCAGCCTCGCCTGTATTGCGCTTGGCTTCGGGACCCCCCGCCGCGCGATGCTGCTTCGTAAGAGCGCGCGATGCCGCGTCCTGAGAGCGCGCATTGGTCCGCGGAGTTCGTCAGCTGCTTCACTTCAAGTTATTGCGATCAAAGGAACGTAAATACAATCAGTTCCAGTCATGAATAAATGAAATAAACCTTTTACTGATGCAGGAGGACTGTCTCTGTGTTATCAACTGTAAAGCATTATATGCGTGTTAACCTAGAGTTTTGTTTATTGACTTGGTCCCAACTGTACGCTGTAAAAATGAGGAAAGAAAAATAATAATAAAAAAATATATATATAATGGAATTAAGGACTTCTATAAATGGCTCACATGAGACCTGCTTTATGATGAATGATGACCTAAATCTGATTTAAATCTGTAACACTATATTAAATTATAATTGCTGGCCTAAAATAAAAATAATATGTTTTTAAGATGTTTATTTGAGTAGGGAATTTATATTGCAATTTTGATTAATCCGATAATTTATTCCAATATTAAATGTGTTTTAGATGTGACCAAATGTAATTGTAAGATGTAGGACAACTTATATCATCACATTACATTTAAAAACTATTATCCTTTTTATAGAATTCATTTGTAAGCCTAATATAAATTAATGGGAGACTAAAACGGGTGTTTTTGAAAGTAATTTCTTTAAAGCCAGTTATAAAGAAAATATAACTGCTGAGCACCGTGCGCTCTCCCGGCTGGACGCGTCTCGCTGCGCATTAAGTCCTACGAGTTATTTAGTTCTGCAATACCCGTCTTTCTTTTGCTTTATATACAACTAAACTAGCACTGTCTTAAATGAGTCTTTGTTTGGCTTTATATCTTGCTGTGTTCTGAGGGAAATATTATAAAAATACTAACGGACAGCGCGAGAGTAACTTTTAGCGCCCACATGTGTACCAGACGCGTGTGCACGCAAAAGAGAGTCGGATTCTGCCTGGGATTCAAAATTCGGCACACCTGTTATATATAATATGATTTAAATACATTTAATTAAATTATATATCGGGCTTTTCATCAAACCCGTCCACTCAACTCAGAGCTCCACTTCAAATGCGCGATTCATGCTGGTATGCAGCTGTCCTGTATTAAGCTTTAAGTTTATTTGGGTGAGTAAATCACGTGTGAAGCTCGTTAGCCCCTAAACAAAAAAATATATTAGACAAAAAAAGCACGTTAACTTTTACTTCAGTAGCATTTTAGCAAAGTAAATGTACTTTTATTACTTAATTACAATTTTTAGTACTTTTTCCGCCTCTGCTTATTACAGTTAGGAAGTCGTAATGCGCAGAATTTTAAGCTGCCACTGAAGTATCTGGGCCGTAACAAATTTTTCCAACTAACATGCCCGGAGGACTCGGAGCCCATGAGCGGCCAAGACAAACAAGACCCGCCGGCGTCCTATTTCTGATTGGATGGAAGGCTTGCGTTGAGCTTTAAATGGTCTGCACACGTCAAACGTAGGGGAGGAAAGGCTTTTCATAGGGGATGGGGAAAGCTTTTTTTTTTTTTTTTACAGAGCCAAGCTACGCCGGATTTCCGGCGCGGCGCCGGAACGCTATCACCCCTGTATATATATATATATATAGCGTGATAATCACAAAATAGCAAAGTAATGAAAAAAAATATATATTTTTGCACAAATCACGCAGCTCTGTCCTGCGCAGTCGCACTGCGCTCCTTGTCCGCATTGTGTGCTGTGTGTAGCTACTAATAGTAGCCTTCTGAAGATGAGGCCTTCTGAAGTAAGACGAAAATTGGCAGCAGGTGAGATAACTTTGGCCCAATGTGATGGAAAATCAGAGGTATGGAGCTACTTTAAGTTAGTTGTGGATAGTAGCAACATCTGTCGGCTTCTTGAAGTGTGTTAAGTGCAGCGTGCTCCTAGCACTCCACAGCAAAAAGACGGGGACCTCCACACAGTAGGCATATGAAGAAGGCCTGCCAGCATGGTAGAAAAGATAAGAGTCAGCCTTCAATGTCTATGTTGGCCACATTAAAAAACGTACCACTTAGAGCGAAGCAAGCCATCACAGAGAAGTGTGTGGAGTTTTGCTGCAGAGACATAAGGACATTTTATGTTGTCAGTGGAGAGGGCTTCCATGGGCTAGCTCAAGAGTTGATAAATGTTGGTGTGACACATGGTCGTGTTTCGGCCGAGTCTGTCCTGCATTACCTTTTCCAAGGCTTGCATAGAAAATTCTGATGAGAAACGAAAACTTTTAACAGACGCGAGACAGTCCGCATGCTAGTCAACAACTTCCACCTGCAGCCCAGCTCCTTGAACCGAATAGTATGGGAGACAGATCAAGGGAGCAACATTGTTAAAGCCCTGGAGTCATATAAGAGGTGAAGTATCAGGACCACCGGGTACAGAGGGTGCTGGACCAGAAGGTACACTGCAGTGGGCCCTAACTTAAACACATGTTTTTTCAATTAGAGGCTGGAAGGTATATGGCACACTGAAGTATTCAGCTGATTAGTGTGTGTAACTTTCTGATTGGATATTTAGGGGTATTTAAAGACCTCAAACAAAGAACCTGGGAGAGAGATGCTACCGCCCTGATGGACTGATCTTTAATTTGGACCCCTCTCTCCAAGCACAGCACGAAGTGTTTGAGCTGATATTTTGTACCTGTATAATTAATTATTTTTCTTGCAAAATACATCAGCAGAGCTTCATTTCGCACAGCACCAGAAAGAGACAACAGAAACAACAGAGGCTTTCTTGTCTTTAATTACCTAATTAACAATGTACTTCGCCATGGTTTGCATGTTGACCTGAAAAAGCTCTGCATATAAAGCGCACAGCCATGTATTTTGGCGCAGGCTATATGTTAAATATTAAAATATTCGTTCGTTCAGAAGGTGTTTTATAATAAACTTCTAAACCATGTTAATTATTTTAAAGTACAGAGAAAAGTAATTGTAAATTACTTTATTGTTCTTGGTTCATTGGGCTTTATGTTAAATATTAAAATATTTATTTGTTCAGGAAGTGTTTCATATTCTTAAACTATGTTAAATTATATAAGATTAGAGGAAAGTCATTCAGACATTATTCTTGTAGTCTAATTTACTGATGCTTTAAACAGCCAAAAACGTGTTAAAAAGCTCAGTTTTAATGCTCTAATTACAAAAAAAAAAAAAAAGAATTGGGCTCGGGCTTATAATGACTATCGGGTTGGGTCGGGCTCGGGCAGAATGCGCACCGATCTAAACTCTACACTACAGGAAGTGTAGGGGTGCTATAATGCTCTATCAGGTTTTTCTGATCCACACACTCATTCTGATAGACTGTAATACACTACAAGAAGGATAGGCGGCGCTTTATAAGATTTATACTGTTCACACACTTATTTTGACAGATTGTAATACACTACAATAAGGATAGGGGGCACTTCATAACGTTTATACAGTTCACACACTCATTCTGACATTGTAATCACTACAGAAAGTGGTAGGGCTGCTTTATAATGCTCTATA
Organism: Astyanax mexicanus; assembly: GCF_023375975.1. Lineage (NCBI taxonomy): Eukaryota > Metazoa > Chordata > Actinopteri > Characiformes > Acestrorhamphidae > Astyanax > Astyanax mexicanus. The sequence goes on from NC_064421.1 coordinate 35,680,649, forward strand.
ATTATATGCATATATTTCACACGTTGACACTGTGTTTTAGCTCTAGGACCAGATTGCATTTTTCATGTGTGACTTCTATTCCAACGTTTCTTTCATACTGTACAACTATTAGCATAGCACTGGTCATGCAGCATGCTCTGTTAAAACAGCATCCAGACACCCAGCTCCACCATTACTATTTAAATCTAAGAATTTAAAAAGGCCCAACCGAGAACTGTTACAGCTAAATGCTATTCCCGTAGTAAAATCTAATACATTTACTTTTCAATGGTGTCAAAAGTATTCACATTCATTACTCAGGTATAGGTATAGATGCTATGGTTTAAAAATACTTATGTAGTTGAAATATCAACTCAAGCTTTTTCCTCAAGTGTAAAAGTACTGGGGAAAAAATGCCATTAAGGACAAAAGCTTAGGCTGAGCACATAAATCTATGGTGCACTACACCCCACCCCCATTCTAAAAGCAATAATGACTACACTGTTATATTAAAATATTCACTCTATCTGAATGGAGAGATTTATCTGGATAGGGGTTTTATTAAATGATGAAAAGCCAGAATGAAAACAAGATGGAATGAAAAATGAGTAACAAGGCTATTTTGAAAATGTATGGAGTAAAATACAGATAACTGTGTAAAATGAGTACAAGAAAAAAAAAATGTTATTAAAAATAATGACTCCAGTAAAATACAGATTGACTTTTGCCTTTTTTCGCTATAACATACACATACACACACACTAAAGTATACACAGTATACACACTTACTAAAGTATCCATCTTCAAGAACTCGGATGAGATCAGGATAGAGATGACGTTGCTGGGCTCTGAAACCAAACACAACAGAGGATGACCAAATTACATCACAGACATCCAATGCGTCAAACACACACACACGAGCACAGAGCGGTCCAAAACGCTGCCACTATGATAGGGAGATTGCTGGTTCGAATCCTGGTCATGTAGCTTGCAATCAGCTGGCAGAGCCCTGAGAGAGCACAACTGTCCTTGCTTACTCTGGGTGGATAGATGACGTTTTTGACCCTCATCACATCTAGGGTGATGTTGATCAGCTCAGAAGCCTGTGAGCTGATGTATCAAAACCGAGTTGCTGCGCTTTCCTCTGAGTGCGCTGTGATGCTACTCGGCAATACTGCATCAGCAGCAGTTCAAAAAGAGACGGTGGCTGACTTCATATGTATGGTAGGAGGCATGCGCATCTTCACCCTCCTTGCGTTGAGGTTTTACCAGTAAGTAGGAGCTAAATAGGTGGGACAATTGGCCGAGCTAAAATAGGAGAAAAAAAACAAACACCCAACATACCTGAGTCTAGTATCTTCAGTTTCACATTAAACATTTCATGAATATGAAATAAATACTAAATGCTGCATAATGTTTACACAAGCCAGACTGTAATACAACACAGGAACCGTAGGGGGCTAAAATGTCCTATTAATGTTCATATGATCCACATGCTTATTATAATAAACTACAGAAAACTGTATATTGCATACTGTTCACACTGCCATTCTGACACTCTACACACTACATGATGTGTAGTTGGTACTTTATAAAACTCTGTAATCCACATTTGTTCCATTCACTCATTCTGAAGGACTGTACACTACAGAAAGCATGAGGAAAGATATGGCTACTTTAAATATATCATAAAAGTTTTCTTTACAATAGTCCCAGAACTAATACCTATTAGTTGCAGCCCAATAAAACTAATGTTTCTCTGCCATCTTAGTGAACTGACCCAGTTTGTGTTTGTCGATGTGTTTTCCTGGTTCGTGGGCAGCTGAGTTTCTCTTGACATAGTTCATAAGCCAGTCGAATATCTGGATGTCACAATGCACTGAAATGTCTACTTCTTCCCAGCGCTGCGTATCCACCGACAGGTATTCTTCAAAATAGCGCATCTCTTTCACTAGCAAATCTCGGGGACAGGAAAAGTCCTGCTTCAGGTTCTTTGCTTCATCACACACGTGGATCACCATGGTTGGACTGTGAAATGGAAACAAAAGAAACAAAATTTGGTAAATATATAATAATTAAATAAAGGGCAATTCAATGTCGCCATCTTGAAAGTATACAGTTGAGAAACTGTAGCCCATCATCAGTGTTTAGCTCTTGGTTCTTGGTTTGATCAACTCTGTGACCTAGCAGTGATAAAGAATATGAGAAAGCTGTGCCTGAAACACCAGTACCAGATCTAAATTCTATGAATTTAGAATTGTACAATCTCTAATACACTTGAAGCATTTTGTAAATGTACTAAATTGCATTTTGATGCACATATTGTTAAAGCTATTGGAAAAAAAAATACACTGAAGTGCACTTTAAGCAGTATTTAATGCCACCTTTATACACTGTTCAAAAAGAGGGCAACAACCCAGCAGCAGGGCCGCTACCTCCTCCTTTGTGCAAGCAGGAACAGGAGGAGCAGTGCAAGAGCCCTGCAAAATGATCTCCAACAGGCCTGTCAGAAACAGACTCCATGAGGGTGTGCCTACAGCCCATTACCGTCCAGGGCGATTGATATTTCCGAAGAACACCAAGATTGGCTGATTTGCTCTCGACACCCTGTGCTCTTCACGGATGAGAGCAGGTTCACACTGAGCACATCTGACAGATGTAACAGAGTCTGTAGACTGTGAAACCATATGCTGTGCAGTGGGACCTGGGTTCCTCCTGATGCAGGACAATGCTAGACCTCATGTGACTGAAGTGTGTTCCTGCAGTTCCTGCATGATGAAGGCATTGAAGCTATGGACTATCCTGCCCGTTCCCCAGACCTGAATCCAATCCAGCACATCTGGAACATCATGTCTCGTTCCATCCACCAACAACACACTGCACCACAGACTGTCCAGATGTTTACTGACGCTTTAATCCAGGTCTGAGGGGTGATTTTGTAATAGAAATATTTGGTGATGGGCAGACCTACACATCATACTGCCACCAGTCAGTAGAAGAAGCAGACTTGTGGTTTAATGTTGGCACTGTCTATGCTTTATACAGTAATTTCTATAAATGAATGGGATTACCTTTTCTCTCTGTCTTCCTTCTCTCGCTCCTCTGTAGCTACGGTTCTCTCATCTTCAGCCCTGGATCCTCTAACAGCAGGGCTCTTATTCGGGCCTGAGGAGCATATGGTTACAACATGGTCTTTGCTGGTGAGATTTCAAAGAATTCTCATTAGCAAATTTAAAAAAGTTAACATTTCCAAATGTTTAAAAAAAACACCCCTTCTTATGGATGCATTCTTCTGCTTGCTTCTTAATCTGCAACACTTGCTGACATTCTCTGGAGAGGATAAAAAAATAACATACTGGCACTATAACTAATGCCAGACATGGGCTAGAGGGGCATCAAGCCCCCAGCACTGAGCTGTGGAGCAGTATAACTGTGTTTTCTGGAATGAGGGTGCTTCATCCAGTTGAGGGGGGGGGGACATAAAATCAGTTATGAAAAAGCACTTATATTGTTGCTGTATATAATCAAATTCTCACAGCAATGCTTTCAAATCTAATAGAAAGCCTTCCAGAAATGCAGAATGACACCTTGATTTTAGAAGAAAAATAGAATTTGCCTTTGTCCATACAGTGTAATTTGACTCACCTGATGCTGACAGTGTGCTCTGATTGGTCCGTGGTGCTCCCGTCTCAGCAGTAATATCCAATAATGTGGATCTGATGTAAGCAGACAGCGGCTCAGATGGAGAGCTGCTGGCTGCAGTCAGGCCATTACACTGTTCGTCCACTAGAGGAAAAGTTCCAGTGCTCTTCAGTTCATCAAACCTGCGTGCGCACTGTTACCACACATAGATCCGTAATTACAATTTTATAACTGTGTAAATATAAAAATCCATACACAATTCTTGCCTTAAAGCACTGCTACAGCTTTAGTTCTTCTAATGTACTTTTCATCTTCTAATGTAGCACATCTTTTAGATAGCAATGAGTTATTCAATGCCATAAATCTCAATCAAGTCTATTTGAAATTACTGAACACCTCCACACAGTTTCAGAAAAGTGTGTGATTATTTAGGTCTGCAGTTATGCTGCCTTCAAGTCGGAAATATTGCATTTACAAGATGAGAGCTCACAAATACCATAAACTTTTTACCAGTGGGAGTTTCCCAATTGGGGGCGTGTCAGTAACAGGAGGTGATTAATTGATGCAGACAGTTTGTATTGTAAACTGCTTACACTTCTGTTATTCCTACAATACTAGAACACTTGCAGGTTGTTATTAGCTAAGTAAAAAATTAAAAGTCTAGTATAATTCACGTTTCTAATAGGATAAAAACATCACTCACCTAATGTGTGTCTTATTCGCTTCATTCTCTTAGAGTTTGGCAAAATAAACCTCCTGTTTCTTATGATAAAAGTATTAACAAAATATTTTCCTAATGGCGTATATTTTCACCTTTCAGACTTGTCATTCCAGGTGCTAAACAAGAGAGCCGTTTACTCCGGACACTAAACCCGGGCAGACCGCACCAGACAGCCGGTCACTCCAGGTGCTGAACAAGAGAGCCGGTCACTCCAGACACTAAACCAGGCAGACCGCACCGGAGGGCCAGTCGCTGCGGGTGCTGAACAAGAGAGCCAGTCCCTGCGGACACTAGACCCAGGCAGATCGCACCGGAAGGGCGGTCGTTTCAGGCACTGAACGAGGGCCGCTCACTCCGGACACTAAACATCTAAACAGACCGCACCGGAGGGCCAGTTGCTACAGGCGCTGAAAGAGAGCCGGTCACTCCGGACACTAAACCAGGCAGACCGCACCGCAAAAATTAAGCATCTGCGCTCACGAGAAGTTAGTTTACACACGCAAAACTTTAAAACACGCTGGTTAATTTTGTTCACCTGGTATTTTTGTGCTCCAGACTTTTGACATTAATGTGACGCCATAGTTGTGCAAAGCAATACCCTCATGAGGTCTAATATTATGAAGAAAAAGTTCTGTTAGAGTATAAGTTATTTGTAGTAGTGTTTAATCAACTTTTAAATGCATCTTTTGTTGTGCTGTTTTTGACAAGGGGAGGGTAAAACTAGTCAATTTGCTAGCCTCAGCTTGCTAGCTAACGCACTGTTTACATGGTCTAATTACGAAAATATTAAGATTTTGCTTTTTTACATTATCTCAGGAGTTTCTATGCTGTGCCCACTCACTGATATGAATGAACTATTACTCTCTTTTGCAACTCAGGTACATATTCTGTGCATTATAAGTTTTGGACAGTAGGGGGTAATGTTTCACCTCTTTGTGTAGTAAATGTTATATAAAATGGTTGAAGCTCTAACTGCATGGTTGGTTGTATTCATTGGCGTAGGAAGCGGGGGATATTAGAAACAGGTGGATTTGTCCCCCCCAAAAATTAAATCATAGAATCAGCTGTACTATTAATGAGGAGATATACCGGACCAATCACGGAGCTGGTTCAGGTATTAAGTCCCGCCTCTCAGTAGAAACAGCCTTGCTGGTTTTGCGGCGCGCCGTATGCTCGCTGTGAGATTTAGCAGCGGGATCGGGATGCAGCAGCTTCAGCTGATTTTAAAACAGATCTGGATATACGGAGATTTTTCTAAAAGAAAGGTAATGGTAGGCTAACCACTTAAACTGTATTGATATGTTTCTGATAGCTGGATAAAAAGACTCGTTTCTGAATCAAAACACACAAATTAACCCCACTGTGATTAATAAACTGCAGCTGTGTTATTCAGTTAGCTTAATTAGTTAGATTGGGAGTCAAGGTTAAAGAAAAAAAACTATATATGTAATGTTCAACTTGCCCTATACCTGATCAGCTAATCACCATTTCATTTTCAAACTGTTTATTAATTTAGAAGTACAGGACTTATTGTGAGCTATAATGAATGGAAAAAGAGTGGAGAAAATGTTAATGTACAACAGAATAGACATGCCATTACATAATAATAATAGTAATAATAAAAAAAAGAATAATATTAACCAAATCTGTTATATTATTTTAAATATTAGGTGATAACTGATCAGTTTTTTGTCATATGTATATAATTCAGACATGGCATGCATGGCATAAGTTTTACTAACAACAGTAACTGTAACGTAGAGTAACATGTTTAGGTTACCTTTACGTGGATGTTAACTAATAATAAACAAAATACAGAAAAAACGATTATTTGTGATTAAAAGTAATTTCCACAAATGTTGTTCTAGGAAACTATAGGGTGGGCTTGGGTTCATATTGGCAAATGTGTCCCCCCCCCCCCCAATATCAAGCCCACTTCCTACGCCCTTGGTTGTATTAATTATGGTACTGTATGTACTATTACGTAATTTTGGTTGTGATACAGCAACTGGGGAATTTGATTTATCTACATTTCGTGAAAACTATTTAATTTTATACATTTATTAAGAATTATTATTATATTATAATATGTATGTGCCCATGAATGTATATTAAATCTGAAAATATAGCTGAATATTGGGAAATAATCCAATGTGTATTTTTTTTTTCTGTTTTATACTGTTTCCATGAGGACTTTCTATGCTGTGTGCTCTCACTGACATTCAATATTATTCTCTTTTGCAACTCATAAATAAACAAATGAGGAGACAGTTCTGACTCCTGTGAAGTTAATGACACAATGCAGAGGGGTAGCTGGATGGGCAGTGCAGGGGTGGAGCAGAATCAGTCCAGTTACACTAGCCACACTAGGCTCACAATTACCTCTTTCGGTGTGAATCCAGGAACAAGCCGAGCAACATTCTCCCAGTTGATTGGCTGTGGCACTCCCCATAGTGAGCTCAGGATCATGTCCAGCACTAAGAGGTTATTGTCGTAGGGAAAATTATTGTTGACAGAACAAAGACGATTCATTATCTGAGGAAAAATAACAAAATATGGAGATTAATTATTAACATTAATATTTGGTGTTGTAACAAAGTAAAGAAATGCCTAAAATGTAAAGACCTGAAAGAAGAAATTTATTTGTTGGTTCTGATAGCTGTATACTATCGTATGTTTAAATATATATACAGTGGCAGACTGCAGTACTAAAACTTCAAACCTAAAGATTGGCTTACTTAATATCAGATCTCTAAATTCAAAAGTAGTTAAAGTGAATAAAATGATAACTGATCAGAAATTCGATATTCTGTGTCTGACAGAAACCTGGATTAGGCCAAATGAATATGTAGCATTAAATGAAGCCACCCCTGCAGGCTATAATTATATACACAATCCGAGATTGTCCGGTAGAGGAGGTGGGGTCTGCATACTTTTCCGAAGTACCTTAGTTAGCAATGAGAAACACTATGATAATTTTACTTCTTATGAGCTTCTTTACACCAGTATAATTAATCCAGTTACAAAAAAGAATGCATTTTCCTTAATTAATATCTACAGACCACCAGGGCCCTATTTAGATCTATCAACTATGTACTCTCCTGTAGAACCAGTAGAACTAGACAAACTAACTGAAGGGTTAGAAAATACCTTTCACTCTACCTTAGATGTTGTAGCTCCCCTTAAACATAAAATAGAGATACAGAAAAAGCTTGCACCGTGGTACAATGATCAAACTCATACCTTAAAGCAGTTAGTACGAAATTTAGAGCGTAAATATCTATCAACTAAACTGGAAGTTTTTCACTCTGCGTGGAAAGACAGTCTTTTTAAATATAGAAAAGAACTTAATAAAGCCCGCTCAGCGTATCTGGCCTCACAGATCGAGATAAATAAAAATAATCCTAGAGTTCTCTTTAGAGTTATTTCCAAATTAACTAAAAACCAGGAAGGTACTGAACCTCAGATTCCAGCCATTCACACCAGCAACGATTTTATGGACTTCTTCAATAGTAAAATTGAAAACATTCGGGATAAAATTAAACAGATAAATATTACATCCTCTCTGTCATCTGGTCTGGCTGATCTAGAACAAAACCCTGTTACGGAAGTTAGGTTGGAAGTCTTTAACCCACTTCCAAATCTATGAAAAATTTCAATATGGATTTAGGCCCCATCACAGCACTAAGACCGCTTTAGTTAAAATAACAAACAATCTACTTATAGCCGCCGACCAAGGCTGTGTTTCCCTACTCGTACTTCTCGATCTGAGCGCAGCCTTTGATACAATAGATCATACTACCCTTTTAGAAAGATTAGAGAACATGGTCGGTGTAACAGGAACTGCATTATCATGGTTTAAATCATACTTAACTGATCGTTATCAGTTTGTGAGGATAAATCATATGTCTTCCAGTTATACCAAGGTAAGATATGGAATTCCACAAGGCTCTATATTAGGACCGTTATTATTTACATTATATATGCTCCCACTGGGCAAAGTTATTAGAAAACATGACGTAAATTTTCATTGTTATGCGGATAAAACGCAGCTCTTCATATCAGCCAAACCTGATGACAGAGTGAGAATAAAGAAAATCGAGGATTGTGTAAAAGATGTAAAATTGTGGATGTCGCACAACTTCCTCTTATTAAATAGTGAAAAAACAGAAGTTCTCCTATTAGGCCCCAAAGCTGCTAGAAATAAACTATCAGACTTAATGCTAAATCTGGCCGACTTCTCCATCACCCCTGGTTCAGCAGCTAAAAATCTAGGAGTTATTTTAGATTCAGATCTAGCATTCGAAAAACACATATTTAATCTTACTAGAACAGCTTTTCTACACTTATGTAACATCGCCAAGCTAAGAAATGCCCTATCACTGCATGACGCAGAAATATTAGTCCATGCATTTATTACCTCAAGGCTAGATTATTGTAATGCGCTACTGTCTGGATGTTCCTGCAGTCACTTAAATAAACTTCAGCTAGTTCAAACTGCTGCAGCCAGGTTCCTTACTAAAACTAGAAAATTTGACCATATTAGTCCAGTCCTGTCAGCACTGCACTGGCTTCCAGTCAAATTCCGCATAGACTATAAAATTCCCCTGTTAACGTATAAAGCCCTACATGGGCTCGCTCCTGAGTATTTGCGAGACCTCATCTCTTATTATGAGCCACCGCGATTACTTAGATCTCAGGGTGCTGGTTTCTTAGCAGTTCCTAAAATTCAGAGGAGCTCTGCAGGAGGAAGAGCTTTCTCTTATAAAGCGCCTCAACTCTGGAATAATCTCCCCGAATATGTTCGGGACTCAGACACAGTCTCAATCTTTAAGTCTAGACTGAAAACTTACTTGTTTAGTTTAGCTTTTGGTAATTAATGTTTTTCCCTTTAGATAAGGCTGCAGATCCAGGGGTTCATGGACAGAGGGAATTGTGGTAAACTGAGATGCTGGTGCTGTTGTTCTCCCACTGCACACGGTCACTCAGGTTTGTGGATGGTGGAGTGGGTGGATGCCAGTGTTTCAGGGTGCCTCCGTGTCTATGTTACCTTCTGGCTCTCTACCTTTAGTTAGGCTGTTTTATTTAGAGTCATTAGCCACACTCTGATAATGTTTTATATTCTCCGTTTTACATAAATCCAGTCAAAACTAATTCCATCTCTCTGACTTCCTCCGAGTTACTGACTGCCCACCTGTCTGATCAGATACTGATGAATGTTGGACCCTCAGGCTCTTGCGTCTCCTGTCCGGCCAGACTGATGGAAGTTTCTTAAGTCAGCTCTTTTCCACCACCCACCACAGATCAGCTGCTCATCATCCATCTTACTCTCCACTACAGATTACATCCAAGCCATTAGTGGTGCTATTATACTCCTGAATATATAAAACCTATGTGGATGTATAAAAGACTTTTTAAATTTTAATTTAAAAACCGTTTGACCAGTGGTAGGATGGCCCCCCCTTAAATGTGAGTCTTGGTCCTCCCAAGGTTTCTTCCTCCTCCTGCAGCTCTGAGGGAGTTTTTCCTTGCCTCCGCGCTCACTGGGTGTTCTGTATTATGTATTTTCTATGTTTAATGTTTTGCCTGATTCTTTGTCCTGTAATCATGTTTCTGTAAAGCTGCTTTGTGCCAACACCAGTTGTAAAAAGCGCTATACAAATAAATTTGATTTGATTTGATTTGATTACAAAGTTTGGGCACCCCTGATTATTTTCATGATTTTCCTTTATAAATCATTGGTTGTTTGGATCACTAATTTCAAATATATCATATAGCAGATGAACACAGTGATATTTGAAAGGTGAAATGAAGTTTATAGTATTTACACAAAGTGTGAAATAATTCTTTAAACTAAATTAGGCAGATGCATACATTTGGAAAACCCCAACAAAAACAATTACATCAACTTCCAATGAGAGTCTGATTTTTGAACATGCACAACACTTTATTCCAAAATCAAGCTGGTTTGTCTAAATGTGCACAGTGACTCCATCTGCAGCAGGATGATGATGTAGGTGTTTGGAGCTGGTCTGTGGGTTGACTATAACTGTTCTCACCATCCTTCTCCTCTGATTATCTGAGATTTTTCTTGTTCTGCCACTTCAGACCTTTACTAGAACTGTGTCTGTGATCTTCCATTTCCTCATGCTCCTCACAGTGGAAACTGACAGCTGAAATCTCTGCACATTCATATCAGCCAAACCTGATGACAGAGTGAGAATAAAGAAAATCGAGGATTGTGTAAAAGATGTGAAATCATGGGTGTCCCACAACTTTCTCCTATTAAAAAGTGATAAAACAGAAGTTCTCCTATTAGGCCCCAAAGCTGCTAGAAATAAATTATCAGACTTAATATTAAATCTGGCCGAATTCTCCGTCACCCCTGGTTCAACAGCTAAAAACTTTATTATAGATTCAGATCTAGCATTCGATACACACACATCTAATGTTACTAGAACAGCTTTTCTACACCTACGTAACATTGCAGGCTTATCTCTGCATGATGCAGAAAAATTAGTCCATGCCTTCATTACCTCAAGGCTAGATTATTGTAATGCGCTACTGTCAGGATGTTCCTTAATGAAAGAAAACAGCAAAAAAAAGCAAAACCATGCAGACCTAAAAAATTACCAACTGCTCCTGGCTTCTTTTTCAGCCAGCCTCACTACTGCTAAAGCTAAATTTTACCACAAAAAAAATCTCTCAGATTCCCGGAAACTATTTGCAACATTTAAAACACTACTCAACCCTCCACCTCCTCCTCCGGCTACATGCCTTACAGCTGAAACACTTGCCTCATTCTTTACTGGGAAAGTGGCAGCCATCAGCAGCCATCCTTTTACATGCTCTGCTGCCCGGTATCCCTCTACTGAAGGAGCCACTTTCTCCTCATTTACTCCTCTCACTGAGAACAAGACACTGGCTCTCCTAACACAAAGCCGTCCTACTACGTGTCCACTTGACCAAATTCCTTTAGACCTACTACAAACCATTGCACCTGCAATCATTCCGGCTATTACTCACACGATCAATGCCTCCTTAACTTCTGGTGTATTCCCGACTGCTTTAAAACAAGCACATGTGTTAAAAAGCCTTTTCTCAGCCCCGTCCAGGTTGATAACTACAGACCGGTCTCACTACTACCTTTTCTTTCTAAAACATTAGAAAGAGCAGTTCTCAATCTGGTCTCTGGTTTCCTCTCCCAGAATGACCTCCTGGACCAGAGCTGCAGGACAATCCTCAGAGGCTCAGAGGCTGCTCGTATCAAAATCAAAGCTCTTACAATCGCCTACAAGGTGATGACAGAACAGCTCCTTCCTACCTGCACTGATCACTCCTGAAGGCTTATGCTACCTCCCGGCCGCTGTGCTCCAACAATAAACGTAGCCTCGCTTTACCAAACATTCACACAAAGCAATCCAGACTGTTCTCATACAGAGTTCCCCAATGGTGGAACAACCAACTACCTTCCACTACCAGATCAGGAGAATCTCTCACTATCTTTAATAAACTCCTGAAGACAGAGCTCTTCAAAGAGTACTTACTCTCCTAACACCTCTAACTATCTACCTTCTACTACCAGATCAGGAGAATCTCTCACTATCTTTAATAAACTCCTGAAGACAGAGCTCTTCAAAGAGCACCTACTCTCCTAACACCTCTAACTAACTACCTTCTACTACCAGATCAGGAGAATCTCTCACTATCTTTAATAAACTCCTGAAGACAGAGCTCTTCAAAGAGCACCTACTCTCCTAACACCTCTAACTAACTACCTTCTACTACCAGATCAGGAGAATCTCTCACTATCTTTAATAAACTCCTGAAGACAGAGCTCTTCAAAGAGTACTTACTCTCCTAACACCTCTAACTAACTACCTTCTACTACCAGATCAGGAGAATCTCTCACTATCTTTAATAAACTCCTGAAGACAGAGCTCTTCAAAGAGCACTTACTCTCCTAACACCTCTAACTAACTACCTTCTACTACCAGATCAGGAGAATCTCTCACTATCTTTAATAAACTCCTGAAGACAGAGCTCTTCAAAGAGCACATACATTTTTTAACCTTAAACTTCAATTACTCTTTGTACGTCACTATTGTAAGTCGCTTTGGACAAAAGTGTCTGCCAAATGTAATGTTATGTAAATAAACTTCAGCTAGTTCAAAATGCTACAGCCAGGGTCCTTACTAAAACTAGAAAATTTGACCAAAATTATCCTATCAGCACTGCATTTCAGGGTGCCTTCGTGTCTATGTTATCTTCTGGCTCTCACCCTTTAGTTAGGCCGTTTTACTCAGACTGCCGCAGTCATTAGCCACACTCTGATAATATTTTATAGTCTCTGTTTTACATAAATCCAGTTAAAACTAATTCCATCTCTCTATCTATCTCTCTATCTCTATTTATAAATTAGTACATGTTACATAAGCTATAGCTCTATATTATATTATCTCTCTTTACTGTTGTTTTGTTCTGTTATTTGTTTGTTATTTCTTAGTACTGAGTGGGTAGACTCGAGGGGAATGGGTTCCTCTGACTGAGTTTTGGTTCCTTCCAAGGTTTCTTCCTCTTGATGTAAGGAAGTTTTTCTTTGCCACTGTTGTCACCAGAATAATTGGCATGTATGTGGCGCTGCTCATAATAAGCGTGGACCGTTTTTTTCTCTGTAAAGCTGCTTTGTGACTATTTCTGTTGTAAAAAGCATTATATAAATAAAATTAATTGAATTGAAAGTGTGTTATGAGTATAATATGATAATATGAGAAATAGGGGTGTGGCTTCACAGGTAACAAAACCACTAATCCCAAAGGAACTAACCCTCGTGGTTGGGTCGGCAGGTGGCGAAGAGGGGAGATGACACAGGAAGGGAAGGAAGTGACACAGGAGAAGAAAGTGAACCAGACGTGTCGGGGAGTGGGATTCAGGGTTTATATACCTCCGCCAGTGAGATGTTTTAACTGTCAAAGGTATTGGCATATTGCCTCGGTGTGTAGAGCAAGAAAGAGGTGCAAGGTTTGTAGTGGTGAGCATGACTTCGGGCAACGTGGTACAGATGTTTAGTCTAAATGTTGTAACTCCGGAGGTTGTGAGGTTTGGAAGAAGGCTCTGGAAGTACAGATGGATAGAGCTGTTCGAGGTCTGTCTTATTCTGAGGCGCTGAAAGAGGTGGGCTGTACTAGATCTCCTGAGGTAGTTCCTCCGAGGTCAGATGACTGTTCGTCGGATCATGGTACAGTCTCGCAGCCTCTTGGTAATGTATCTAGAAATGTTGATTGTGGAGAAGGCTAAGTTTGTTATCTGTCTTGCAGATGTGATTAATTGTACTGCCCAGACAGGTAGTAGGACGGAAAAGTTTGAAATAATTGTTCGATCTGCTGAGAGAATTTAAGCACTATGTGGTGTACAGGCACACTCACTTTGGAGATGCTTTCTGGGGGGAGTTCAGGTATGGACCAGAATGGTACAGTGTTGGAACAGTTTCTGTTTGAAAGGGATCTAGTATGTCTCAATGATGGTAGGGGCACGCGGTTGAATGTGGCTAGAAATACCACTACTGTGTTGGACCTTATGTTCGCTTCTTTAATATTGGCAGGGATGAGTAGTTGGGACGTGTGCCAGTCTACCTTTCTGGGGAGTGATCATTTTCCAGTTGAAGGTGAGTTTGGTATTGAGGTGCATAGGATGGGCTGTATTTTTTGGCATAGATGGAATTTTTCTAATGCAAATTGAGATGGATTTTCTGACCTGTGTGCTCAGAGACTTAAGAACATGGGTATTTCGAATGATGTAGATGCCTGTAATGAATTGTGTAATATATTGTATAGGTCTGCAGAGGATGCTATTCCTCTTAAAAAGCCATATGGGGGAAAAAGAAAGCTGTTCCTCAGTGGACAGAGGAATGTTCAGCGGCAGTTGTGGGCGCTCCGACAGGTTTGGAGATCTTTGTTGTTCTGTGATTTAATGGTGTATAAAAAGGCACAGGCAGTGGTACGCAGAACTGTTAAGTTGGCAAAAAGATCCCATTGGAGATCATTTTGCAGCATGAATGGGCCAGGAATATCTGGGCCAGGTATAGGGGCACCAGCGGCAACAGTTACTTGTTTACCGGGAGCCAGAGCACTGGCCATTAGTGGCAACCTTAGGCTGTTAGGAAATAGGAGACATTCGAGGGTAGTAATTAATGCCGGGACCAGACCGCAGACAGAGAGCTGCAAACAGACGTTACCAAGATACCAGTATATTCAGACTATGTCTGTCCCCCGAGTCAAACTCAAACAGTCAATCCAAATAACTTAACCTACATTAAAAAACACCCAAAACCTAAAGATTGGTTTACTTAATATTAGATCTCTAAATTCAAAAGCAGTTCTGGTGAATGAAATGATAACTGATCAGAAATTCGATGTTCTGTGTCTGACAGAAACCTGGATTAGGCCAAATGAATATGTAGCATTAAATTAAGCCACTTCTGCAGGCTACAATTATATACACAATCCGAGATTGTCCGGTAGAGGAGGTGGGGTCTGCATACTTTTCCGAAGTACCTTAGTACCTCCCTGCTCTGCTCCCTGCTCTGCTCCCTGCTCTGCTCCCTGCTCTGCTCCCTGCTCTGCTCCCTGCTCTGCTCCCTGCTCCGCTCCCTGCTCCGCTCCCTGCTACTCTTGTCTGCTGCTGTGCTTGTCTGCTGCTCTGCTGCTGAAAGCTTGCTCTAATCTTAAACTTCTACACTTTTCTCTGCTTTCTTCTCTTTTACTCTCTTCACACTTACTAATCCACTTTTAGTCTGCTTCCTCTTTGCTCTACACACCTATTAATCCACTCTCAGTCTACTTTTATAGACTTTTTCCTCAGGTTTGCTGGATTAGCTGTTTGCTGCTGCAGTTTGTTTGTGTAAGTTTCTAAATTCAACTGAAACAAGGTGAGTGCTTTTTTTTCTCCATGGCTTCTGCTCAGGTTTACTCCTGTTTAGAGTGTGGCATGTATAGCTTAGATCCCTTATCCACCGATACTGGTAACAATAGTGGTATTTGTACTAAGTGTGAGATAGTTAGCACCTTGGTGGATAAGGTGAATAAGTTAGAGCTGCACGTCCGGGGTTTAATAAGGGATAGACAGCAGGATTCACTGTTAGCAGCCCCGGGTGTCTCAGGGAGAGTTAGTACCCCCTCGACTCCGGCCTTAGAGCCCTCACAGCGGGGTGAATGGGTAACGTCTCGGCGGCATAGTCGAAAGGCTAAGGCAAATGCTACCGCAAAGGCCACAGCCAGCCCACCTGAACACCACGCTCCCCCAGTTCACGTGTCAAACAGGTTTGCCCCGCTCAGTGAAGCACCAACTGAGGAGCCTGTTAAAGGTACTCTGGTGATAGGAGACTCTATCGTCCGACACGTGAAATTAGCTGCTCCTTTAGGGGCACCAGCGGCAACAGTTACTTGTTTGCCGGGAGCCAGAGCACCGGACATTAGTGGCAACCTTAGGCTGATATAGGAATAGGAGATATTCGAGGGTAGTAATTCATGTAGGGGCCAATGATATTCGTCTGCGGCAGTCCGAAGTAACTAAGGCTAATATTAAAGAGGTGATTAAACAAGCCCAGACGCTGTCCGAGGAGGTAATCTGCTCTGGCCCCATCCCAATGAGGCGTGGTGATGAAGCTTACAGCAGGCTTTCTTCGCTGAACCGCTGGATGTCCAAGTGGTGTGCAGAAAATTATGTGGGCTTTATAGATAACTGGCTACAGTTTGAGGGCAAACCTGGTCTTTTAGGTAGGGATGGTGTCCACCCCACGCGGGAGGGTGCTGCCTTACTTTCATGCAGCATAGCTCTTAGTCTTTTAGCTAGTCGGCAGAGTAGTATTAGAAGCTGCTGCCAATCCAGAGCCGGGACCAGGCCGCAGACAGAGAGGCTTAACCAACCGTCTGCGAGCTGCAAAGAGACGTTACCAAGATACCAATGTATTCAGACTGTGTCTGTCCCCCGAGTCAAACAAAAACATCAAAAAACTAAAACAGTCACTCTAAATAACTTAACTTATATTAAACAATCATATCCAGACTGTAGTACTAACACTTCAAGCCTAAAGATTGGTTTACTTAATATTAGATCTCTAAATTCAAAAGCAGTTCTAGTGAATGAAATCATAACTGATCAGAAATTCGATATTCTGTGTCTGACAGAAACCTGGATTAGGCCAAATGAATATGTAGCATTAAATGAAGCCACCCCTGCAGGCTACAATTATATACACAATCCGAGATTGTCTGGTAGAGGAGGTGAGGTCTGCATACTTTTCCAAAGTACCTTAGTTAGCAATCAGAAACACTATGATAATTTTACTTCTTTTGAGCTTCTTTACACCAGTATAATTAATCCAGTTACAAAAAAGAATGCATTTTCCTTAATTAATATCTACAGACCACCAGGGCCCTAGTTAGAATTTTTAAAAGAATTTAGTGATTTTGTCACAGACTTAGCAGTAGTGATAAAGTGATTATAGTTGGAGACTTCAACATTCATTTCGAAAAATTGGATGATCCATTAAAAAAGGCATTCACAATGATTTTAGACTCAGTGGGTATTATTCAAAATATAACAGGACCTACTCTTTACTGTAATCATACTCTGGATTTAGTTTTGACCCTGGGTTTGAGCATAGATAACCTGAATATTCGTTCTCAAACCTCCGCAATTTCAGATCATTACCTTCTTTCATTTAAATTACATCTTAGTCATAATATACGTACATCCCCTAGCTACTCTGTAAAACGTTCAATTACGCCTTTTACAGCCCAACAATTTACAGATAAGCTTCCTGATTTATTAATTATAATGTACTCTCCTGTAGACCCAGTAGAACTAGACAAACTAACCGAAGGTTTAGAAAATACCTTTTGCTCTACCTTAGATGTTGTAGCTCCCCTTAAACATAAAATAGAGATACAGAAAAAGCTTGCACCGTGGTACAATGATCAAACTCATACCTTAAAGCAGTTAGTACGAAATTTAGAGCGTAAATATCTATCAACTAAACTGGAAGTGTTTCACTCTGCGTGGAAAGACAGTCTTTTTAAATATAGAAAAGAACTTAATAAAGCCCGCTCAGCAGATCTGACCTCACAGATCGAGATCAATAAAAATAATCCTAGAGTTCTCTTTAGAGTTATTTCCAAATTAACTAAAAACCAGGCAGGTACTGAACCTCAGATCCCAGCCATTCACACCAGCAACGCTTTTATGGACTTCTTCAATAGTAAAATTTAAAACATTCAGGATAAAATTAAATAGATAAATAGCACATACTGGTCATCTGGTGTGGATCATCTAGAACAAAACCCTGTTACGGAAGTTAGGTTGGAAAACTTTAACCCACTTCCACAGCTAGAACTAGAGAAAATGATCTCCTCTTCAAACAGCACAACCTGCACACTTGATGCAGTCCCCACAAAATTATTAAAACAGGTACTACCAGATATAATTAAACCTCTGTTAATGATAGTAAACTCATCACTCACCCTAGGCCATGTACCCAAAGCCTTCAAAATAGCTGTAATTAAACTTCTGATCAAGAAACCAAATCTTGATCCTACTGTACTGTCTAACTATAGACCTATTTCAAACTTACCGTTTATTTCTAAGATTTTAGAAAAGCTGTGGCCCAACAACTTTGCTCTTACCTGCAAAGAAACCAAATCTATGAAAAATTTCAATCTGGATTTAGGCCCCATCACAGCACTAAGACCGCTTTAGTTAAAATAACAAACAATCTACTTATAGCCGCCGACCAAGGCTGTGTTTCCCTACTCGTACTTCTCGATCTGAGCGCAGCCTTTGATACAATAGATCATACTACCCTTTTAGAAAGATTAGAGAACATCATACTTGTACTCCTGCTTTTTTTCCTCTTTCTTTCTTTTTTGTTTCCTCTATCTAGCTCTTTTACATGTACTGAGATACCCTGTTCCTGAGGTTCCCAGCCTGGCTCTCCACTGCCCGCTGTGTACTCTGGCTCTGGAACCCTGCACTGATCAACATTAACACACTGTTATGCGGATGACACGCAGCTCTTCATATCAGCCAAACCTGATGACAGAGTGAGAATATAGAAAATCGAGGATTGTGTAAAAGATGTGAAATTATGGATGTCACGCAACTTTTCCTATTAAATAGTGATAAAACAAAAGTTCTCCTATTAGGCCCCAAAGCTGCTAGAAATAAGACTTAATGCTAAATCTGGCCGACTTCTCAGTCACACCTGGTTCAGTAGCTAAAAATCTTGGAGTTATTATAGATTCAGATCTAGCATTCGATACACACATATCTAATTTTACTAGAACAGCTTTTCTACACCTACGTAACATCACCAAGCTAAGAAATGCCCTATCACTGCATGACGCAGAAAAATTAGTGCATGCCTTCATTACCTTAAAGCTAGATTATTGTAATGCGCTACTGTCTGGATGTTCCGGCTGTAACTTAAATAAACTTCAGCTAGTTCAAAATTCTGCAGCCAGGTTCCTCACTAAAATTAGAAAATTTGAGCATATTAGTCCAGTCCTGTCAGCACTGCAGTGGCTTCCAGTCAAATTCCGCATAGACTATAAAATTCCCCTGTTAACGTATAAAGCCCTACACGGGCTCGCTCCTGAGTATTTGCGAGACCTCATCTCTTATTATGAACCACCGCGATTACTTAGATCTCAGGTTGCTGGTTTCTTAGCAGTTCCTAAAATTCAGAGGAGCTCTGCAGGAGGAAGAGCTTTCTCTTATAAAGCGCCTCAACTCTGGAATAATCTCCCCGAATATGTTCGGGACTCAGACACAGTCTCAATCTTTAAGTCTAGACTGAAAACTTACTTGTTTAGTTTAGCTTTTGGTAATTAATGTTTTTCCCTTTAGATAAGGCTGCAGATCCAGGGGTTCATGGACAGAGGGAATTGTGGTAAACTGAGATGCTGGTGCTGTTGTTCTCCCAATGCACACGTTCACTCAGGTTTGTGGATGGTGGAGTGGGTGGATGCCAGTGTTTCAGGGTGCCTCCGTGTCTATGTTACCTTCTGGCTCTCTACCTTTAGTTAGGCTGTTTTATTTAGAGTCATTAGCCACACTCTGATAATGTTTTATATTCTCCGTTTTACATAAATCCAGTCAAAACTAATTCCATCTCTCTGACTTCCTCCGAGTTACTGACTGCCCACCTGTATGATCAGATACTGATGAATGTTGGACCTTCAGGCTCTTGCGTCTCCTGTCCGGCCAGACTGATGGAAGTTTCTGAAGTCGCTGAAGTTGCTTCCATTAGTGGTGCTGCTATACTTCTGAATATATAAAACTTATGTGGATGTATAAAAGACTTTTTAAAATTGATTTAAAAGCCATTTGACCAGTGGTAGGATGGTCTCCCCTTAAACGTGAGTCTTGGTCCTCCCAAGGTTTCTTCCTCCTCTTTCAGCTCTGAGGGAGTTTTTCCTTGTCTCCGCGTTCGCTGGGGGTTCTGTATTCTGTATTTTCTATATTTAATGTTTTTCCTGATTCTTTGTCCTGTGATCATGTTTCTGTAAAGCTGCTTTGTGCCAACACCTGTTGTACAAAGCGCTATACAAATAATTTTGATTTGGTTTGATATTAGGCACATGATTAAAAAGATGAGGGGGGTTAGGAAAGGGACTGCTGCAAAAGTTTATAGCTCTGCTAACTTAAGTGAGGATATGCGGTTGTCTCGGGAGAAAGTTTGTTTGCAATTTCCTGGGGTTTTGTGTTGGAAAGAGGCTTTTGATTGTGTTCTAGATGCTAACTTTACTTTAAGGAAACTCAAGATAGCAGTAGCTAGGTCTGGTCATACGATCCCGGGAAAGGATGGGCTATGTTATGACATGATTAAGCATTTGACAGATGTATCTCTCTCTGTGCTTGTTGATTTTTATAATAGAATTTGGAAGTTGGGTAAGATCCCTTCAGCGTGGAAATTGGCAGTGGTGGTGCCCCTTGGTAAACCCGGTAAAGATCTCTCTAGTCCGATGGGACATAGACCTATAATCACTCACGTCTTGTCTGAGTATGATAATGGGGGATCGGGGGAAGGGTTTTAATTGGAAATTGGATTTTTTGAGTCATAGGACTTTTCAAGTGAGAGTGGGAAATTACCTGTCAGGGAATAATATTGCAGAAAGTGGGACTCAGGGTAGTGTCTGTAGCCCTTTGTTGTTTAACATTATGATCAATGATATCTTCTCCCTGGTTGGAGCAGATATAGGCAAATCTCTTTATGCAGATAATGGGGCTTTGTGGAAACGGGGCAGGAATCTTACATTTGTTATGATAAAGATGCAACAGGCATTGACCACGGTAGAGCGCTGGGCTACTGATTGGGGTTTTAAGATTTTGACTTAAAAAAAAATTTAAAATCTGTTTCTCAACTGGACGGAAACCAAATTATGTGAGCTTGCAGTTATATTGTTTAGAGATAGAACAGGTTAAAATTATAAAGTTCCTGGGTATGTGGATGGACTCCAAATTGACCTGGAAGGTACATATCACAAAAATGGTAGATAAGTGTTAGAGTGCTCTGAATGTGTTGAAATACTTGTTGGATTGTGATTGGGGAGCTGATCGTCAGTCGCTTGTCTATATTTACAGGGCATTGATACGATCAGTTTTTGATTATGGCTGTGTGGCGTATAGGTCTGTTGCTGTTTCCAATCTGGAAGTGTTGGACCGGATTCAGGCACAGGCACTAAGACTCACTAAGTAGGGCAGTGAAATCCTCCCCTGTAGTTTCTTTACAGGTAGAGGTTGGGGAATTGCCACTCCAATTGCGTAGATTGGCTTTGTCTGCAGTTTACTGGACGAACATTAAGGGTCATATGGGGAATCATCCTGTAGTATCCATTGTACATGACTGCTCTGATAATTATCACGTTCCACCAAAGAGCTTTGGGTGTTGTAGTACTGGAGAAGTTATGGATTTGGGTTCCATTCAGTTAGAGTCGGTTTGGCTTCAGCGTGGGACATTTTAGATGCGGAGTGGAGCGCAGCCGAGCCGAGTTCCGCTCGGTTTGGCTTCAGAGCCAAACATTTTAAATGCAGAGTGGAGCGAAGCGGATCCGTAGGATGACGTAGCCCGGCTTCGGAGGCTGATCGTGTTCAGCTCTGCAGCGAAATGACGCTGGTAAAAAAAACGCCTGTCCACGACATAATCTGTAAATAATACATTTCGATATAGAACAAAAATTATATCACCGTTATTGAAACATTTCTTCTCGCGATAAATACCGATATCGAATTATTGTCCAGGCCTACTTTTATGTATAAATGTATTATTTATATTAATTTTCTTTTTTGACTGCTGCTCTGGATTTTCTGATATGCAAATATATTCCCTGGATTCAAATAGTTTTGCTATGGATGCTTAATAATTATAATCTTTTGGTAGACAGCAGAATTCATAGTTCCATTTATCACAGCAAGTCTTTCAGGCCATGATGCAGCAAAACAGCCCCTGACCATCACACTACCACCACCATGTTTTACTTTAGGTATAATGTTCTTTTTCTGGAATGCAGTGTTTCTTTTATGCCAGACGTACTGACACACACCTTCCAAAGAGTTCAACTTTTGTCTCATCGGTCCACAAAATGTTACCTTCTTTCTCAATTTTTCCTGAATTTCTAATTTTTAAGGATATTTTGGTGGACTAAACTTTGTCAGGCATCACTTAAACACTGCCTATTTAGGTGATGTCTTGATTAAGAACAGGTGTGGCAATAATCAGACCTGCGTGTGAGTGTGTGTGAGAGAGAGTGAAACCACAGTGACGGTATGTTTTAAAAAGGGGGCAATGACTTTTTCACACAGGGACATGTAGGTAAACACCTTCAGGAAATCAGGAAGGGGGCAAACACTTTTTTAACACCACTGTACCTGTCAATCAGTGATTAGGACCTAGTTTGGTACCCAAACTTTTAGCCTTTTCTTCTTGTTGAAAACTCTCCTTTTAATAGATCTATTAAAAGGTCTACCTATTTTGACATAGTCACAGAAAATCTTTATTAACAACCAGAGAACCCCAAATAGTACCTCTAGCTGGTAATAACCACTTTTGAGGTGAACCATTTGGTCTCCTCAGTGTGAGGTAAGGGATAGGCATCTTTTTTAGTCAGACTGTTTAGCTTGTGACAGGGCAAAACCGCTCTTAGATCACCATTCTTTATACAGACAAGGACTATGGCTGATGCATAAGGGCTGTTAGACTGTTGGGGAAATTGTGATGTCACAACAGGAGGTATTCCTCACAGCAATTTTTCTTGCAACAGATTCTTGCTTTACTTCAACAATCTGGTCATGGACTAGCTGTCCTCCAGGTACATGGCAGTTGTGTGACTCTTCTAGAATGTGAATTTTTGTTTCTCTTGGTTTCTCTTTACTTGTACTTGAGCCTTGCTACTCAGCTTCACACATTAACCCTAATAGGTAAGGATTTTAGCTGCATACAGCATTCAGAGTACACTGTTGCCCAAAAACCGGAAAACGGTAAGCCACCCTTTTAATGCAGTCAGAGATGAGTTATTGTAGGACATTTGTGCCAACTAGCAGAGGCACTCTTTTGTTGTATGACTGGTCAGGACCAGTTGAAATAAACGGCGTTACTAACACCGTTACTTTTTTCGGTAACGAGTAATCTAACTAATTACTCTGACTGTAACTATAACGCCGTTACCATTTCCAACACCCCGTTACTGCACGTTACTTTAGCAGCTAAATAAACTTTTTTTTAAACTTCCCACATACAGACAAAGGCGCAAGTGTGCGTGAGTCACAAGGGACATGCTCTAATCAATTAGAGGTTAGATCAAGCCCAAAAAATCAGCCCACCCAGCCCGTGCACGTGCACGTTCTACCTGAGCCCAACCCAACCCGAACCATAAACTGTCATTATGAGCCCGAGCCCGACCCGCCTCATAAACTGTCTGTTTTCAGGCTGTTTGAATGAGCGAAATATGATTTGAATTATGTTAATTAAGACTGTAACATAGAAGCATAGAACTATTATTTAATTAAAATGATTTTTAAGAGCAGCTACACACAGTGCTGCAGGTCAAACACGGTGCATGAGTTCACGTGCACCCAGAGCTATGTGATTATAACATTTTAACATTCATTATAGTTTAATTTTATTTTGTTTTGTTTTTTTTCTCCTACAGTTCAGTTAGTTTTAATTAGTTTTTAGAGTGGGCTTGCTAGTTTTTATTAGTTCACACATCTTATCAGAGAGATCAATCTAAGAAACACAAACGAGAGAGAGAGATTTGAGTGTTAAGGTGTGTGAGCTACTCACAGGTAAAGATTCTCACATACTGTATCTCCTGTTTCTCTACAGAACGCGTGCTTTTATCTCGTCGTGCTCATATTCTAATCCCATACAGAATTCTACAGTTTCTCAGTGTTTTCTGTCGTATTTTGCGGCTAGCGCGAGCGCTTTAAACAAGAACTAACGCCATCAATTCAGTGATTGGGTGGTAGTGTTGTGCTGGGGTCTGAGGCCTTCATTCGGTTTCTGCTGCGCATCTCTGTTGCTTTATCTCTTCCTATCATCACCATTTCACTGTTCCACGGCTTTACTCCAGGTAGGAATATTACTCTCTGTTGATTTTTAATTATAAGATATTTGTAGAATTTGTAGAGATTAATGAGAGAATTGTTGTATCCTTTTTAGAAGTGGACAGGCCAAGTTCCGTTTTAAGGACGTTAAGCTCTCTTTCGCTGCTCCGGTTTCTGCTGTTTTCTCTTTTCCTCCTTGGTGAAGCTGTTTGATCCAGCTTAAACTGTGATATTAATACCATTTTAACAGTCATTAGATTGTTGTTTTTGTCCTGGAGACTGAGGGCATCCTGCAGGACTGTTTTGCTACAACAGACTGGGATATGTTTGAGGCTGCAGCCACTATGGGGGACTCTTCAATCAACATACAGGAGTATGCTGAGCACGTGTCCGGTTACATCAGCACGTGTGTGGACAACATCGTGCCCACTGTACAGGTGAAGAGGTTCCCCAACCAGAAACCTTGGGTCAACAACCAGGTATGACACATGCTGCGTGCTCGTTCTCTTGCATTCAGATCAGGCAATGAGACTGAGTACAAAGCTGCGAAGTACAAACTGAGGAAGACCATCACAGTGGCCAAGAGGCAGTACAGGGAGAAACTGGATGGCTTCTACTCCACTGCTGACTCAAGGAGGATGTGGCAAGGCCTGCAGGACATCACAGACTACAGGAGCACCATCAGCTCCACAGACAGCCTACCGGATGATCTCAACACATTCTACACCCGCTTCGAGACCTCCAGCAACAACACTGAGAGGGGTACACACACCCAGCTCTCCCAACCCCCCTCCTCCACACTCTCAATATCACCAGGCCAAGTTTGCAGAGCTTTGAGTAAAATCAACCCCCGCAAGGCAGCAGGACCAGACAACATTCCTGGGCGGGCCCTCAAAGCATGTGCGAACGAACTGGCTGGTGTTCTGGCCTCCATTTTCAATCATTCCCTCAGCCAGAGCATTGTTCCCACCTGCTACAAGACCACAACCATCGTCCCCCTCCCCAAGAAGAGCCCCCCCACCTGCTTGAATGACTACAGGCCAGTAGCACTCACTCCGATCATTATGAAGTGCTTCGAGAGAGTGGTGCTGGCCCACATCCAGCACAGCATACCGGACACCCTGGACTCACTGCAGTATGCCTACCGTCATAACAGATCCACCTCAGACGCCATCTCTGCTGCCCTCCACTACTCCCTCTCACACCTGGAAAACAAAGACTCCTACATTAGGATGCTCTTTGTGGACTACAGCTCTGCCTTCAACACGGTCATCCCCCAAAAACTCACCCACAAGCTGTCCACACTCAGCTTGCACCCCTCCCTCTGCGACTGGCTCCTGGATTTCCTCACTGGCAGGCCCCAGTCTGTAAGGATTGGCAACAGGACCTACACCGGCACCCCACAGGGATGTGTCCTCAGCCCCATCCTTTACACACTGTTTACCCACGACTGTGTCGCCTCACACAAGGACAATATCATCCTGAAGTTCGCTGATGATACCGCGGTGATAGGACGCATCACTGGCGGAGATGAAGCGGCCTACAGAAGTGAGGTGACCAGGCTGGTGTTATGGTGCGAAGACAAGAATCTCGCTCTCAACACGGTCAAGACAAAGGAGCTGATAGTGGACATGAGAAAGGGGAGGAGACCTCATCAGCCACTGTTCATCCGGGAACTTGAAGTGGAGGGAGTGAGCAGCTTCAAATACCTGGGCGTCCACATCAGTCAGGACCTCACATGGACAATAAACACAACGCAGCTGGTCAAAAAGGCTCAACAGCGGCTGTACTTTCTGAGGAGACTGAGGAAGTTTGGGATGTCTCTAGGGGTGTCACGATCTCGATATTTTATCGAAATCGATCGAAATGAGGTCATGGTATCGTGTATCGAAGTCAAAAAGAGTATCGACGATCCCTCCCGCGCGCACAGCGCGCTACGCAAATGGCGCAGCACCAACACAGCGCATCCTATTCATTTAAATAGAGAGAGCCGCTGCATGAGCGCAGCCCCGCCCTCAGTTCTGCTGTGTGAGAGGCAGAGAACAGAGAAACTGAAACTGAAACTGAAAACAGGGCTTTCAAGTTTTGAGTGTCGGCGGGAGTGTGATCACTGGTTTTTATCTGTCCAACGGGGCGAGGGGGGGCGGGCGTTGTGCGCGCAGGTTTAGTTTTCTGTGTGTGTGTGTGGGGGGGGGGGGGGGGGGGGTGCGTGTGAACTCGCTGAAATGCGTGTGTCTGTGTGACTTGAGAACGCTGACTATAGATCACAGTGAGGTGGATTAAAAATCTTAAACTTATGATTGACTACACCTGTTGCTTCATTTGAATTAAAAAAACATCTTTCTCTCAGATAAAGTTAATAATATATCTTTCTTAAAGAAAAAAAACTTGTAATTCTCAGGGACCGAGTCTTATTTTTCATGTTTAACTGTTATAGTAGGATACAGTTCAGTTTGTTAAGGCTTTAATTGTTCCTTTTTTAAATTTTTTTTTTTATTTTATGTTGCACGTTGCAGTTTTAATAGTGCACACTGTTGCTACCAAAAAAAGTCACTAGATGGCATTACATATATATCTTAATAAATAATAATAATAATAATAATAATAATAATAATAATAATAATAATAATAAAAATAATAAATAATATATTATTAACATTTTATGAGGCATAAAATAATAAAATGTAAAAATATAATAAAAAAGAAAATCGAGAATCGAATCGAATCGTGACCCTCAAATCGGAAATAAAATCGAATCGAGGGTTTAGAGAATCGTGACACCCCTAGATGTCTCCCAAGATCCTCAACAACTTCTACAGCTGTGTGATCGAGAGTCTCCTGACCAGCTGCATCACCGTGTGGTACGGCAGCACGACTGTGGCAGAGCGCAAACGTCTGCAGAGAGTGGTGAAGACTGCCGAGAAGATCATCAGGACTCCACTGCCCTCCCTGCAGAGCATCTACCACCACAGAGTCCACAGGAGAGCTGCATCCATCCTCAAAGACTCCACCCATCCCCAGCATGGACTGTTCACACTTCTGCCCTCAGGCCGGAGGTACAGAAGTGTAAAATGCAAGACCACCAGGTTAAAGAACAGTTTCTTCCCCACAGCCATCAGACTCTTGAACACACCTAAGGAATGACCCTGCCTTCAGACTCTAAACACACCTCAGGTATAACCCTGCGATCAGACTCTTGAACACAACTCAGGAATAACCCTGCACTTTACTTCAACATGTTTACATTGCAGCAGTCACTTTACTGTTAATCTTTTTTTAATATATATAGTTAATGTCCATAACTGCATTATTTCGCACTTGCACTTTTTTTATACATTTCTTTGCTTAAGTAACTTTTATTTTTTTATGTCTTTGACAATTAGTTTAATATTTATAACCTTATTGTATTTTTTTGCACTTTTTCTATCTTCTATTTGGCATTCTTGGCGAAGAGCAAAGAAATAATTTCATTGTACACTGAAACCCGTTTCTGTACTGTACATATGACAATAAACTCTTTGAATCTTGAATCATTCTTTTGTTTTGTTTACATATACATTTTTTCTTTGAGTGAGGTTTGGTTTATTTAATTTCATCCCCAGATGAATTTGGGTTTTCCGTTTTTTTTCAGTATTACACATTTTTTTTGGTCATGTGGAGTTTTTCGATTCTATTTTTTGAAATTCGTTAGATTATATTTTTGTCAACATTTTGGGTTTATTTTCGTTTGTTATTTTTCTAATAATAATAGTAATTACATCATTTATTTTCTTTTGTTAATTGTTTTATGGGCGAACAACAGAAGTAATGCAATATATACTTTTACTGGTAACTAGTTACTTTTATAGTGAAGTAACTCCGTTAGTAACTCAGTTACTTTTATGGAGAAGTAACTAGAAACTATAACTAATTACTTTTGTAAAGTAACGTGCCCAATAGTGACGTGCAGACTCTATGGCCCAGTGTGCTTGGGCAACTGCCCTTTTGCCCTTCTTGGCTGATATTGCCCTTCCGAGGGAGGGGAAAAAATAATATAGGCAAATATGATTTCATATTTCAACAAGATTTTCTTTATAATTTGTAATTTTGATAGAAGTTTCGTAAAACAAAGTTTTCAGAGTCAATCATTCAGCCACAAATAATTCACATGAATTTGCTGTCCCACCTTAAATGCTGCTAATTTACCATTCCACCTTAAATGCTGCTGTCGTGGCACACAGGCTTCAGGCTGTAGATACTATTTTCAGCTCTTTTAAGGTGGAACAGAACATTGAAATGGAAATACACGTTCTGTTTTATTTGGATTGTTTGTGATTTCTGCACCAAGCAGAAATTTGTAAAACACTTAAAACTCTATCATGTACTACAGTCTAAAAAGGGAACAGTGTTTTAGTGCAGAGAAGTCACTATCCAAGCTATGTACAGGGGCTGGACAATGAAACTGAAACACCTGGTTTTAGACCACAATAATTTATCGTCCGGACGGACAGTTCTGGTGTAAACAGGAGAGTTGAGGTGTACATTGAATTCTGACATGATTTGATCAGCCGTGGTTTTATGTTTTTTGAATACAATCCGGGTTAGCAGCCGAACATCCCTTTCAGACAGCTTCCTCTTACAGCATCCACAGTTAATCCTGTTAGATGTGGTTTGTCCTTCTTGGTGGTATGCTGACATTACCCTGGATACTGTGGCTCTTGATACATCACAAAGACTTGCTCACAGATACGCCAGCACGACGTGCACCAACAATTTGTCTTCTTTTGAACTCTGGTATGTCACCCATAATGTTGTGTGCATTGCAAACAGTGCTCTTACCCTGCTAATAGGGGTGTAACGGTATGCAAAAATCACGGTTCGGTACGTACCTCGGTTTTGGGGTCACGGTTCGGTACATTTTCGGTACAGTATAGGAACAAAATGCATGAACCATTTTCTTCCACAGCGTTTTGTTTATTTAACCAAAAAATTGCCAATATACAAACTGAAACAGTAAATAAATATAAAGTGCTGCTTGGTACCATTAAGTTACCAGCCTTAAGCTATATACCATATACCATATATGAACTACTGATATATACTATTTATACTGTCATTCCATCTCAATCACCATCAATATTGCACTATTGTCTTACGTATGTTTGTGTCTTGTTGTATTGTACATATAGTGTCTCCCACTCTATTATATTATATATCTATTCCTTTTTTTTTTTACTTATATTTGTATATCTATTTCTCCCCACACTACTGCACCTTGTTTTTGTCTCATGTATGTCTATTTGTGTCCCTGCTGTATTGTACTCATACTATTATCTGTACTTGCTGTAAAATTGGGAAGGAGAGTAACGTAATTTCAATTCTCTGTATGTCCTGTACATATGCAGCATTGACAATACAACTACTTGACTTGACTTAAATGAAATATTCTCAAATGATTAACCAATGTTAAAAATAAAAAAAATAAAATTAAAAATAATAAATTGAATTCCCTTTAAACAGTAAACAAAACTTTCCACATGTAAAGTGCAGCACTCAGTTCCAGAATTCTAGTGTTACAGTATTCAATTTTACTCAATCTTCATATGTTTTGCCAAGAAAATCAGTTTGTCCACATTGTCAGCAGTGAGGGCAGATCTGCTGGCAGTTATAACGTCCCCAGCGCTTGAAAATACCCTCTATATACCCTCGATGCTATAAAAGCCCCAATGGATGCTGTAATGGTTTTAGCCCGATCTGAATTGTGATTGTAATGATGCCTGAACGCAGATATCAGTGGCGTTTGCACTACAGGGATCTTCTTTTTTGTCGCGGTAATTTTAGCACTTGGGTGGCTCTGTCTCAGATGACTTAGCATGTTTGAAGTGTTGCCCGAAACATAGCCGACCTCAGCAAAACAATAACGACATACCGCTTTCGTTTTATCCACATGTCTTTTTCCGTCGCAGGTTTTCACTGGGAAACCGCAGTGCTCCCAAACGGGAGATTTTAAGGACAGGGGAGGATTTTCTACCTCCGGTTGGTCGCTAGATTCCGCCATGATGTCAAAATAGTCTCCACCATTCTCTGATACAGCAGACGCGTGCACCTCGCAAATGTGTTTTGAAGAGTGGTTAGGAAAGGAAAGGCTCGACGTCGCCCCCACATGGTCACAAGAGCACGAATCACGAAAGAGTTGCTTTAAACTTATCTAAGAACCTCCCCTTTACTACTCCAATCACGTACTGGCATCTAATGAATATTAAATAGCCACATGTCGCGACAGGCACAGACCTAGGGTAGAACAGGCGCTGGGTAGAACATATAAACTGACTGTATTCGTTCGGTACAGCACTGTACCGTACCAAAGGTCTGTTCGGTACGGTTCGGTACGAACACATTATACCGTTACAGGCCTACCTGCTAACCTCATAAATCATAATCTAACGGGAATCTAATCAAACTGGAAAATAAGTGACTATACCAACCCCTACTGGCCACTTTTTTAGAAACACCCACTATAACTTGCACTTATTTTCACTGACCACTTTGTTACAAACACCGGGCCACTATCTTATACATATTAAATATAACTTGTACTTTTGCTCACTGGCTACTTTATTAAAAACACTAACTATAATTATATAAATGTATAATTATATAAATAAATTACAATTATATAAATTTGACTTCCGGTCTCTGGCCACTTTATTAGAAACACCCACTATAACTTGTACTTATGCTCAAAAGACACTTTATTAGAAACATCTTCTATAACTTGTACTTTTGCACACTGGCCACTTTATTAGAAACACCTAGTATAACTTGTACTTCCGCTCTCTGGCCACTATATTAGAAACACTCACTGTAACTTGTACTCCTGCTCACTGGCCATTTTATTATAAACACCTACTATAATTTATACTTCCGGTCTCTCGCCACTATATCACCCACTGTAACTTGAACTACTGCTCACTGGCCATTTTATTTGAAACACCTACTATAACTTGTACTTATGCTCAATGGCCACTTTATTAGAAACAACAATTATAATTTGTTCTTCCACTCTCTGGCCACTTTATTAGAAACACCTACTATAACTTGTACCTCCGCTCACCTGCCACTTTATTAGAAACACCTACTATAACATGTACTTCTGGTCACTGGCCACTTTATTAGAAACAACAATTATAATTTGTTCTTCCACTCTCTGGCCACTTTATTAGAAACACCAAATATAACTTGAACTTCCTTTAACTCTCCACTTTATTAGAAACACCAACTATAACTTGTACTTCCGCTCACTGGCCACTTTAATAGAAACACCTACTATAATTTGTACTTCCGCTCTCTGGCCACGTTATAAGAAACACTTACTGTAACTTGTACTTATGCTCAATGGCCACTTTATTAGAAACACCTACTATAACTTGTACTTCTGCTCACCTGCCACTTTATTAGAAACACCTACTATAACTTGTACTTATGCTCAATGGCCACTTTATTAGAAATACCAACTATAATTTGTACTTCCGGTCACTGGCCACTTTGTTAGAAACACCTGCTATAACTTGTTTTTCTGTTCACTGGCCATTTTATTAGAAACACCTTCTATAACTTGTACTTCCACTCACTGGTCATTTTATTAGAAACACCTACTATAACTTGTACTTCTGCTCACTGGCCACTTTATTAGAAACACCTACTGTAACGTGTAGTTCCGCTCACCTGTCACTTTATTAGAAACACCTACTATAACTTGATGTGTAGTTTATCACCGTTAAATGCAGACCCCTATACCTCCCCCGTGAGATAAACGCCATTCTACTCACTGCTGTTTACATAGCACCAGATACAAATACTAGCACGCCCCTGGGGCTTCTGCATGACGTCATCGGCAACAACCAAAATAAGTATCCAGAGGCTGCTCACATCGTTTCTGGGGACTTTAATCATGCTGATCTGAAAGCAGTCCTTCCCAAGTTCCATCAGCACGTGAAGTGTACAACCAGGGGAGACAAAACACTGGACAAGTTGTACACGAATTTCAGACATGCCTACAGGGCTAAGCCCCTAGCAAACCTCGGAAATTCTGGTCACTTTTGCCTGCTTCTGATCCCTGCTTACACCCACATTCGGAAACGGGTCCCTGTTACAATCCAGACCGTTACTACATGGCCGGAGGATGCCTCCCACCAACTACAGGACTGCTTCCAGAGAACTGACTGGGACATTTTTGCACATCAGGACCTGGAGATCCATACTTCAGCAGTCTTGGATTACATCAGATTCTGCACGGATAATGTCACCAGAAGCAGACGTGTTTACCCAAATAGGAAGCCCTGGATGACCAAGGAGGTTCAGGGCCTGCTGAACGCCAGAAATACTGCTTTCAGGTCAGGGGACAAAGCACGCTACAGTTCTGCCAGAGCCAACCTGAAAAGAGGCATTTGCCAGGCCAAAGCACCATATAGGGCGAAAAATAGAGGACCAGTTTGGGAGTAACAACACCAGACAGGTGTGGCAGGGTATCCAGCATATCACCAACTACAGATCCAGCAACCTACCATGCACGGAGGGAGAGGCTTCTCTAGAAGAGGAGCTGAACATCTTCTTTGCTTGATTTGAGAAGACACCAGCGACAGCTCCATCACAGCTGCCCGTTCACAGCAGCCCCACTCTCGCAGTAGAGGAGCATCAGGTGAGGCTGGTGATGAAGAAGGTGAACCCAAGGAAGGCTGCAGGACCTGATGGCGTGGCAGGACGGGTGCTTAAGGACTGTGCTGATCAACTGGCTGGAATCTTTACAAGGATTTTAACCAGTCCCTGTCCCAGGCTACTGTCCCTCCCTGCTTAAGGTCCGCTACCATTGTGCCGCTGCCGAAAAAAACAACATCAACACCCTGATTGACTACCGACCAGTGGCACTTACACCTGTCATCATGAAGTGCTTTGAGAAACTGGTGCGGTCTTATCACAGGCGGAAAAGGGGAGTTGGAGTACAGGGATGAGGTGTAACGGCTATTAGAAACACCTACTGTAACTTGTACTTCCACTCTCTGGCCACTTTATTAGAAATATCTACTATAACTTGTACTTCCGCTCTCTGGCCACTTTATTATAAACACCTACTATAACTTGTACTTCCGCTCCCCTGCCACTTTATTAGAAACACCTACTATAACTCTTACCCACCCAAGATGGCGGCGCGTTAACACGCAGCGGCCGCTCCGGGTTCGTTAAATGGTGCTTTTGTGTTACTATTTGTCGTTTTTTCTGTTTATTTCCTGCAAATATGTACATCGGAACACCCGTGCACAAGTTCTGCCACCGCCAGACCCTGCTACAGTGGAGAAATCAGCCAGAAAACACGCTACCAGACGAGGTTCTGCAGACGCTACTTGAGCTTAGCCTGCTAAGAGAGCCAGGCCTGCAGCCCACGGTGTTTGGCCCAGCGGAAGTGCCATCGCAAGCGGTGCGAGCGAAAGCACGGAAAGAGAGCCGGGATCTGCGCGAGGCTAAATGCTAGTCCTAGCCGGCCGGCTATACCATCGCTCTTTCTGGCAAACGTCTGTTCCCTCGACAATAAACTGGACTACATCCGACTCCAGCGAACTACCCAGCGTGAGTTCAGTGACTGCTGTGTTTTGTTTTTTGTGGAATCGTGGCTGAACAACAACATTCCGGACAGCGCCATTCAGCTAGCCGGGCTAACCGCGTTCAGAGCGGATAGGAGCGCGGCTCTATCCGGGAAGACCCGCGGTGGAGGCGTACGTTTACATCCACACGGAATGGTGTAACAACGCTGTGACTGTCGTCAAACACTGCTCTCCGCTGGTGGAGTTCCTGATAGTCAAGTGCAGACCTTTTTATTTAGTACGGGAGTTCTCCGCCGTGCTAATAGCTGCTGTTTACATCCCACCCAGCGCTAGCATTGGTGCTAATGCTAAAGAGGCTCTGTGTGAACTCTATCGGTCTATCAGTGATCTGCAGAACAAACACCCAGACGGACTGTTTATTATCGCCGGAGATTTCAACCACGCAAATCTCAAGTCAGTGCTCCCTAAATTCCATCAACATGTGGACTTTGCAACGAGAGGAGCGAGCGCACTGGATCTTGTTTACACAAACATGCCCAGCACGTACCGGGCGGAGCCCCGCCCCCACCTCGCTTTCTCGGACCACATGTGTGTTTGGCTGACTCCAACATACACACCACTCATCAGACGCTCCAGACCAGTTCAGAAGCAGGTGAAAACCTGGCCGGCAGGCTCCATCTCTGCCCTTCAGGACTGTTTTGAGTGCACTGCATGGGACATGTTTAGGGAGGCTGCTACTGAAGGCGATTCTGTTGATTTGGAGGAGTATGCAGCATCAGTCACTGGCTACATCAGCAAGTGTATTGATGATGTCACTGTCTCCAAGACCATCACCACACGCCCAAACCAGAAGCCTTGGATGACTGCTGAGGTACGTGCGCTGCTGAGGACCCGCGACTCCGCCTTCAGAGTGGGTGACAAGGTGGCCCTGAGGAAAGCGAGAGCCGACCTGTCACGAGCCATCAGAGAGGCAAAGCGCTCACACGCCCAGAGAATCCACAGCCACTTCAAGGACATGGGTGACGCGCTGCGCATGTGGCAGGGCATCC
This sequence comes from Astyanax mexicanus, assembly GCF_023375975.1. Taxonomy (NCBI): domain Eukaryota; kingdom Metazoa; phylum Chordata; class Actinopteri; order Characiformes; family Acestrorhamphidae; genus Astyanax; species Astyanax mexicanus. The sequence goes on from NC_064421.1 coordinate 35,715,217, forward strand.
AGGCAATCACCAACTACAGGACAATGCCACCATCCTGTGAACGTGATGCCTCCCTCCCTGATGCCCTGAATAACTTTTATGCACGGTTTGAGGCACAAAACAACACGTTGGTGAGAAAGACCATGCCCAAGCCGGACGAGCAGGTGTTGTGCCTGACTGCAGTGGACGTGAGGAACACTCTGCGCAGAGTCAACCCACGGAAAGCTGCAGGACCAGACAACATCCCCGGGGAGTGCTCAGGGAGTGCGCAGACCAGCTGACAGATGTTCTCACGGACATCTTCAACATCTCCCTGTGCAGCGCCACTGTCCCAACGTGCCTCAAGTCCACCACCATCGTCCCCGTGCCGAAGAAGTCCACAGTGTCCTGCCTCAATGACTACCGTCCCGATGCACTTACACCCATCATCATGAAGTGCTTCGAGAGGCTAGTCATGAGGAACATCAAGACACAACTGCCCTCTTCACTGGACCCCCTGCAGTTTGCGTATCGTCCCAATCGCTCCACGGACGATGCCATCACCACCACCCTTCATCTCTCCCTCACCCACCTGGAGAAGAAGGACACTTACGTCAGAATGCTGTTTATAGACTTCAGTTCAGCATTCAACACCATCATCCCACAGAACCTCATCAGGAAGCTAAGCTCGCTCGGCCTCAACACCCCCCTCTGAAACTGGATCCTGGACTTTGTGACGGGGAGACCCCAGTCAGTCCGGTTCGGGGGCAGCACCTCCAGCACCATCACACTGAACACGGGGGCCCCCTAGGGCAGTGTCCTGAGTCCTCTGCTGTTCACCCTGCTGACTCATGACTGTGCTGCAGAACACAGTTCTAACAGCTTTATCAAGTTCGCCGATGATACAACCGTGCTGGGTCTAATCACCAAAGGCGACGAGTCAGCATACAGAGAGGAGGTGCAGCGGCTGACAGACTGGTGTACAGTCAACAACCTACACCTGAATGTGGACAAGACAAAGGAAATAGTTGTTGACTTCAGGAGAGCACAACACACCCACTCTCCACTCAACATCGATGGGTCCTCTGTGGAGATTGTTAAGAGCACCAAGTTCCTTGGTGTCCACTTAGCAGATAACCTGGACCCTGAACACCAGCTCTACAGCCAAGAAAGCCCAGCAGCGTCTCTACTTCCTCCGGAAGCTGAGAAAGGCCCGTCTCCCTCCACCCATTCTCACACTCTTCTATAGAGGGACCATTGAGAGCATCCTGAGTAGCTGCATCACTGCTTGGTTTGGGACCTGCACCGTCTCTGACCTCAAGACCCTCCAGCGTATTGTGAGGACAGCTGAGAGGATCATCGGCGTCTCTCTCCCCTCCATCACGGACATTTACACCACCCATCCTTCACACGAACTGTTCTCCCTCCTGCCTTCGGGAAGAAGGTACCGCAGCATCCAGTCCAGCACGACCAGATTCTGCAACAGCTTCTACCCCAAGCCATCAGACTCCTCAACTGCAGAGACTGAACTGATGGTTTTTCTGTACATGCACACACTGTCACTCTTACCCCACTTACCCCAGAAAATGGAAAGCACTAAAAACCCTACTACCTCACTGGACTCTATTGCACACTGTGTAATAGAGGTAATTACTACCTCACTGGTCTTTTTTGCACACTGCATAATTTGCACACTGTCTTGTTATTTATTATTCTTTGTCTGTATTGTGTTGTATTGTCTGTCTGCACTTTTTTGTACTGTTGCACTATTGTTCTGTCTACACTGTGTTTATGTGCACCATGGTCCCTGGAGGAACGTTGTTTCGTTTCACTGTGTACTCTGTATATAGCTGAAATGACAATAAAAACCACTTTGACTTTGACTACTTATGCTCAATGGCCACTTTATTAGAAATACCAACTATAATTTGTACTTCCGCTCTCTGGCCACTTTATTAGAAACACCTGCTATAACTTTTACTTCCGGTATCTGGCCACTTTATTAGAAACACCAATTATAATTTGTACTTCCGCTCTCTGGCCTCTTTATTAGAAACACCAAATATAATTTGTACTTCCACCCTCTGGCAACGTTATTAGAAACACCTACTATAACTTGTACTTATGCTCACAGGCCACTTTATTGGAAATACCTATTATAACTTGTACTTCCGCTCAATAGACACTTTATTAGAAACACCAAGTATAAATTGGCTTTTCGCTCTCTGGCCATTTTATTAGAAACACCTACTATAATTTTTACTTCCGCTCTCTGGAAACACCAATTATAACTTGTACCTCCACTCACTGGCCACTTTATTAGAAACACCAACTATAACTTGGTCTTCCACTCACTGGCCACTTTTTTTATAAACACCAACTATAACTTCTACTTCCGCTCACTGGCCACTTCATTAGAAACACCAACTATAACGTGTACTTCTGTTCATTGGCCACTTTATTAGAAACACCAACTATAACTTCTACTTCCGCCCATTGGCCACTTTATTAGAAACACCAACTATAACTTCTACTTCCGCCCACTGGCCACTTTATTAGAAACACCAACTATAACTTGTACTTCCGCTCACTGGCCACTTCATTAGAAACACCAACTATAAGTTGTACTTCCGCTCTCTGGACACTTTATTAGAAATACCTACTGTAACTTGTACTTCCGTTCACTGGCCATTTTATTATAAATACCTACTATAACTTGTACTTCCACTCTCTGGCCACTTTACTAGAAACATCTACTATTACTTGTACTTCCGCTCTCTGGCCACTTTATTATAAACACCTATTATAACTTGTCCTTTAGCTCACCTGCCACTTTATTAGAAACACCTACTATAACTTGTACTTATGCTCAATGGCCACTTCATTAGAAATACCAACTATAATTTGTACTTCCGCTCTCTGACCACTTTATTAGAAACACCTGCTAAAACTTTTACTTCCGGTAACTGGCCACTTTTTTAGACACACCAATTATAACTTGTACTTCTATACTATGTACTTCTATACTATTTATACTATAACTTGTATAAATTGGCTTTTCGCTTTCTGGCCATTTTATTAGAAACACCTACTATAATTTTTACTTCCGCTCACTGGCCATTTTATTATAAATACCTATTATAACTCGTTTTTCTGCTCACTGGCCATTTTGTTAGAAACACCTACTATAACTTGTACTTCTGCTCACTGGCCACTTTACTAGAAACACCTACTATAATTTGTACTTCCGCTCTCTGGCCACTTTATTAGAAACACCTACTGTAACTTGTACTTCCACTCACCTGCCACATTATTAGAAACCCCTACTATAACTTGTGCTTATGCTCAATGGCCACTTTATTAGAAACACCAGATATAACTTGTACTTCCGCTCTCTGGCCACTTTATTAGAAACACCAACAATAACTTCTACTTCCGCCCACTGGCCACTTTATTAGAAACACCAACTATAACTAGTAGTTCAGCTCTCTGGCCACTTTATTAGAAACACCAGATATAACTTGTACTTCCGCTCTCTGGCCACTTTATTAGAAACCCACACTATAACTTGTACTTCCGCTCACTGGCCACTTTATTAGAAACACCTACTATAACTTTTGTTCACTGGCCCATTTAAGATGGACATTAAATGGGGGGGCAGTGTATGTGAGTGTATGTTCCTAGCCTGTGTCCCACCATAACCCACGGGTATTATCCGGAGCTGGATCAGATCAGGTGTGGTGTTCATATTTTTGTTACTCGTTTACTTTATTTGTATTTAATTCAGCAAAATTAAGCAATTTTACATTAAAATGCTTTACACATGCTTGCTTCACTTAAATTGCAAGCAATATAAACAGCTTATATGGTTAATATTTGCCCTTTACCTTTCTTATGTTACATTTCTTTCAAAAAGTGCTACTCTTTTTTTTATTAGTTTTTTAATAAAATGTAAAAGAAAATGAATTAAACTCAAGATATGAGTAGAAAATTTGTTTAGTTTCAAATTTACAAATCAAGCAATGTTTATTAGCCCTTGGCCAAACATACTGTAAGTAATATATAAATGGTTAGGGGGTGGGGGGTATACAGTGTGTGTTTATCAAAAATGTGTTTTGATATATGTTTTTCACAAAAAAATGAGCCAATGCCAATGAGTTTGAGTTAGAAAAAATATTTTTTTTGTATCATTTGATGAAAAATTAAAACGGGTCCCACAGACCCGAACACCACACAAGGGTTAAACAGGAAGAACCCAACGCTGCAGAGCAGGTGGACCCGAGCCCTGGAGCTAAGGAACACTGCAGTAACATTTATGTGACATATGGCATACGATGAGCACCAGAGATCGTACCTTTAATAAACAACACCCTGAATATATAATAAGTAATATATTAGTTAACAACACTTACTCAGGCTAAAGACGGTGGAGCTCTTCCCCCGCAGGCTGAGGTTTTCCTCTGGGCCAGTCTGCAGGAGCTGATGGTGTACTTGAGCAGGGAACACAGGCGGCCTGTATCTCAGATGCTGAGGGTTTAAACGGGCTAAAACACTAAACCGGGCTGTCCGGTTTGGTCTCACGCGTTTGTTTTTACATGTACGCGCCGCTTTTGGCTGCAGGAACCGGCTGTGTACAGTGTAAACCGGAGTAAAGTGTTAATTCTCGGATCCTCAGACCGGGGGATGCTCCTCTCTGACGATGCGGTTCCTCTGATAAACCTCAAACCCCGCCCACGCTGAGAAATGCTGCGTGCTGATTGGATGAGCAGCTGTGTCGCGGGTTAGACGCTGTAGTTCGAGGTTTGACGTTATTTGTAATTTTGTAACGTTAGTTTTTTTGTCGTTTTGTAGAAATGTAGTTATATCTCTCTTCCACTGCCGCAGTGCAGCTCGTGCGTTCAGCCGTCCATGTTGCTAGGCGACAGCAATACAAACGGACAACAAAACCACTAATTATAAAATAAAAGTCAATAATAAGGTAATTTAGACGTGACAATTAATTATAAATTATAGTCTTATATAAATAACAAATATAAATAACAAAGGACATAATTTAAATAATGAATTATCAAAATAAGTGTAACTTTGTATATGTTCTCACACCGTCTCAAAAAACTGTCAGACTTAATAAACAATTCATCAGACTGGTAAAATTCTAAAGATGAACAAATATTACTGTGGACTTTTTTATAATGACCGTGTAATAATAGGATTTAATATAATAAAAAAGGTCAAATGCTGCTTTGGTTTAATTCTCAGGGCATTATCTCAACAATTTAAGTCGTCTTAAAAAAATGCTAGTCAGACATAAGACATGCTATATCAGACAGTAAGAATCCTGATAAAGAACACATTTTACTGTGGATTTTATTTTAATAAGCCTGTGAACATATATATAATATAATGTAAAAATAGGACATTATCTCATCAGTCTTAAGCTGTCTCAAAGAACTGACTGTCTTATATTAACTGTTCTTGTCTTTGACTTAAGAAACAATATATCACACAGTTAGAATCCTCAAGATTAACAAATATTACTGTAGATTATTTTCATAATCACCCTGTGAAGAAAGCATGTAATATGCAGTGGAATATAAAAATTTAGGCACCCCTTATCATTTTCATGATTTTCCTGAAGGAGAATATCAGCAATATCAGTTAAATATATCATATAGCAGTGATATTTGAGAAGTGAAATAAAGTCTGTAGGATTTACAGAAAGTGTGCAATAATTATTTAAACAAAATTAGGCAGGTGGCTAAATTTGGGCACCCTTCTCATTTTATTGATTTGAATACATTTAGCACTAATTATTGGAACACAAAATGTGTTGTTAAACTTATTGAACATTGACCTACATACACAGGTGAATCCAATTATGAGAAAAAGTTAAGGTCACTAATTGCAAGTGCAACAACATGGGAGCCCCAAAACACAACTCTCAAATGACCTAAAACAAAGATTGTTCAACATCATGGTTCAGGGGAAGGATACAAAAAGCTCTTTTAGAGATTTCAGCTGTCAGTTTCCACTGTGAGGAACATAATGAGGAAATAAAAGACCACAGCCACAGTTTTGGATAAGGCCCAAAGTGGGAAGCCAAGAAAAATAAGCATAGTCCAAGGATGGTGAGAACAGTTATAGTCAACCCACAGAGCAGCTCCAAACACCTACATCATCATTTTGCTGCAGAGTCACTGTGCATCGTTCAACTATTCAGTGCACTTTACACAACGAGAGGCTGTATGGGAGAGGAATGCAGAAGATGCTTTTTCTGCGCCAAAAACAGCTTGAGTCGCTTGAGGTATGCTAAACACATTTAGACAAGCCAGCTTCATTTTGAGATAAGGTTCTGTGGACTGATGAAGCTAAAATCAAGTTATTTTGAGGGTGATATGCATGGCGGAAATAGAACACAGCATATCAAACACTTGACCCCCACAGTAAAATTTAGTGGTGGTTTCATCATGCTGTGGGGCTGTGTGATCAGTGCAGGTACTGGGAATCTTGTTAAAGTTGAGGGTCACATGGATTCCAATCAATATCAGCAGATTCTTGAGAACAATTTTCAAGAATCGGTGAGAAAGTTGAAGTGCTGGGAGATAATGCTCTGAGAATAAGGCTTATAATACAATTTTACTGTTTCTTATATGATATTACATGCTATGTTCCTACAATAATATTTGTTATTATTTAGGATTCTGACTGTGTGATTATGTCTGACAGTCAGTTTTTTGACACGATTTAAGAATAATAAAATTACGCCCTAGGAATTAAGCCCACAGTGCCATTTGACCATACATTTCTTTATGTGATATGCTAGATTCACAGGGTCATTGTGAAAAAATTGCACAGTAATATATGATCTTCTTCAGGATTATGACTGTCTTATATATATTTTCTTAAATCTATCAGGCAGCTGCTTGACATGGCTTAAGACTGATGAGATAATGCCCTGGAAAATAGACCCAAACTGCAATTTGAACTTTTATTAAATTATGTTACATGTTATTTTGACCGGGTCATTTTTTTTCTCCTTCAGGATTTAAAAAAAATCATATATTGTTTCTTAGGTATACCAATCAGTTTTTTTTTAAGACAGCTTAAGAATGATGAAATAATGCCCAGGGAATTAGGCCCACAGTGCAATTTGACCATTTCTTAAAAAGTAATCGACAATGTTGATTATAAAAAATTGTTGACTTTAAATGTTTGTTGTCGACTAATCGTCAATTAGTAACACTACACGAAGCCAACTTCAGCCTCATATGACCTTCATACTGAACAGTGTTACAGCATTATATTAATTTAATAATAATTGTGTAAAGAGTAGCTAAGGTTTACACTGATGGTATTGGTGATAGTCTGGATCCTGCGTTTGTTGTTAGCATTTGCAAACTAAAGAAGCACCCTTGTTTAAATAATAATGATTACTGACGTTTGTTAACCAAGATGGCGGCGAGTGCACACGCAGCGGCTACTCTCTCTCCCGAGGAAACAACGTTTTCATGTTTTTTGTCCCATAAGTCGCAGTGTTTTTGTTCGTCTTTGTCGTGCGTTCACGTCCTGAAACGCACCTACAGCCATGAGTTTCTGCTTGAAGTCGGCAGAAACTCACTTTTGGAGTTAAACCACGGACTCAGAGAAGAGCTGCGAGTCTGCGGCGTGCTCCGGACACCCGCACCCCCACCGACCCCACCGCTGCAGCTCGCCCACAATGGAAGCGCCACCGCCGTGGCAGCAGACTCTGTGTTTACATCAGCGATGCTTGGTGTCGTAACATTGTTGTGGTCTGTAAACACTGCTCACCGGTAGCGGAACTGATGATTATCAAGTGCCGTCCGTTCTATCTACCGAGAGATTTCTCCGCCGTGCTGATCGCTGCTGTTTATCTCCCGCCGACCTCCAACAACAGCGTGAGGAGTGAAGCACTGAATAAACTGTACCAGAACATTAGTGAACAGCAGACAGCACACCCAGATGCTTTTCTCATTCTGGCTGGAGATTTCAACCATGCAGACCCAAAGAGTGTGTTTTCTGTACTTTTTAAACACATAGACTTTCCAACCAGGGGAAACAACACACTGGACCAGGTCTTTACTACACACAGAGGAGCCTACAGAGCCTCCCCCCTCCCCCACCTTGGAGCCTCCGATCACCTCACCATTATGCTAATGCCAGCTTACAGACCACTGGTTAAAGTCACCAAACCAGTTCTTAAGCAGGTACGAGTGTGGCCAGAGGGCTCCTCAGAGGCACTTTAGGACTGTTTCAGACTGGAATATGTTCAGAGAGGCTGCCACCTACAACAACTCCACAGACATCCAGGAATACACAGAAACTGTCTCTGCCTACATCACCAAGTGCACTGATGATGTAACTGACCTCAAGACCATCACTGTTCGAGCAAATCAGAAACCATGGCTGACAGGAGAGGTCCACAAGCTCCTGAAGGCTAGAAATGCAGCCTTCACAACAGGATACCAGGCAGGCCTGAGGACAGCCAGGGCAAATCTGTCCCGCGGGATCAGGGAAGCTAAGAGGCTGTACTCAAAGAAGATATCCCAATGCTTCAGTGACAGCAGAGACACACGGAACCTGTGGCAGGGTATCCAGTCTATCACAGGCTATAAAACACAGACCTGCGACAGCGACACATCTCTGCTGAACGACCTGAATGGGTTCTTCGCAAGGTTCGAGCCACTCAACCACACACCCGCCCAGAAAACCATCCCTCCTCCTGGTGACCAGGTGCTGACGCTGTCCCCAGACAGTGTGAGGAGAGCATTCAGCAGGATCAATGCTCGGAAAGCCCCTGGGCCAGACAACATTCCTGGTTTGTGTGTTGAGAGACTGTGCCTGGGCAGAGGTTTATACTGACATCTATAACACCTCTCTGAGCCACCACCATCATCCCTGTCCCAAAGAAGGCATCGCCATCCTGTTTCAACGACTATCGTCCAGTTGCACTCACCCCCATCCTCATGAAGTGCTTTGAAAGACTAGTCATGCATCACATAAAGTCTTCGCTCCCCCCCCCTCCCTGGACCCCTACCAGTTTGCATATCTGTCAAATCGCTTGACCGGTCGATCGATCAAATCGATCGACCAATGATGCCATCTCCACTGTTCTCCACTCAGCCCTCACACACATGGACAAGAAGAACACCTACGTCAGAATGCTGTTTGTTGACTTCAGCTCAGCATTCAACACATTCGTCCCCCAACAGCTCATTCACAAACTGTCTGGGGCTGAGCACTTCACTGTGCAACTGGCTGTTAGACTTCCTGACTGGAAGACCACAGGCAGTGCGAGTTGGCAGCAACACATCCAGCATCACCACACTGAACACAGGGGCTCCCCAAGGATGTGTGCAAGTTCCTGGGTGTGCACGTCACAGAGGACCTCTTCTGGAGCACCAACTCAGCAACACTGGCCAGGAAGGCAAATCAGCGTCTCTACTTTCTCCCCAAGCTGAGAAGAGCTGGAGCCCCCACCCCCATCATGACCACCTTCTACAGAGGGGCCATCGAGAGCATCCTGACCAGCTGTTTCACCGTGTGGTACGGGGCCTGCACAGCATCCTGCCGCAGGACCCTTCCAGCGCATCGTGAGAGCAGCTGAGAAGATCGTTGGCACCTCTCTCCCCTCCCTTCAGGACTTGTACAGCTCCCTCCTCACACGAAAAGCCCTCCGTCTGACAGGAGATCCCTCCCACCCACTACAAAGCTTCTTCAGCCTGCTGCCATCAGGAAGGAGACTGCGGAGTCTCGGGGCAAGGACCAGCAGACTGCGAGACAGCCCCATCCATCAGGCTGTGAGGATGCTGAACTCTCTTCCTGCTCTACCCCCCATCCCCATCCTGCCCCCAGCACACACTCACTCAGCATCCTGACCCCCCACTAATACAGTACTGAAACTCTGCACTACAATGCACAAAGTACAGGTCCCTTCCAAACGGACTTGCACTACAGACCCAATACCTGCACTACTGCTATACTTGCACTGTCAATACACACTTCCATTACCCAAAAACTGTGAACTTTAAGTACTTTACGCACTCATTCACTTTACCAGCCTTAAGCTATATACCATATTTGCACTACTGTTATACGGGTTCTATTTATACTGTCATTCCATCTCAATCACCATCAATATTGCACTATTGTCTTACTTATGTTTATTGTGTCTTGTTGTTTTGTACATATAGTGTCTCCCACTCTTTTATATTATATATCTTATTTCTTTTTATTTATATTTATATATCTATTTCTCCCCCACCACTACTGCACCTTGTTTCTGTGTCACATATGTCTATTTGTGTCCCTGCTGTATTGTACACATAGTGTCTCCCATTTTTTCCTTTTATTATATCTATTATCTGTACTGCTGTAAAATTGGGAAGGAGAGTAATGTAATTTCAATTCTCTGTATGTCCTGTACATATGCAGTATTTACAATAAAACTACTTGACTTTTAATCATACAAAAAATTAACTAAAACATGACAACAGAAAGGATTCTGAAAATATTTTATGTTCAAAATAATTGCTTATATTTACATAAGTGCATGTGTTAATGATTAGATGACAGAGCACACAAACCAACCTGGTACACATATAAAAAAACAATGCAAGCTTTTCAATCTGCAGCATTCATTCAACAGGATTAGGTTATAACATTAGTTATCACAGGTCAGTGGATCATCAAGCTTACAGACTAGCCCCAGCATGTCCTTTTTTACAGTGAGTCAATAAATCAGTGATCGATAAACATAAAACCATAAGCTTTGAACACAGCAGAAAACATTTGAATATTTCTATTGCGAAAAAGCTCCTAATTAAAATCCTAATTAACAGCTTTTTAAACATACAGTGTGTATTAAACTACACAGCATTTCATTCCTGTAAATTATACTTAATTACTTTGTCAGGTCAGTCCAAACATGAATGCTGACCTAGGGTACATTTCCCAAAAGCGTAGTTGCTTGGTTCAGCTGCGTCGTTCCAACTACAGCTCTAGACCTGTCGTTAGGAGCTTAGTTCCTGGTTATTAGTGCAGACGATGGACGGTAGGATTCAGAAAGCTGATAAACCACATTAATATTGCTGCACGAGGATTTAAGATGTCAAGTGTACCTAGTTATTTTTTTTTAATGTTTGTGTTAATTATATTAATTGAGCCACTTCACTTTTACCCATGTGCGCCCAAGGAAAATAATAAAATTTAGTACTCAAATGTATTTGGAAAATGTAAGTTAATTGCCCATTTTTTAATGTATGTCTTTAACATTTAGCTTTATTTGGCAAACATGAATTCAGTGTAGTGAAAAGAGTGCACTGAAGTGCTCTTTTGCTAAAATGTATTTTACAGTCTTGGAAAGATGTATGTCAATTATTTAAGCAGGCATCTCTTGAGTAAAGATAACTTGTGCTGTGCACTTTTATGAATTAGTTAATAATTATTTTTTTAAACCCACTGTGCTATATGCACACTCTGAATAAGGCTATTAAACTGTCACTGGGGTAATACTCTAAAAAGGCTTTAACGTAAACACCTGTACCCTAAGGACCTTTGAGGGTATATTTGCATTGTTTGTACCCAGTGAAACAAATATATCCATACAGTAGGCAAGAAAGTGTCTTTTAGTAATATATTCATAACAAGAAAATACTAAGTAAAAAGTGTCTTAAAATAAATAGAGACATGTAATAAGGTGGTATTTTGAATTATCTAACTATCCTTTGGAGGTAACAGGGCCAGACAGAGTGTGAATAAAGAAAATGTATCATTTAGCCAATACAACGTGTGTTTCTAGGCCTATACAAATGTTATTATTAGTATTAGTATTATTAGTTATACAATTAGTATTTGTTAAATAATATATTACAGGAAATACGTAGAAATATGTAGGCTACATTAATATAGATGTAAAAAAATAATAACATTAATTGCTATTATGAAAAAAACATTAAGAGAATAAAACCACGACTGGGATTCGAACTAGGCTTCCATCCGGTGTTCTGTCGAGTTTTGCTACCCTGTCAAACCGTACTACCCTAGTGCATATTTAAATTTTAAATATAAAATTGCTAGAAAAAGCCCCATATTTAAATATGCTTTTGGTAGAATATTTGGAAAGCCTGAATCAAAATATCAGGAGACAGTTTAGGGTTATTAGGGGTGATTATAAACCTTATGTTTTTTATTATTGCTAACTTATTATTACTTTCATTATCATCAGCTGTCATTTACACATTTGTAATACTCATAAATAATGGCAAGGGGTTTCTGGTTGTTTAATGCACTCAAAAAGAACAGAATTACCAAAAAAAAACAATAAATAAATAAAAAATGTTTCCACGCATGGACACTGGTGTTAAGAAGCACATCTCGATGGGTTGCACAATTCGACAGAACACTGCGCGCTGCCCGTCGTAGGCGCTCTGCTGAACCACTGAGTAACACACATTTCTCAGGTCTCATTCAGAATGGTGATTATTTTATTAAAAAAATATTGCAATAGCAAATATGTGTATGTTTTTAAGTAACACTGTCTGTTACAATTAATAATTAATATATAGCAATTATTGTGTAAATCTTACTTGCAGTTCATTGTTATTTTATTAATAGTATTGTTGTCTGGTGTTGTGGTGATAATTACAATATAAATAGCCTAAATTAAACATTAGTAACATATTTTTTGCATAATATTTTAAAGATTGTGAGTTTTGCACGTTTTCTGCTGGGAAAGTCTGGCTGAACACATCTGGAAACACCTTAGTTAAGACCACGTTGGTTCAAACCAACATAGTTCAGACTTCTGTGGTACCAACAAAGTACGTTGGTTTCGGGAAACGGTCGTACTTCAGATGTTAGTTAGTTTAACGATGGATCGTACCACGTTAGTTCAATGCTAGGCTCCGTCGTTGTACGGGAAACGCACCCCCGTTCAGTCTGTTCAGAACAAACACAGCTGACCTTCATCGACACTGAACTGGAGTAAATCGATGGAATGAAGTATAGTGGGAAAAGCCTGACTCAAACCAGGACAAAACCTGCTTATATAACACACTATTCCATTTGAAGCTGTAATCAGGATTAGATTTGGGAACGCACTCGGCTTTTGACCACCCAAAACTGCATTCTTGACTTTTGCCCTCATAAATCTGTCCCTGCAAACGGGAGCAATCTGCGGCGTGAAACAATGTCATCATTAACCTATCTGCACTAAAACTAAACTAAAATAATATATTTTAAACTATTATACACCACTTATTATACATGATTTTAAAGTGAAGAGGGTTCTGTCTGAGGGTTTTTACTGTAGTAAGGCTGGCCTTTAAAATTTTCTAAAAGCTTACATATGCAAATTATTCCTCTAATCATTCAAATGTGTACTGTGGGCTTCACAACCAATTATAGACCTAGATGAGTTTTTTTTATAAGAAAAGGGTATTTATGTACATTTGTGTTCAAAATTGTTTAACCCACACTGCAGTAAAATGTTTTAGTAAGTTTAACATGTATCTTGTTTATAATTAGATCAAATAAGGACTTGTATAATAGACAAACGCAACTTTTTTTTTCTAACAATGTTCTTTTTGTAATTTCCTCGTTGACAATATTCAACCTGCTAGTTACAGTTGTGTTCAAAACAATGGCAGTGTGTTTAAAAACATTAGTTAAGTAGAAAATGTTTAAGTTTTTATTTCCATGGGAACATTGCATACTGTTTTCCAAATCAAAACATGTAAATGTATATAGTTTTTAACTACTTTACAGAAAAGAAAAAAAATTGGGCAGTGTCTGCATTTATCTTTACAAACTCAAAATATGTACCCTTTTTCAGGATTTAGCATTCCTAAATTTGATTAATTTCTAATTTTTAACCACAGATTTTTAGAACTGCTTCACATTTGTGTTGAATAGAGTCAACCAACTTCTGGCACCTGTGAACTAGTATTCCAGCCCAGAATGCTTTGACTACATCCCACAATTCATTTGCATTTCTTGGGTTACTGGTATGTTTAGGGTCGCTATCTGGTTGAAACATCCATTTCAAGGGCATTTTCTCTTCAGTAAACATGACATGTTCAAGTATTCTAATTAGGGGTGCGAATCTCTCAGTGTCTGGCGGTACAATTCGATTCCGATTTTTGGGGTCACAATTCAATTCAGAAACGATTTTCGATTCTGGAACGATTTTTCAATTCAAATGGCCTATAAATTTTGTTTAAATTATGTGAGAAGATAAAAAGATGAAAGGACAATTTAAACAACTAGAACATTTATTTAAAACAATAAACTTAGGTTCCTTGCTGTATTAAATCTTTTTGCTACATAGTGACAGTGCCACATTAATGAATGCCTAATGTCTAGCATAGTTAACTAATCCTGAATTCATTTCTAAAAGGAAGACATTGTTAAAACTGGAAAACACTCATCAATGTAACAGCCACAAGGTCAAGTGTGGAACGTTAGATAGGCTATAACTACGTAACAAGCAGAGAAAACACTTAAGTTACACTAGATTTTATCATGCACACCCCTCTGTTGCCTAATAGGGAGAGGCAGCCGCTGTAAACTGTAAACTGTACCGGGGAGCTTACCTACTGTCACGCGGAGCGTTTAATCTGCACCGGGGAGCTCACCTACTGTCGCGCGGAGCGTTTAATCTGCACCGGGGAGCTCACCTACTTTCGTGCGGAGCGTTTAATCTGCACCGGGGAGCTCACCTACTGTCGCGCGGAGCGTTTAATCTGCACCGGGGAGCTCACCTACTTTCGCGCGGAGCGTTTAATCTGCACCGGGGAGCTTACCTACTGTTGCGCGGAGCGTTTAATCTGCACCGGGGAGCTCACCTACTGTCGCGCGGAGCGTTTAAACTGTACCGAGGAGCTCACCTACTGTCGCGCGGAGCGTTTTAACTGTACCGGGGAGCTCACCTACTGTCGCGCGGAGCGTTTTAACTGTACCGGGGAGCTCACCTACTGTCGCGCGGAGCGTTTTAACTGTACCGGGGAGCTCACCTACTGTCGCGCGGAGCGTTGAAACTGTACCGGGGAGCTCACCTACTGTCGCGCGAAGCGTTTAAACTGTACCGCAGAGCTGACATACTGTTGCGCGGAGCGTTTTAACTGTACCGGGGAGCTCACCTACTGTCGCGCGGAGCGTTTAAACTGTACCGCGGAGCTGACATACTGTCGCGCGGAGCGTTTAAACTGTACCGCGGAGCTGACATACTGTCGCGCGGAGCGTTTAAACTGTACCGGGGAGCTGACATACTGTCGCGTGAAGCGTTTAAACTGTACCGGGGAGCTGACATACTGTCACGTGAAGCGTTTAAACTGTACCGGGGAGCTGACATACTGTCGCGCACAGCGACAGTAGCTTCACCCAAAAAAATATATTTTTTTGAAAATGAGAATTGATTTTTTCCTGCACCCCTAATTCTAATATATATGCAAACTGGTCCATGATCCATGGTATGTGGTAAATAGGCCCAGCACCAGTGAGAGAAACTGTCCTTAATATAATGCTGTCACCACC
Source organism: Astyanax mexicanus (assembly GCF_023375975.1). Taxonomy (NCBI): domain Eukaryota; kingdom Metazoa; phylum Chordata; class Actinopteri; order Characiformes; family Acestrorhamphidae; genus Astyanax; species Astyanax mexicanus. The sequence continues at coordinate 35,730,727 of NC_064421.1, forward strand.
ATGCTTCAGTGTCTTCAAAGTGTACTGTGGCTTGAATTCAGAGTTTGGGGATTGTTTGACAGACTGTCTGCAGCCCTTGGCAGTGGCAGTGGAGCCGATACGTTTCAATTCTAGTCAATGTGTGTGTTTCCACCGGTTTCGGCTGCAATGCGTTCCAGCTCCGTCACAGCTGCAGGGTTCTGGAGTCTTCGCCAAAAATACGGAGAGCTTTTATTTTTGCCAGGGCACAATGCATTACTTTGCACATGCGCAGTACATCATAATGGTCGGAGAAAGACTTGAAAAACAAAGAATGATTGAATTAATTACCGTATTATCACTGTCATTATTATTATTTAAATTATTTTAAATATTATCACTCAAAGGTATATATACAGGGGTTGGACAATAAAACTGATACACCTTTCATTTTAGGTTTCATGGCTGGTGGCCAATCTTCATTAATTGCACATTGCATCAGTAAGAGCAGAGTGTGAAGGTTCAATAAGCAGGGTAAGAGCACAGTTCTGCTTAAAATATTGCAATGCACACAACATTATGGGTGACATACCAGAGTTCAAAAGAGGACAAATTGTTGGTGCACGTCTTGCTGGTGCATCTGTGACCAAGACAGTGAGTCTTTGTGATGTGTCAAGAGCCGCGGTATCCAGGGTAATGTCAACATACCACCAAGAAGGAACAACCACATCCAACAGGATTAACTGTGGACGCTGTAAGAGAAAGCTGTCTGAAAGGGATGTTCAGATGCTAACCCGGATTGTATCCAAAAAACATAAAACCACGGCTGCTCAAATCACGTCAGAATTCAATGTGGACCCTCAACTTTCGCACCTCCACTATCCACCTTTCATTCCAGGTACTGGACATCAGTTGCAGACAGCATCCTATTTCTGCCACATCCAGGAAGCTTTTCCACTGTGCCTTTAGCTTCAAACTTGTGAATTATGCTACCAACTGTGTCTCTTGAAATGTTTAATATCTTTGCTATCTTTTTATATCCATATTCTTGTTTATGAAGAGCAATTACCTCCTCTCCAGACCTCTTTGACTATTCCCTATACTTAACCATGAAGTGTCTAGAAGAAGCTAAGTGTCTAAATCTGCTTAATTGCAGCTCATTGGTTGGTTGATTCTGTTCACATCTACAATGCCTGATTAAAACTTCTGTTTTTGAGAGTCTTTAAGGGGTTGAATAATTTTATGTCAGATTGTGAATAAGAAAAAAAAATATGTTACTTGCTAAAACACTTTACTGCTGTGGGGTGAATTATTTTGAGCACAATTGTTTTCCCAATGTATAGTAAAATATAACAAACACTACATGAACAAAGGTAAAGGGGCACCATTCACTGTTTTTTTTTTCTGAAGGAGGCGACAAGATATGTATTAGTAAGGTCAAGATGTTGAATGATCACTACCTCACCTCATGCCCAACACCAGTGAACAGTTCCATTGTTCCACAACTTAATGCTGGGGATCTTTTTAGAATACATTCCTATTGTGTTTGTGCATTTGCACATCTGTGTCAACAAGGGACACAACTTCTAGTAGGATACTGCATTCCTTTGGTTCAAGAGATGTCCACAAACATTTGGACATATAGCATAAATCACACAAAGGGGCTTGATTTGGAATCCAGTCTCAACAATTATGCCAATCTGTTTACAGTAGTAGACCTTACATGTGCAGACAGACAGACAGACAGATACTTTATTGATCCCCGAGGGGAAATTCTAGCAGAAATTATATCAAACTCCTACATACAGTGAGAACGCAAATCAGGCAGTGTATTCATAATCAATTTTAAAACACTGGTTGCATTCTTCTATTTTATTGTATCAAACAAAAAAGTTTATTTTCCTTTTCTGAGCATATAGTGGATTTCATTAGTGCTATAAGAACACTAAATAACCTTTTCATTTGTTCTTGTTTAATTGGATGACGTGCAGGCAATTTTAAATAAATATTACTGCACTCAGTACAAAAAATTAAAAACAGTATTTGTCATTTTATATTTTTTATTGTAATTATTGTAATACTAACGGCAATTAGTATTCTCTCCATATTGTGCATTGTCCATCTCAAACCATCCTGATTATAACTTTCAAGTATGGCTGTTTCTCCCTGCATTCTCAATCTGATGACATTTTTCTGTTATTAAATTTCTGGAATCTTAAAATGGAAAGCAATTTCACACACTCACAGATCAAATATGATGCCTATACCTCACACACTCATTCACACAGAAATACAGACTCACCCTTTCCACACACACTTAAACATTCACAAATCAATCTTCTCCACAGTCCCCGGTGCACTCTGTGTTAGCTCTGCCTGGTAAATGTGTGTGTGATGCTGGTGTTTCTGTGTACACAGACTCTAGCAGCTCCTCTGGGTCTGCATGTCCTGCTGAGGCTGTAACTGGACCTCGATCTGGCTGTAGAGCCTGCTGACCCTCCTCGACATGTGCCAACCTCTCCAGCTCCGCCTGCCTTCTGCCCCTCCGCTTGCCCAAGATTTTGACGTAGTTGGCCGGGACGAGTCCCGTGGTCTGTCCGTCTACACTGGCCATTAGCCAGCCTCGCACCCTCGGCTGTTGCTCTGGAGACAAGTGAAGCAAAGGGTGAGAAGTCTCTTTCAGACAGTTTTTAGTGCTGATGGGCAGTGATTTTCAATTATTTACACATATATACAGAAGCTTGAAAAAATATTTGATCCTTAAATATTTTTGTTTTTGCTTTTTTTGTCATACTGAAATTTTAAAAACAAACTATAATAAGCAGACAAAAATAACCTATGTAAATATAAAAAGCAAATAATAATTTTATTTATTAAAGGAAAAAAAAAATCCAAACCAACCTAGACCTCTGTGAAAAACTTGCCCCTCCCCCTCCTCCCTAAATCAATCAATTTTTTTTCCACTCAGGAATACATTGAGGGTGACCTTCATTAGCATTTTTATTAGCATTTAAAACCAACTTGAGTTTATATATAGAGCAGTCTGTAGAGTGTTAAAAGAGCGTTGAGTTTTTCTAATGCAGCGTGTGCAGAATCTGCTGAGCAGTAGAGGACTGCTCTACTAAGTCATCTGCATAAAGGTGTAATTTGCAGTCTAAGGTAGAGGCAGCAAGCTCATTGGTTAAAAATATTAAATAATACTGGACCCAGGTTTGAGCCCTGTTGGACTCCTTTTGTTATGAGCTGTAGGTCTGATTTATGGTTACTAATACACACATATCGATTCCTGCCAGATAAGTAATCCTGGGCCCAAAGGGTTGCATTATTGCTAAAACCAATCTTATGTACGGAACCTAGTAGTAGATCCTGATCAACAGTATCAAAGGCTTTTGTGAGATCAATAAAAATGGCATCACAGTACTTCTTTCTGTCTAGGGCCACGTATACAACCCCTGGCAAGAATTATGGAATCACCAGCCTCGGAGGATGTTTATTAAGTTGTTTAATTTTGTAGAAAAAAGCAGATCACAGAAATGACACAAAATTAAAGTCATTTCAAATGGCAACATTCTGGCTTTAAGAAACACTATAAAAATCTGTGGCGGTGCAGCAAAATACTAGGGATGTGTTGGAGTGTTCTTTTGTTAGTTTATTTTTCATAATTCCATTTTTTTTCCTCAGAATTGAGTGATTTCATATTTTATTGCCTCTGCTTGGTCTAAATAATTAACCCTTACTGACAGTAAAAAAAAAAATCTGGATTTCTTCTAGCATTTCTTAAAGCCAGAACTTTGCCATTTGAAATGACTTTAGTTTTGTGTCATTTCTGTGATCTGCTTTTTTTCTATAAAATTAAACAACTGAATGAACATCCTCCAAGGCCTGCGATTCCATCATTTTTGCCAGGGGTTGTAGATCATTTAAAACTAGAGTGGGGTCAGAGACGGTGCAATGTCTTTCTTTAATTTCAGATTGATTGTTATACAGGATAGAGTTTTCATAAAGAAAATACTTGAGCTGGTTATTCATTAGGGATTTAAACATTTTGGATGAAGAAGACAGTTTTAAGATTGGTCTGTAATTATTTAGATCTGCTGCATCTCCTTCTTTATGTAGAGGAATAACATGAGCTGTTTTCCAGATACTGTAAATTCTGCAAGATAAAAACAGAAAGATTAAAAATGTATGTAATATATTCTAAAATAACTGGGGTTGTGAGACGCAGAAGGTAGGGGTCCAGACCGTCCTCACCAATTGTTTTCTGAGGATTAATAGAAGAAAGGGCGTTGGCCACTATGTATGTGGAGCAGGTCTGTAGGATGAAGATATCGATTTTCTGGAAAGGCAGTAGTAGTAATGATAGGCTGATTTACATGCAGGTTTGAGTCAGTGTTTTTAAATATCTGACCAGCTGCAGCAAAGTGTACATTAAAAGCTTGGCACAGTTCTTGCTGTTCAGAAATCAAATTATTATTAACTAGAATTTTAGTTGAGATTTGTTGGGAGTTGTTTTTGAGGGAATTTACTGCTTTTCAGAAATCTTGTGGATTAGAGGAGTTTATTTATTTCTTGCTTTTTTTTTTTTTTACTGTAGCAGTGAGAAATTTTCTCCCATAAACCAGGAGCTAGATCTGTCTCTTATTCACACTTTTTTGTGTGGAGCATGTTTATTTGCCACTGAAAAGAATGATTTCCTGAAAATGTTCTAGTGCAACATCCACATCAGTACTGTTAAAAGTTAAGTGAATTTTGCTCACTGCTATCGAGATTAGCCTGAGCAGCTGAACTTTTTAATTGGTTCATTTTATCTTTATGCAGTAGGCTTATAATTAAAATCATTAAAATTATTATAATTAAAATCATTAAAAAGGCCTATGGTGGATTTAATAAGATGACAATTGAAATGGAGAAAGACCTATGTAAATTAAGTTATTTGTATTAATAAAACTGTTCAAATGATTTGTATTTTTCTTTTTGTGATTATGGAAAATGCTGGTCCTAGAATTACGCACGGTGACTACTGGTAAAATTAAATGAGTATTTTCATTTTAGTCATAAGTTAAAAACCTTATGCTTGTTTTAGGCCATTCAGAGGTGGATGCGTTTGTGTGCTTTGGATCATTGTCCTGCTGCAGAACCAAAGTACGCGTGAGCTTTAGATCACAAACAGATGACCGGAGATTCTCCTTCAGGATTGTCTGGTGAACAGCAGAATTCCTGGTTCCATCAATCACAGCATGTTATTCAAACCCTGAAGCAGCAAAGCAGCCCCACACCAGCACACTACCACCACCATGTTATTACGTTCAGAATGATGGTCTTTTTGTGAAAATGTGTGTTCATTTTACGTCAGATGTAATGGGACACACCTTTTGTCACATCAGTCCTAAGAATATTTGCGCAAAGTTCAGATGTCAGATGTTTTTTGGAAAATGGAAAATGGACCGTTGTGTTCATTTTGTTCAGTAGTGTTTTTTTGCTTTGGAAATCTCCCATGGAGAATATTTTTACCCAGTCTCTTTATTATTATTGAATCATTAACACTGACCTTAACTGAGGCAAGTGTGGCCTGCAGTCCTTTAAATGGTGTTCTGGTTTCTTTTGTGACCTTCTGGATGAGTTTTCCATGCCCTTTTAGAATATTTTCAGTTGGACAGGTTCACCAAATGTTTCCATTTGTGAATAATAGCTCTCATTGTGGCCTGTTGTGAGTTCCAAAGCCTTACTTTATAACCTTTTCCAGACTGATAGAAGATCAGTGACTTAGTTTTCTCATTTGTTTTTGAATTTCTTCAGATCGGGCATAATTTGTTGCTTTTTGAGATCTTTTAGCTGCTTCATGTTGTTAGACAGGTTCTATTTAAGTGATTTCTTGATTATACAGGTCTGGCAGTAACCAGTCCTGGTTGTGGATAGTAGTGAAATTGAACTCAGTTTTACAAAAAGTGAGATTAATCACAGTTAATTTATGGGGGGGGGGTCTTTTGTCTTTTGTAAAGAGACTATCTATCTATCTATCTATCTAGATAGTTTTTCTCTCTTAATAAGTAAAATCATAATTTAAAAAGTTAATTTTATATTTACTCAGGTTATATTTGACTTATATTAAAGTTTGTTTGGTAACCGGAAAAATTTAAGTACGACAAAAATGCAAAAATACATAAAATCGGTAGGAGGCCAAATACTTTTTTACACCACTGTATCTCTACACTACACAAAAATTATTTGGCCTCCTACCGTTTATTTATTTTTTTTGCATTTTTGTCGTACTTTTGTGGATTTAAAAAATCAATCCTTTCATTTAAATCAATCTTCATTTCAATGATCCGATATCGATTCATATAAACCTGAATCGATCTTTGAATGGAGAGCAGGTCTGGAGGGTGAAGATATCGATTTTCTAGGAAGCAGTAGTAGTAATGATAAGCTGATTTACAGGCAGGTTTGAGTCAGTGTTTTTAAATATCTGAAGAATCGATCTGTTTTTAAGAATCAATCTTTAGAAATAGCCCATTTTCCCCGTTTATCTCACAAGACCATTCTCGCGAGCACCGTCCTCTGGCTGGGGTGAGTTCACTCAAATGATTCATTCATTCAAACGAATCGTTCGCGAACGACACAACACCAGTGAGCTGGAGCAGAGGAGTTTCTGTAAAAATGTAAAAAAAATTCTTCGGAATTTCCACTCAGAGCTGCCTGTGTTTATCAAACTAGTACATTTAACACTGTTTTAAGATCTGACCGGCTGTATCCACCGTTAGCTTAGCGGGTTAGCCAAATCACCGGTTAAACTAATCCCTTTTTAGCCTGGTTTACTAGCCCCCCGCCCGTGCGATTCACTATCCCCGCCCCCTGCCAGTTTTGTCCCCAGGAATGAACATGATTACTGGCTGAGGAAGAGACTCTTATAACGGGAGAGCTGAACTTCAGTCAGACCAGCTGCTTTTTCCTTTAAATTTAATTACGTTTTCTCTTATTACAATATTCAATTTGCTTGTTGTGTTTTTATTATATTGTGCTAATTATAATATCACATCTGAACTCATGGGTCTGGGTAAATTTCAAACTTCTATTTGCAAATAATTATGAAGTTTTTAAAGCAATGTTATGTTGTGATTTTATGTAATTAAAAAAAGGGAGTGCGTACAATCATACAGCGTTGTTGAAAACGATGGCTTCCAAAGCCTCATTAATGTTCTGAATCATATTTTACCTACATGTAAATATTTGAGTAAAGTGGTCATTCCAAACCTGTATAAAGATGTGAACAACAGTGTAGCAATTAAGTAAGCTACATTAAACAATATTAAAAGAAGAATGTAACTGTTGTGTTAAGTCTATATAATATAAACACTAATATTTGAATAGTGAAAGTTTGAGTTCTCCTTGTATACTTTTCATATTTAAACTACAGTTTTTATTGTAACTGAAACTTACCTAAAAAAATTGATTTCGAATCGAATCGGGACCTTGGGAATCAGAATCGAATCGATCTGGGAAATCCGTGACGATACCCAACCCTACTACTGAAATTTGTTTATTTTGGTGAGTAAAGTGCTTCTGTTCATTTACAGTCAATTCAGATTCCCAGTGTTTGCTTAGAGGTGTAAATCTGGATCGACCATGGAGCTAAAAGACTAATAGCGCTCGAAATCACACACCCTCAAAAAACACTGAACGGTCCAAATCAAGATTTCAAGCAACTCACTATTTAAATATGAATACAATACTGTCTTTATTATTTTGACAAATTTCAAATAAATCTATTAGTTAAGATTATATTTATTAAAATAAAATAAAATAAATTATCAAGTAGAATATTAACATATATCACAGATATCATTGAAAAAATAATTAAACACAATAATACCATTGGAAATATTTAAACAATCATACAAACGATCAGAAACAATCTTAAATATTTTAAAATAACTTACTCCTATCATCTTGACTATTTAAAGAGAATAAAGGTAAAGGTAAATGCTTAATTATGTTTACCCTTAGGAGCCAAATTGAGCATATCTCCAGTCTGGATGGAGATCTCCTCCTCAGAAGCAGCAGTGAAATCATACTCTGCTCGAGCCACCACATGGTCATCTTCACCGTTTGCCCAGTTAGTGCCTGGACACAGAAACAGTCAGTCAAACAATTAAAACATCTACAAATATTACTAATCGTTATTATGAGCAATAATTATGCTCTATACTATACCGCTATCCTCTGTGCCCTCCTCAGAGCGTAGCAGCTTCCAGATCAGGTACGGGCCTCCGAAAACCACAGCTAAGAACAGGAAAATGGGCCATGACTTCACAGTGTTTGCTTTGGAATCGTCCAGCCCTGGTCCTCTGGTCCCAGCAGCCAGCACGAGGTTGTCCGCCCACAGGTCCTCTGCCTCCAGGTCAGGCCGCAATCCCAGAATCCTCTGCATGCGACGATAGAGGTAGCGCAGTGTGCGCACCAGGGCGAAGGCCGAGAGCACTTTGGTGAAGTGGACACGCAGGCGGGAGAAGTGGTTGGCCACGTCCAGCACGGCGCGGAAGCTGTTGTAGACAGCCGAGAAGGTAGCATCCAGCATCATGCTGACTGAAGAGAAGGTGTGCACGATGCTTTCGATGGACTGGAAAGCACCTCGGCTGCTTTCCTCCGCCTGCTGGACGAAGCGACTGGGTGGAACGTCCTCCATACGGAAACGGCTGTAGCCCAAACCGCCCCCGAGGCCATACCCTCCATAACTGTAGGGGCTGTAGCCTCCGCCATAGCCATACGGACTATAAGAAGAGGGGAAGGAGTTGTAGGCCGGACGGTAGGTCTGCTGGACAGGCCGAGGTGGGACTGGTGGAGCCATACGTGTTAAAACTGGCGGACCTGATGCTGGAGGTCCATTCACTCCTGCACCAATAAAGTCACTACTCCTGAAAGTTGTGAAAGGATATATGATTCTCAGAATATAAATATAGCAAAATTGTAAAACGTTGGTATTATACATAGCTAAGATGTAATTTCCTACTCATTAATAGTAAGCTTTGGTGTCAAATGCATTGAAAAAGTATTAGCCTCCATACAGACTTCTTTTGCACATTTTCATTTTTTATTATGATTATTTTATTTATTTTATTTTTTTTACATTTTTCAGATTGTCAAATGACCTTTAATATCAGACAATGATAATCTGTGTAAATACAAAAAGCAGTTTCATGATTACGCCTAAACCTGTAGAATCAAAAAACCACCTACATAGAATCTTTATGAAAACATGAAGCAGCTAAAATATCTCAAAAAGCAGCCCATTATACCCCAATCTGAAGAAATTTAAGGGACAGAAAAGAAAACAAGTCATTGATTCTCTATCAGTCTGGAAAAGGTTCCAAAGTTATGTCTAAGGCTTTGAGAGTCCAGAGGACCACAGTGAGAGCAAATATTCACAAATGGTCTGGAGATGCTTTGCTGCTTAATTTAGGACCTGGACAACTTGCTCTTGGTGTAACCATGAATTCTAAAATTCTGAAAGTGAATATCCGTCCAACAGTTTTTGAACTTGGGCTCTGCAGCAGGACAATGATCCGAAGCACACCAGCAAGTCTGAATGGCACAAAAAAAAAAAATTAAGGTTTTGGAGTGGACAAGCCAAAGTGCGATTGCGAAGCTATGGCATGGTCTTAAACAGGCTGTTAATGCTCGAAAACCCTCCAATGTGGCTGAATTATTACAGTTCTCAAAGAAGAGTGAGCAAAAATTCCTCCGCAAACAAGTGAAAGACTCATTACCAGTTGCTGCAAACACTTGATTGCAGGTGTTGCCGTCATGAGTGACACAGTCAAGTTATTAGTTTTAGGGGGCAAATACACAGGCCAGGTTGTTTTAAATAGATTTTTTATATTAACAAATACAATTATTATATAAACAAAACTTCTCAAGTTATCTTTGTCTGATATCAAAATTTTTGTAAATCTGAAAAATATATGATTATTTTAGTCCCATCCGGGCGCACATCTCTGAGTTCCGTCACCTCACGTTTAATAAAATTAAACGTGAGGTGACGGAATTAATTAACTATTTGTCCACTGCCGTGCACTGTAATTACACTTTGCACATTTCTTTATTTGAAAGCCAGACAAATTTGGATCATCAAGTTTTTGAGCCATATTTAGTTGATGATAATGTTTATAATCTTTATAATCTTTACTGGTTTATAATCTTTAAAGGAATTTTTTGTACCTCAATGTAAGGTACAGCCCCAGCGACAAGCTTTGTACCCTTTTAAGTACTTATATTTCTTAGAGTGCACATTATCAGTCAGTGTGTGCCATATTTGAATCCTTACCTATTACAAAACGGGTAGTATTGTAATACTACCATGCACAAAGTACTCTGCAAAGCATGCACAGTAGAAAAAAAGTGTAATTTATTTGAAAAAAAAAAATGACAGAAAAAAACACAAAAACAATATATATATATCTCGAGTATTTATTTATTTAAATAAAAAAACTCAGCGCGCGGTAATTCATGCTTTTAATGTGACAACGCGCTCAGCGTTACGTCACCCGCACAAAGGTTTTTGGTTGAGAGGAGGGTATTTTGAAGCGCCGAGGGAAAAGAGCGACATCTTACGAGGAAAAAGTGTAATAATAATGGAGCTTTTTAGAATGAACAGCGTACATTCGCTCTTGCCTCCCACAACAGCACGGTTTAATGCTGCGTCTCAGCCGAGGACACGTTAGCGGTGGAGCCGAGAGAAGGTTAATATAACTTATTAACAAATCAATGCGATTAATATTAATGTACCTTAATAACATAATGACAGTGCTGTGGAGCGCTGACTATTAGTAATACTGTCTGATGTGTTATTAGTTTTATTAAAACAGACAATTCTGGACTTAATACAGGCTTTATGTAAGTGAACACAGCGCTGTGGAGTTTATAAACAAATACATGTCACCGTCCTGGTGAGAGGAACTGCAACATCTCTGCTGTTCAGAAGCTAAGATGCACAACATAATGCAAATTTTTATGTCTTTTTTATTGATTAATTCACTATAGTTTTGATACTTACAAGAAATCCTTGTTGAAAATAATTTCACTTAATGTATTAAAGCACTAATTATTACATTATTATTTATTTATTTATTTCTATTTGTGTTTGCAGTTTGGAAATGTGTGTTGTGAATTTAAAATATAACTTATCTAAAAAAGCAAATCAATTGGTTATTCATTATTAAGTGAAATGGCTTGTTTTTTTGTGTATTTTTAATTACTCTTTAAGCAAACAAATATGTTTCATCCGATTACTCGATTAATCGAATCGATTTTTCAGTAGAGTACTCGATTACTAAAATAATCGATAGCTGCAGCCCTATATATAGGGTTAAATGGGCTGATTTGTGCCAGTAGGGAAGTTGTGCCACCCCCTGTTTCTAGAGAACCACAGAAGAAATTGGTGATGTGACCACACATTTTTGAAAAGTCAACCATTTTGATTGTTGTGTCTCAACAGTTACAGACAAGTTTGAAAACATTTCACAAGTTTTAGTGCTTTGGTAAGCTACACTATGAGTCTATACAGCTAGCATGTTTGCCCAAAACTATTGGATGATGGATTTTTTCCCCAAAATAGTGGGGTTGGGGTAATTTGTGCCAGTACAGTACATTGTAATCTTACATTTTATCACTAAATCTATGTGACATTCTTAATTTTAGACCAACAATTTTGAGTATGCACAAAGAAATAACATTAATTTCCCTGCCAGCTGGATCAGAGAGGAAAAAGCAGGTTGGGTTAAATGTGCATTATTTGGGAAAAAGTAACAGGGAGCATTAATAATTATTTTCTCCAGGAACTCCTCATTATCAGTTACCACACTGCAGATTGCAAAACCTCACAGAGAAGCAAAATTGGGTACTTTGTGACTTTATATAGGTGAATTTATATATATATATATATATATATAAATAAAATCTACAAATGTACAAATTTATCTGCAAAGCATGTAGCATGCATTGTGTGTTTTTTTTGTCAATTCTTTTTTCTATTGTACATGCTTTGCAGATAAATTTGTGCATGTGTAGATTGTTTCACAGTTACAGTGCCTTGCGAAAGTATTCAGCCCCCATGTACTTTTCAACCTTTTGCCAAATTTCAGGCTTCAAACAAAGATCTAAAACTGAAAAAACTGAAAAGTGGGGCGTGCTATATTTTTCTACCCTCTTGCATTAATACTTTGATCACCACCTTTTGCTTTGATTACAGCTGCAAGTCGCTTGGGGTTTTGCGCATCGAGAGACTGAAATTTTTGCTGGAGCTCAGTGAGGTTGGATAGAGAGCGTTTGTTTTTGAACAGCATTTTTTTTTAGCTCTTTCCACAGGTTCTAGATTGAATTCAGGTTTGGACTTTTACTTGACCATTCTAACACCTGGACACATTTATGTGTGAAGCATTTCATTGTAGAATTTGTTTTATGTTTTGGATCATTGTCTTGTTGGAAGACAAATCTCTGTCCGAGTCTCAGGTCTTTTGCAGACTCCAACAGGTTTTCTTCCAGAATGCTCCTGTATTTGGCTTCATCCATCTTCCCATCAATTTTAACCATCTTCTATGTCCCTGCTAAAGTTGCATTTTGGCCAAAAGGTTCAATTTTGGTTTCATCTGACTGAGCACCTTCTTCCACATGTTTGGTGTCTCCGAGGTGGCTTGTGGCATACTTTAAAATGAGACTTTTTATGGATATCTTAGAGAAATTACTTTCTTCTTGCTACTCTTCCATAAAGGCCAGATTTATGCAGTATACAACTGATTGTTGTCCTACAGACAGAGTCTCCCACCTCAGCTGTAGATCTCTGCAGTTCATCCAGAGTGATCATGGGCCTCTTGGCTGCATCTCTGATCAGTCTTCTCCTTGTTTGAGCTGAAAGTTTAGAGGGATGGCCGGGTCTTGGTGGATTTGCTGTGGTCTGATACTCCTTCCATTTCAATATGATCAGTTGCACAGTGTTCCTTGATATGTTTAAAGCTTGGGAACTCTTTTTGTATTTAAATCCTGCTTTAAACCTGTCCACAACAGTATCTCGGACCTGTCTGGTTTGTTTCTTGGTCTTGGAGTTTGCTGCACTGAAAGTAAAGGGGCCGAATAATATTGCCCCACTTTTCAGTTATTTATGTCAATTTTTTTTTTAAATATCCAGTAAATTTCATTCCACTCCACGATTGTGTCCCACTTGTTGTTGTCAGAAATAAATATTACAATGATATATATTGCAATTTATACTAAAATCTTCAGTTATCAAAACTTGATGCATCATTCCTTGATTCAATAACAGTACAATTATAACAAATTTCCTATATTCAGATGGTAAAAGAAAAACAATACTACCAGTTTTGTAATAGGAAAGGATTTAAATATGGCACACACTTGCATGAAATATTGTTATATAGAGGTGAGAAATAAGCATGCATAATAACAGACTGATAATGTGGAGTAAGAGCAACTAGAAATATGTAGAACATGCCATTTATTCTACTTCAATATTGTATTGTAAGTGCTAAGTTCAGAGAGTTATAATAAAATGGTAGAATAATATTTCTAGTACTTCGGGCTTTTCACAGTATACTAGTTCTATTTTCAGAATTTGATGTCAAATTCAACAGACTATTTGATAATCTGGAGTTAGGGCAACTGGAAATATGCAGAACAGGCTATTTATTCTCCTTTAATCATCTTAAATGCCAAGTTCAGAGGGTCATAATAACAAAATGGTACAGTAATTTTTGTATTTCTATTGAATATTCACAGTATACTAGTTCTATTTTCATACTTTGGTGTCAAATTCAACAGACTATTTGAAAATATGGAGTTAGGGCAACAGGAATCATGCAGAACAGGCCATTTTTTCTCCTTTGATCTTCTCAAATGCTAAGTTAAGAGGGTCATAATAAAAAAGGAACAGTAATATCCGTAGGTCTTTAGACTATTCACAGTATACTAGTTCTATTTTCAAATTCAACAGACTATTTGATAATCTGGATTTAGGGCAACTAGAAATACCCAGAACAGGCAATGTATTCTCAATGTATATGCCCTAAATACCAAACTCGTTTTGCTTGGCTCAATCCTGCTCTCTACTGGCGAATCATTGGTATTTCGACTTTTTAAGGTGGACCGGAAAATCCGAATAAGACATTGGCGAATAAGACGCTACCTATAAGATGTGATTTATATTTGTTATGTATGCTATGTCGGACGGACATTTTGCTATTGCGATAGCAGTTAATGAGATTCAAATATAACAAAAACTTAGGTTAGTTAAGTTAGCTTAAATACTAGTCATAAAGTTTATTCCACCGACAGCTGTAGGTCACCAAACCAGTCAAGACACGTTATAGTTAAAACATGAGTCTGGACACTCTGACACGCAGTTAGGGTCTGTCGATGGACTAGATGTGTATTAAATAATATCAGACGTTTATTATCGGGATTAAAATATGACGTGCTTTGAACTTTCAGTTGCGTAAGAACGCGGTTAGTTTAGCTTAGCTTAGTGTAGCAATCAAGCTAACACACAACAACACAGGGCCTGTCACCTTGCTACAGGGCCAGTTCACACATACGCCTGTTTTTTTTTTCTGTTTTCTGAAAGAAAAGCAGGATTTGGAGAGAACCGTGTTACTGACCGGTAGTTTACTGGGGATGGCATCGCCCCGGGAATTCGTCTCTCCCAGGGTTTTGGAGGCGGCTGAGACATTATTCAGAGGTAACCAACCGACATCCACCCACTGCTGCGCTACTGCTTTCATATGCGTCTGGACTTTACCGTAATTACGGCTGCATAAACTCATATTTCTATTCCGCTAACGCCGTAAATATTCGTGTACTTGTTCCTATAAAAACTTGATTTTACCCCCCTTGAAGGTAACCGCATAAATGAAGGCTTAAGCTTATATATGTAAGACATTTAAGACATTTTATTACTGTAAATATATATTTTATATATTTTTTAATTATTATTTAGAATGCATTAGTTTAAAAATACATTATTTCTATTTTTATTATTATTATTATTATTATTATTATTATTACTACTATTATATTTCTTTATTTTTAACTTGTTCTTCATATGTTTTAAAAATATGTTCTATTTTGTATTTAGCTAGTTATTGATATCGATGCATGTAATATTATTATGCATTGTAAAGATGCTATTTTACTACTACTGCTGCTACTACTATTACTACTATGATACCTATAACAGTTAACTATTTTTTTTTAGCAAATTAGTTTTTTTTTATTATTATCTGTAAATTAGTACTTTATTTTTATTTTTAATCTGGTGTTGCTGCTTCCACTGCTGTCTGTTTGCTGTTGTAATAAGTGAGCTATCCTCTGTGAATACTACTGTGATCTAATTTTCTGACTATCTATATGTCCATGTGTATGGATTGGTTTAACGGACAGGGATAAAGCATAGTACTAGACTATGCAACAGTGTGAAAGGAGTGTCCACATTAAAAGAGATATGTAGTCCACAACTAGGCCTCTACTCTGTCTGGGAAACCAACTATGTCTCTATTATAAAAAGGTGCTAATGGATGGATGGATGGATGGATGGATGGAAAGAAAGAAAGATACTTTATTTATCCCGAAGGAAATTTAGGAATAATAATAACATTAATAATATCTTGCGAGATATTAATAATATCTTCGTTTCATTGTATTATTATTATTATTATTAGTAGTAGTAGTAGTAGTAGTATTATTAGTATTATTATAATTATTAGCAGTAGTAGTTTAAGCAGTGATGGCAGTGTTAGCCTTATTTTAACATACATCACTACAGGACAATAGGAGACAATATTATACCCCTGTTTTCATCACTAGGTGGAACTATTGTGTAACACTCTTTGTTGCTTGACATCTTTTGATTCCATTTTTAATGGGGAAGACTGAAAACTGTTTGACTTATCTGAGTCAAAGAGTCAAAGCTTTATGATATTTTATCTGTGCTTAATAAAGATAACAGCCTTGAGCCAATACAATTCTTTATTGTGTGATTCATCTCCCTGGTTATCTCCATCACTATTTTACACTGTTAATAAGCTCAAAGTATCTCGACACTTCATCTGTAAAATTCTAAGGGCCCTGACTTTGAAAATGAGGCACTGAGAAATTTGAAGGTTCACAGGTAGTATAATAAAAACTTTTTATACACTGTGCACTTTCAAAGTTCTTAGTGCCTCATTTAAATGTCAGGGCTCTTAGAATTCAACAAATAAAGTCTGGAGATACTTTGAGCTTGTTAAAAGGGTAAAAATTGTTCATTCGTTGCTATTGCTAGTATTGTAAGCCTGTTGGAATTATCGGCTAAAAAGCTCTGTAGTTCAGAATGCTGGGCTATTCAACAAAGGTTAGTACTTAATGTCATGTTTTACTACACCAAAATTCCATTTCATATCGGATTTCTCTTTTAAGAGACGGTTTGATTTTGTTTCTGTCTTTGAGACTGTAATGTAAATAGCCTCAATAGCTGGCTGACTGGATTCTCAGAGTGAAAAGAGCTCCTGTAAGCTGTATAGGCAGATATATGTATTGTAATTCAATTGTGATAAAACTGTGAATAAATGTTTGCTTAGTAATCCTTATGACTAGATAAAATAAGATTAGAGTATTCCCTTACGTAAATACTCTGCCGTTCTGCAAGCCTGAGCTACTAGCCAATCACAGCGCAGGAGACAAGACGAGTCTCGCCAATCCCAGAGCGGGAAGGGCGGGACTCTCCGGTATACGGGTGTTAAATAAAACCCACCGGAACTCGCTCTTTGCTCCTTGCGGTCGTCATCACGCAGAGTGACGAGGGGCGCGTCGGTCCAATCAGGGCGCGCCTCCGCAACCCAGGAACGAGGCGGATGATATGGCAGCTTTGTGAGCGACCAGGTGGAACCTCGCTTTTCTTGGTGTTGTTTTGTTTTCGTTAAATCGCGGAGGCCTCCGAGACTGACAGCCGGTTGAAGATGATCTATCTGATACTGATCTCCGCGCTGTCCGGTGCCGTGGTCACTATACTGCTGCAGCTGGCGCTGCTTTACCGGAGGAGCCCGGAGCCCGTCCGGAGAACCGAGCAGTACGGCCGAGCCGTGGCGGATCCAGCACTGAGAGACTACTTCCAGCACCAGCCGCACCAGCAGACGAGTGATCCGGGCCAGAACCAGCAAGTACCCACGGTGTCT
Source organism: Astyanax mexicanus (assembly GCF_023375975.1). Taxonomy (NCBI): domain Eukaryota; kingdom Metazoa; phylum Chordata; class Actinopteri; order Characiformes; family Acestrorhamphidae; genus Astyanax; species Astyanax mexicanus. The sequence continues at coordinate 35,747,898 of NC_064421.1, forward strand.
TCCCGGCAGCATGAAGGAAACGCCTCAAAACCGCCACCAGCCCAGACTTTATCCCAACCCCAGAACCAATCTCAGCATTCCCAAACCCAGTCCCAATCATCCCAGCCCCATTCCCCATCATCATCCCCCCGCACTGACCCAGCACTGGAGACCTGTGGCTTCCTCAATGCCATTTTTTTATTCCTGTTTCGGGAGCTCCGGGACACTCCAGTTGTGCGCCACTGGGTCACCAAGAAGATCCGGGTGGAGTTTGAGGAACTCCTGCAGACCAAAACAGCAGGGCGCCTCCTAGAGGGTCTCAGCCTCCGTGAGATCTCCCTGGGCAACTCCGTGCCTATCTTCAAGACCACCCGGCTGGTGAAACCTGTGGCTGTCAATGACGAGGGCGTTCCAGAGGAGCTGAGCTTTGAGGTGGACCTAGAGTACAATGGGGGATTCCACCTAGCCATTGATGTGGACCTGGTATTTGGCAAATCTGCTTACCTGTTCGTGAAGATGACCCGGGTGGCGGGGCGCCTCAGGCTGCAGTTCACCCGAGTGCCCTTCACACACTGGTCCTTTTCCTTCCTGGAGGACCCGCTCATCGACTTCGAGGTAAAGTCCCAGTTTGAGGGCCGCCCTCTGCCCCAGCTCACCTCCATCATCGTCAACCAGCTCAAAAGGGTCATCAAGAAGAAGCACACGCTGCCCAACTACAAGATTAGGTAATGGTCTTCTTACTAAAAGTTCTCATTGTACAGCTTGCCATCCCCAAAGCTGTCAAATATTCTGACTGGGTAAGATTTTCTAGAACAAAGTATTTTACACCAAACCTATTCAAGTCAGCAGAGTTTTCCTTTACCTCACTAAACCTGGTTTGTGCACTTCTGCTCTGGTTTATTACTGCGGAGGTGAGTCAGGTGTGCTGCAGCGGGGAAATCGCCAACCTGTGCTGGAAAAGGCCTTTCTCAGCCAAGCCTGAAGCACCTGATCCTGCCAAGCAAGACATCCATTAGCTGGGGCAGGTGTGATTAAGCAGATTAGTGTTAAATACACTCTTCAGTAGAACTGAACTGATATTGACTAAAAACTTAAGCTATATGTCTGAATGTTTGTGGACACCACTTGTATGTAGTGAATGTTACTTTAGGTTACTGACACAGATGTGCAAATGCGCAAACAATTTCTTTAGCCCCTGTATCTGTACTACGGTTTCTGGAAAAGAGTGAGTGACTGTCTGACTACACCTGTTGCTTGGTTTGTGAAATAGTGTAGAGTAGCGTGGAGCTTTTCCCTGTGGGTGGGGTGTGTGTACCACACAGATTTTCTGTCTCATCTCATTGACAGTGTTGGAGAGATTTGACAGCCTATTGTAAAGATAGCAAGGTTACTGCACACACTATGCTATAAATATCAGCGGGGGACCCTCAGGACTATCTAGGCCTACAGATAAGATCTAAAGATTTTTTGGAATTAAAATCTGCAATTTTTGTTATTATTACAGTGCAACACCTATTACGTTATTATTACAAACTTTTAAGACAATAATATAGTATCATTTTAGAAGCGACTTCAATTATGCACAAATGTAATTAAGAACTGATTAAGAAATAATCCATGCTAACCCACATTGTAATTTCTAGTTGAAAAAAGTTTAGTTTAATAAACTGTTTACTGAATTAGAAAAGCTTAAATACATTCTATTGTCTGTTGCAAGCTCCAGATCAAGCTCTGAATGGGGCCTGTTTTAAGGGAACATGTCTATTTTTACACATTAGAATAGGTCTATACAACTTAGGGCTATACAAAATATGTTCCTGAAGTTCTTTGAATAAAATCACTTTTACATTAGAGATCTCAATAGCTCTAGTCCAATAGCTCTAGTCTTACCAATTTTAGTCCCTTTCAGAATGAGCTGATTAAGGATTTTTATGCAATTAAGCTGTTTCTGGCCAAGCCCCATGTATACACTGAGCAATTAACACACCAAAGTGTTAGCTTATGCTAAATGGCAAAACTTGAAAAAGCTGGTTTAAGTTTAACTGTGACAGAAGAACAAAACCCAATATTTTATAAGTATCTACATCTCTCTCATCCGCTGACTTGCCACAGAGATGCAGACAAAGTCTGCTGGCTAATCCTGCTGTGTACTGTCAGAGGTTCCTAACCAAAATTATTGAAATTACTTTTTTTCAACTGATCTAGTGGATGTGGTTCTGATTGGAGGGGTTGATGGGTGGAAAGTAACGCAGCGAGGACCAAACAGGTGTGTTTAAACCGATTGCTTCTAAACGAAGCAGCGCGACACATTTATCTCTACACCTTAAACAGAAGCATGCAACAGAAGCTGCTCCCAAATGGCTTTATAACCCTTTCCAAACTGATAGATCTCAATTAACTTCTTTCTCAATTGTTCCTGAATTTCTTTGGATCTCGGCATGATGTGTAGCTTTTAAGGATCTTTTGGTGGACTTCTCTTTGTCAGGCAGGTCTTATTTAAGTGATGTCTTCATTGAGAACAGGCGTGGCAATAATCAGGCCTGGGTGTAGCTAGAGACAGTGTACTCAGGTGTCAGAAACCACAGTGACGGTATGTATGTATGTATGTATGTGTGTATATATATATATATATATATATATATATATATATATATATACATATATATATTTATTTATATATATATGACATGCAAACTTTATGCTTAACTTGAAATTTTGACTTTGATTGTCTATAGAACAAGAGCAATATCATAAAAAGGAGAAATGCAACTGGTTGTTTTACAGTAATGTGTAGGTGTGTGTGTATGTGTGCGTGAGAGAGCATGCATTTGTAAATACAGTATGTGAAACAGGAACCCCTTAGTCACATTTTTGCTCTACAGTACAGTAAGTAAAGGTCAAAAAAAGCGTTGTAAAATTGCAAAAATGTATTGTAGAGAAAGACTACAGCTTATTACCGTATAATAAGAATTGTAATTTACTGTCAGACTATAAGACGCATTGAATTATAAAGCACATTATGCAACACTAGTAAGGAAGTCTACATTGAAGTGAGCAAGTGTTTCGCCATGTTTCCCTTCAAATGGGGAAGCTGGGGGAAGCGCCTAAGTAAACAAAACTGTAAATCATTACAGCGCTAGCCAGCCCTGTTTAGTTGCACTCGCCAGCCCCGTTTAGCAGCGCTAGCCAGCCCCGTTTAGCAGCGCTAGCCAGACCAGTTTAGCAGCGCTAGCCAGCCCCTTTTATTAGCGCTAGCCAGCCCCGTTTAGCAGCGTCAGCCAGCCCCGTTTAGCAGCGCTAGCCAGCCCCATTTAGCAGCGCTAGCCAGCCCCGTTTAGCAGCGCTAGCCAGCCCCGTTTAGCAGCGTCAGCCAGCCCCGTTTAGCAGCGCTAGCCAGCCCCATTTAGCAGCGTCAGCCAGCCCCGTTTAGCAGCGTCAGCCAGCCCCGTTTAGCAGCGCTAGCCAGCCCCGTTTAGCAGCGCTAGCCAGACCAGTTTAGCAGCGCTAGCCAGCCCCTTTTATTAGCGCTAGCCAGCCCCGTTTAGCAGCGCTAGCCAGCCCCGTTTAGCAGCGCTAGCCAGACCAGTTTAGCAGCGCTAGCCAGCCCCTTTTATTAGCGCTAGCCAGCCCCTTTTATTAGCGCTAGCCAGCCCCGTTTAGCAGCGCTAGCCAGCCCCGTTTAGCAGCGCTAGCCAGCCCCGTTTAGCCGCGCTAGCCAGCCCAGTTTAGCAGCGCTAGCCAGCCCCGTTTTGCAGCGCTAGCCAGCCCCGTTTAGCAGCGCTAGCCAGCCCCGTTTAGCAGCGCTAGCCAGCCCCGTTTAGCAGCGCTAGCCAGCCCCGTTTAGCAGCGCTAGCCAGCCCCGTTTAGCAGCGTTAGCCAGCCCCGTTTAGCAGCACTAGCCAGCCCCGTTTAGCAGCGCTAGCCAGCCCCGTTTAGCAGCGCTAGCCAGCCCCGTTTAGCAGCGCTAGCCAGCCCCGTTTAGCAGCGCTAGCCAGCCCCTTTTATTAGCGCTAGCCAGCCCCGTTTAGCAGCGCTAGCCAGCCCCGTTTAGCAGCGTTAGCCAGCCCCGTTTAGCAGAGCTAGCCAGCCCCGTTTAGCAGCGCTAGCCAGCCCCTTTTATGAGCGCTAGCCAGCCCCGTTTAGCAGCGCTAGCCAGCCCCGTTTAGCAGCGCTAGCCAGCCCCGTTTAGCAGCGCTAGCCAGCCCCGTTTAGCAGCGTTAGCCAGCCCCGTTTAGCAGCGCTAGCCAGCCCCGTTTAGCAGCGCTAGCCAGCCCCGTTTAGCAGCGCTAGCCAGCCCCGTTTAGCAGCGCTAGCCAGCCCCGTTTAGCAGCGCTAGCCAGCCCCGTTTAGCAGCGCTAGCCAGACCAGTTTAGCAGCGCTAGCCAGCCCCTTTTATTAGCGCTAGCCAGCCCCTTTTATTAGCGCTAGCCAGCCCCGTTTAGCAGCGCTAGCCAGCCCCGTTTAGCAGCGCTAGCCAGCCCCGTTTAGCCGCGCTAGCCAGCCCAGTTTAGCAGCGCTAGCCAGCCCCGTTTTGCAGCGCTAGCCAGCCCCGTTTAGCAGCGCTAGCCAGCCCCGTTTAGCAGCGCTAGCCAGCCCCGTTTAGCAGCGCTAGCCAGCCCCGTTTAGCAGCGCTAGCCAGCCCCGTTTAGCAGCGTTAGCCAGCCCCGTTTAGCAGCACTAGCCAGCCCCGTTTAGCAGCGCTAGCCAGCCCCGTTTAGCAGCGCTAGCCAGCCCCGTTTAGCAGCGCTAGCCAGCCCCGTTTAGCAGCGCTAGCCAGCCCCTTTTATTAGCGCTAGCCAGCCCCGTTTAGCAGCGCTAGCCAGCCCCGTTTAGCAGCGTTAGCCAGCCCCGTTTAGCAGAGCTAGCCAGCCCCGTTTAGCAGCGCTAGCCAGCCCCTTTTATGAGCGCTAGCCAGCCCCGTTTAGCAGCGCTAGCCAGCCCCGTTTAGCAGCGCTAGCCAGCCCCGTTTAGCAGCGCTAGCCAGCCCCGTTTAGCAGCGTTAGCCAGCCCCGTTTAGCAGCGCTAGCCAGCCCCGTTTAGCAGCGCTAGCCAGCCCCGTTTAGCAGCGCTAGCCAGCCCCGTTTAGCAGCGCTAGCCAGCCCCGTTTAGCAGCGCTAGCCAGCCCCTTTTATTAGCGCTAGCCAGCCCCGTTTAGCAGCGCTAGCCAGCCCCGTTTAGCAGCGTTAGCCAGCCCCGTTTAGCAGAGCTAGCCAGCCCCGTTTAGCAGCGCTAGCCAGCCCCGTTTAGCAGCGCTAGCCAGCCCAGTTTAGCAGCGCTAGCCAGCACATTGTTGTTTCAAAATGTATTGAGTATATTCTTTATTTACTATATGTTCACTGTATTAGTTTTTGCAATCTATAACTGTAGTCTCACAACATAGCAGAAAAGTCTGTTTTTACCCCTCAAATATTACTATTATACAGGTGGCAGTTGTTTTCATACAGTATATCAACATGTATTGTGTTCTACAGTTATTTACTATATGATTTTCTGACTTTAAGGTTATAAAGATTGGTTTGAGACCTGATTTGTGAAAATCTGATCAAACTAGAGTAGTTCGGTATACCGCGGAGGGAACTTTTACCGTTATGCATTTTAGTTGCTTTGTTAATAAATAAAACACATATCTGAAGTCTAAACCCCTACATTCTTCCCTAAAAATAACTTCATTCAACGTTCAACTTTATTTTATCACACAACAGTACTGTTTTCAAAAAGTGTAACCCACAGGTATTTACTGTCTCCTCCGCTGATACTGCTGCGAGGTGCATTCTGGGTTATCGGCTGTAAGAAGTCCACACAGGCTTTTCAGGGGCTGCATCCTTCGAAGGACTCATTTGAAGGCCGATTACGTCACCGCGGTGCGACTAGGCTGTCCCATTTCAAAGACTCCTTCGAATGCGGCCGACGAATGCAGCCTACTTTTGCTCGGAAACGAAGCATGCATCGCGTGTATCCTTCGCAGCCTACAGTATCCCAAGATTCATTGAGCGCCAGTTTATTTCAGAGCAAAAAGAGCGGAGACGGCAAAGGAGTCGGCTGTATTATGTAGTTTATAGATATATAAATACTTATAGATATTATAAATATTATTTAGATATTATATAATTTGTATTATTTAGTGTATATATGTAGTATCTTATATATATATATTATAGATATATAAATACATATATTTATTTACATAAATTAAATAATATATATATATCTGTTTGTATGTCTTATGTATTATTTAGTTTATTTATGAGTATTGTTTAATTTATATATATATATATAAACTACATAATACTATATACATATATATATATAAACTACATAATACTATATATGTATATATATATATATATATATATATATATATATATATATATATATAAACTAAATTATATTTTATTCTAATTTATTCTCTTTTTTCCAACTTCATTTCAAACGCCCTTTTATTCATGTTCATGTTCAGCTCCACTCGTTCACATTTAAAATATTTAAGTAACTGCACAGTTAATTAACCTGGACTTAATTACATTGGGTTTTTTTGTGGTCTGAAGTAAAACTAGAATCAAAATCTCTGGCTCATTTCTCAGCTCTGACTTTGGTTGTGGTGGGTAGAATCTCACACAGGAAACAGGAAGTACTCCGTAGGGTACACTGTCCCATTTCAGTATAGCCGCTGCAGCCTTCCCATCCTTCAAAGGACACACCTTCTTAGACCGCATCCTTCGAAGGATGCATCCCCGGAATTGAGACACAGCCACAATCACCTTCTATGCATCCTCGATAATGTGGGAGGAGCAAGAACACATCCGGGTATTTGTTGTGTACTTGGCTAACTGCAAACTTACTGCAAGTACTTGGGCTGCGTCTGATGGCGTTTCCTGAGTCCTAAAGAACACAAGTACATACAAGAACGCAGATTGAGAAAAGGATAAACACGGTCTAGCTCCGTCCTGCAGAGAAGTCAGAGCAGCTCCTGCTGCCGTTTCTTTCTGATCATCAAGTCTGATTTCTTCATATATTGTTTAATTTTTTGGGGCAAAGTAAACCCAATACTAATCAAAGCCTTTATTAAAAGTCTTGGTGTTTAATATGAAATGTATTCCTAACAGTACAGTAACTCACAAACCTATATTAAAGTTTATATTCTATTATTTTTTAATCTAATAAACTGCATCTCTATATATATATATATATATGGGTCAATGACGTGACGCCTAAATTTTAAGGTTTAAACCCATAAAACGTTGTCATAGATACATAGTCTCCCTCTCACATTTGTACTTACTTTTACTTATTAAAAGTAATTAGTTCATCAGAAAGTTTTGGTTATTTAAAGTGTCAAAATATCATGTGGTGCGACTGTCCCACCATGACTATTGTTTTGAGAACTTCTTTAAAACCTATATATATATTTTTTTTTTTTAACCTTTTCGGCATGATTTTCAAAGTGTTTTTGAGTCCTGTGCAAAATTGCAAAGCATTTGTAATTTTATTTTCATCGTAATATATAAGCAAAATTTGTCAGATAATCTCCATTTTATAGAATATCATGTGGTGTGACCATCAAGAAACCATTATGTTAAAACTAATTTAAATACAGGAAGTTGCATCATTTACCAGTTTGCCAGGGACCTGTGGAATCTGCGAGCAAGTTTTTAAGTCTCTTAAATTTGATTAAAAAAAAAAAAAAACTTTTTAACAGCTGGAATGTAGTTGCCACATTTGGATATCATGTGGTGTGACCTCAAAAAATTGTGAATATTAAGTTATTTCTACAAATATATATTTTGATTATAAATTTCATAGTGACCTTTTGTTAAGGTGGCCAATTCTCTGCCTGTACATTCTGACTGAACTTGAAAACATCATGTGGTGCGACCATTGCAGAGTGTTTTCCATGATAGATATATGGTCTAGATTTTCACTTTTTGTGCTAGTCTTCTAGTAATAGGGGAATAGGGGAAGTCTGAATGAGTGAGTCGATACTTTGTCTTTTGGAGCGACCATCATGAGGTGCAACCTAAAATAACAGTAACTGTATTAAATTTAAAATAAAGTATCAATTTTCTGTTGCTGAAATATTAAGTATTGATACTGTATGCTTAAGTTAATGGTATTTTAGAACACATTTTAACAGTTTTATAGGATTTACAGGAAAAATTACCTTATTATCTACATTGTAGCCAGTGATTGTGACACTAAAAAACAAAATTGAGATCATAATTTACAAAAAAATTGTAAAATAAAAATAAAGTATATTAAGGAAATGTATTAATTTTAACATAAATCACAGTCGCACCACATGACATTTTGTAAGGCCAAGACCAATTCTTCTAAATAAAAATACACTAAAATCACATCGAAAATTTAAATGAGTTTATGTGTTCACAACATTTTAAATTTTTGAACAATTGCAACAGAAATGTTCTAAATCTTCTTCATATTTTGATACATGTATTGTTGGTAGTACTAAAGTTTGTACTTTTGTATGATTTGAACGATTTTGCTAAATACTAAAAGTGGTGGATGTGGGTGGAGATAAAAACTTACAATGATATATTGTTCATAAAACTTAGGTGCAAAAAGTTTTCATCTAGATTCTACTTTTTTTTTTTTTTTTACTGAGTAGTAGCTAAGTTACTGGACCTACATACCCAATTTGAAGTTTGGATGATTTACAGAGAAGAATTTATTTAGGGAAGAAAATTAACAAGAAAAATCCTAGCAATCCCAATAGGTTTCCATTACCTGCAATGTTTTAACCTCTAATAAAAAAAGATTCTGTGTTTGTCCCAACTTTAATCCCGTTTTCAACCCACAGCACAGTTATGAGTTACCTTTCAGTACAGCACAAAGCATCTGATAAGAACACAAGGCAAAACACCAGGTACAGTAGCAATGTTGAACTAGAATGCATGATAAATGCAGGATATGGGCCCTTTAAAGTAGTCAGTATCTACTTTAGTGTTCTCCTGATTTTGCAAACAATGTAATGCAATTCTGTTGTTTCCCACATGGTAGCTGAGAGAAGTCTGTAAACAAAAATAAACCATGTGATTGGTCAGTAAAAGAAGGCAGTTTTTTCAGGAGACTCTAGACTGCTCAAATACGTCTTAAAGAGTAACTACACTATAATACATTTTTACATTGATACCCGAAATATGTTTATCTGTAAAAATAAAGCTTACGAGCCCTGCTTACAATGCTTTTAGATATTTGACCCTATTTTTATCAAAAGTTTATTTACTACTGATAACAGATGGATGGTGCTGTGCTGGTTAGATTAGTAGTTTCGGGGGGTTTATAACAGATGACGCTGTGCTGGTTGGATTAGTAGGTTCTGGGGGTTTATAACAGATGACGCTGTGCTGGTTGGATTAGTAGGTTCTGGGGTTCTATAACAGATGACGCTGTTCTGGTTGAATTAGTAGGTTCTGGGGTTTTATAACAGATGTCGCTGTGCTGGTTGGATTAGTAGTTTCTGGGGGTTTATAACAGATGACGCTGTGCTGGTTGGATTAGTAGGTTCTGGGGTTCTATAACAGATGACGCTGTGCTGGTTGGATTAGTAGGTTCTGGGGTTTTATAACAGATGACGCTGTGCTGGTTAGATGAGTAGTTTCTGGGTTTTTATAACAGATGATGCTGTGCTGGTTGGATTAGTAGGTTCTGGAGTTTTATAACAGATGACGCTGTGCTGGTTGGATTAGTAGATTCTGGGGTTCTATAACGGATGACGCTGTGCTGGTTGGATTAGTAGGTTCTAGGGTTTGATAACCGATGGTGCTGTGCTGGTTGGATTAGTAGGTTCTGGGGTTTTATAACAGATGGATGGTGCTGTGCTGGTTGGATTACTAGGTTCTGGGGTTTTATAACAGATGGATGGTGCTGAGCTGGTTGGATTAGTAGGTTCTCGGTTTTTATAACAGATGATGCTGTTCTGGTTGAATTAGTAGGTTCTGGGGGTTTATAACAGATGACGCTGTGCTGGTTAGATTAGTAGGTTCTGGGGGTTTATAACAGATGACGCTGTGCTGGTTGGATTAGTAGGTTCTGGGGTTTTATAACAGATGACGCTGTGCTGGTTGGATTAGTAGGTTCTGGGTTTTTATAACAGATGGATGGTGCTGTGCTGGTTGGATTAGTAGGTTCTAGGGTTTGATAACCGATGGTGCTGTGCTGGTTGGATTAGTAGGTTCTGGGGTTCTATAACAAATGATGCTGTGCAGGTTGGATTAGTAGGTTCTGGGGTTTTATAACAGATGACGCTGTGCAGGTTGGATTAGTAGGTTCTGGGGTTTTATAACAGATGACGCTGTGCTGGTTGGATTAGTAGGTAATGGGGTTTTATAACAGATGGATGGTGCTGTGCTGGTTGGATTAGTAGGTTCTGGGGTTTTATAACAGATGGATGGTGCTCTGCTGGTTGGATTAGTAGGTTCTGCGGTTTTATAACAGATGACGCTGTTCTGGTTGGATTAGTAGTTTCTGGGGTTTTATAACAGATGACGCTGTGCTGGTTGGATTAGTAGGTTCTGGGGTTTTATAACCGATGACGCTGTGCTGGTTGGATTAGTAGGTTCTGGGGTTTTATAACAGATGACGCTGTGCTGGTTGGATTAGTAGGTTCTGGGGTTTTATAACAGATGGATGGTGCTGTGCTGGTTGGATTAGTAGGTTCTGGGGTTTTATAACAGATGGATGGTGCTGTGCTGGTTGGATTAGTAGGTTCTGGGGGTTTATAACAGATGACGCTGTGCTGGTTGAATTAGTAGTTTCTGGGGGTTTATAACAGATGACGCTGTGCTGGTTGGATTAGTAGGTTCTGGGGTTCTATAACAGATGACGCTGTGCTGGTTGAATTAGTAGTTTCTGGGGGTTTATAACAGATGACGCTGTACTGGTTGGATTAGTAGGTTCTGGGGTTTTGTAACAGATGACGCTGTGCTGGTTGGATTAGTAGGTTCTGGGGTTTTATAACAGATGGATGGTGCTGTGCTGGTTGGATTAGTAGGTTCTGGGGTTTTATAACAGATGGATGGTGCTGTACTGGTTGGATTAGTAGGTTCTGGGGTTTTGTAACAGATGACGCTGTGCTGGTTGGATTAGTAGGTTCTGGGGTTTTATAACAGATGGATGGTGCTGAGCTGGTTGGATTAGTAGGTTCTGGGTTTTTATAACAGATGACGCTGTGCTGGTTAGATTAGTAGGTTCTGGGGTTTTATAACAGATGACGCTGTGCTGGTTAGATTAGTAGGTTCTGAGGTTTTATAACAGATGACGCTGTGCTGGTTAGATTAGTAGGTTCTGGGGTTTGATAACAGATGACGCTGTGCTGGTTGGATTAGTAGGTTCTGGGGGTTCATAACAGATGACGCTGTGCTGGTTGGATTAGTAGGTTCTGGGGGTTTATAACAGATGACGCTGTGCTGGTTAGATTAGTAGGTTCTGGGGTTTTATAACAGATGACGCTGTGCTGGTTAGATTAGTAGGTTCTGAGGTTTTATAACAGATGACGCTGTGCTGGTTAGATTAGTAGGTTCTGGGGTTTGATAACAGATGACACTGTGCTGGTTGAATTAGTAGTTTCTGGGGGTTTATAACAAATGATGCTGTGCTGGTTGGATTAGTAGGTTCTGGGGTTCTATAACAGATGACGCTGTGCTGGTTGGATTAGTAGTTTCTGGGTTTTTATAACAGATGACGCTGTGCTGGTTAGATGAGTAGTTTCTGGGTTTTTATAACAGATGGATGGTGCTGTGCTGGTTGGATTAGTAGGTTCTAGGGTTTGATAACCGATGGTGCTGTGCTGGTTGGATTAGTAGGTTCTGGGGTTCTATAACAGATGACGCTGTGCTGGTTGGATTAGTAGGTTCTGGGGTTTTATAACAGATGACGCTGTGCTGGTTAGATGAGTAGTTTCTGGGTTTTTATAACAGATGACGCTGTGCTGGTTAGATTAGTTGGTTCTGAGGTTTTATAACAGATGACGCTGTGCTGGTTGGATTAGTAGGTTCTGGGGTTTTATAACAGATGACGCTGTGCTGGTTGGATTAGTAGGTTCTGGGGTTTTATAACAGATGACGCTGTGCTGGTTGGATTAGTAGTTTCTGGGGGTTTATAACAGATGACGCTGTGCTGGTTGGATTAGTAGTGTTTGGGTTTTTATAACAGATGACGCTTTGCTGGTTAGATGAGTAGTTTCTGGGTTTTTATAACAGATGACACTGTGCTGGTTAGATGAGTAGTTTCTGGGTTTTTATAACAGATGGATGGTGCTGTGCTGGTTGGATTAGTAGGTTCTAGGGTTTGATAACCGATGGTGCTGTGCTGGTTGGATTAGTAGGTTCTGGGGGTTTATAACAGATGACGCTGTGCTGGTTGGATTAGTAGGTTCTGGGGTTTTATAACAGATGACGCTGTGCTGGTTGGATTAGTAGGTTCTGGGGTTTTATAACAGATGACGCTGTGCTGGTTGGATTAGTAGGTTCTGGGGTTTTATAACAGATGGATGGTGCTGTGCTGGTTGGATTAGTAGGTTCTGGGTTTTTATAACAGATGACGCTATTCTGGTTGAATTACTAGGTTCTGGGGGTTTATAACAGATGACGCTGTGCTGGTTAGATGAGTAGTTTCTGGGTTTTTATAACAGATGACACTGTGCTGGTTAGATGAGTAGTTTCTGGGTTTTTATAACAGATGGATGGTGCTGAGCTGGTTGGATTAGTAGGTTATGGGTTTTTATAACAGATGACGCTGTGCTGGTTGAATTAGTAGGTTCTGGGGGTTCATAACAGATGACGCTGTGCTGGTTGGATTAGTAGGTTCTGGGGGTTTATAACAGATGACGCTGTGCTGGTTGAATTAGTAGTTTCTGGGGGTTTATAACAGATGACGCTGTGCTGGTTAGATTAGTAGGTTCTGGGGTTTTATAACAGATGACGCTGTGCTGGTTAGATTAGTAGGTTCTGAGGTTTTATAACAGATGACGCTGTGCTGGTTAGATTAGTAGGTTCTGGGGTTTGATAACAGATGACACTGTGCTGGTTGAATTAGTAGTTTCTGGGGGTTTATAACAAATGACGCTGTGCTGGTTGGATTAGTAGGTTCTGGGGTTCTATAACAGATGACGCTGTGCTGGTTGGATTAGTAGTTTCTGGGTTTTTATAACAGATGACACTGTGCTGGTTAGATGAGTAGTTTCTGGGTTTTTATAACAGATGGATGGTGCTGTGCTGGTTGGATTAGTAGGTTCTAGGGTTTGATAACCGATGGTGCTGTGCTGGTTGGATTAGTAGGTTCTGGGGTTCTATAACAGATGACGCTGTGCTGGTTGGATTAGTAGTTTCTGGGTTTTTATAACAGATGACGCTGTGCTGGTTAGATTAGTTGGTTCTGAGGTTTTATAACAGATGACGCTGTGCTGGTTGGATTAGTAGTTTCTGGGGGTTTATAACAGATGATGCTGTGCTGGTTGGATTAGTAGGTTCTGGGGTTTTATAACAGATGACGCTGTGCTGGTTGGATTAGTAGTTTCTGGGAGTTTATAACAGATGATGCTGTGCTGGTTGGATTAGTAGTTTCTGGGTTTTTATAACAGATTACGCTATGCTGGTTAGATGAGTAGTTTCTGGGTTTTTATAACAGATGGATGGCACTGTGCTGGTTGGATTAGTAGGTTCTAGGGTTTGATAACGGATGGTGCTGTGCTGGTTGGATTAGTAGGTTCTGGGTTTTTATAACAGATGACGCTGTGCTGGTTGAATTAGTAGGTTCTGGGGGTTTATAACAGATGACGCTGTGCTGGTTGGATAAGTAGTTTCTGGGTTTTTATAACAGATGACGCTGTGGTGGTTAGATGAGTAGTTTCTGGGTTTTTATAACAGATGACGCTGTGCTGGTTGAATTAGTAGGTTCTGGGTTTTTTTTAACAGATGACGCTGTGCTGGTTGGATTAGTAGGTTCTGGGGTTTTATAACAGATGACACTGTGCTGGTTAGATGAGTAGTTTCTGTGTTTTTATAACAGATGGATGACGCTGTGCTGGTTGGATTAGTAGGTTCTCGGGTTCTATAACAGATGACGCTGTGCTGGTTGGATTTGTAGTTTCTGGGGTTCTATAACAGATGACGCTGTGCTGGTTGGATTAGTAGGTTCTGGGTTTCTATAACAGATCGATGGTGCTGTGCTGGTTGGATTAGTAGGTTCTGGGGTTCTATAACAGATGATGCTGTGCTGGTTGGATTAGTAGGTTCTGGGGGTTTATAACAGATGACGCTGTGCTGGTTTGATTAGTAGTTTCTGGGGTTCTATAACAGATGACGCTGTGCTGGTTGGATTAGTAGTTTCTGGGGTTCTATAACAGATGACGCTGTGCTGGTTGGATTAGTAGGTTCTGGGGGTTTATAACAGATGACGCTGTGCTGGTTGGATTAGTAGGTTCTGGGGTTCTATAACAGATGACGCTGTGCTGGTTGGATTAGTAGGTTCTGGGGTTATATAACAGATAGTGTTCGCCTTGTTTAGCATTCGCCTCGTTTAGCATTCGCCTCGTTTAGCGTTCGGCTTGGTTAACGTTAGCGCTCGGCACGGTTAGCGTTCGGCACGGTTAGCATTCGGCTCGTTTAGCGTTCGCCTCGTTTAGCGTTCGGCTCGGTTAGCGTTTGGCTTGTTTAGCGTTCGCTTCGGTTAGCGTTAGCGCTCGGCTCGTTTAGTGTATGGCTCGGTTAGAGTTTGGCTCGTTTAACGTTCGGATTGGTTAGCATTAGCGCTCGGCTCGGTTAGAGTTCGGCTCATTCAGCGCTCGGTTGGCGTTAGCGCTCGGCTCGGTTAGCGTTCGGGTTAGCGTTCGGCTCGGTTAGCGTTCGGGTTAGCGTTCGGCTCGGTTAGCGTTCACATGAAATTCTATTTTGTCACCCTATATGATATGAACTGCATTTAAATACATAAATAATGATATTAGATACTTATCTTATAGCTAATAGGTGTTTAAAATATTTTGTTTAACCCAAAATATTTGTTGTAAACAGCAACACTGACTCATTCATGCAGATTCACTTACTTATTAGACTCAGTTACTCCTGAACACAAAAGGAAAAGTTCAATTTGACCCAGTGTCAGTTCACTGTAGCACAGCTGAACATCCAGCTTCAGCACAACACCAGTAGAGGCATATATTATAAACACATGGTTCTTCTGTTTGTTTCTTTAAGTAGAAGCCAAATGTGTCACTGTGTTTAGTGGCACACTGTTTTTAACAATACATCCACAGCTTTCTGATCGATGATGTTTTGCTCACTCTCATTTAAAAAGAAATTATGCATTAAATATAAAAGATTTACTAAAGATTATTAGAATACCTGTAGCTAACAGTCGACAGATTAAATCTTGTGATTAAAATTTAGTGATTCTGCTGTAACTGA
This sequence comes from Astyanax mexicanus, assembly GCF_023375975.1. Taxonomy (NCBI): domain Eukaryota; kingdom Metazoa; phylum Chordata; class Actinopteri; order Characiformes; family Acestrorhamphidae; genus Astyanax; species Astyanax mexicanus. The sequence goes on from NC_064421.1 coordinate 35,763,293, forward strand.
AAATGATTTCAGTCACTTGCCAAACTAAGTTTGTTTGTTTGCTAAATTCAGATAATACAGATTTTTGCATACAGATTGTCGTGTGGTGTGATTCATCATGTGGCGTGACACCATGTCATATGATGTGACATTCAGAATGAAAAAAAAAAGTATTTTGATTATTTATCAAAAAAACTCTTCAGTGTGACATATAAGGAATAGTGCCAGCAAAGGTTACAAGAATTTTCTTACTTTTATAACAAGGTATTTCCAAAATAATTTAAAGTATATTGAAAGAATTCGATTAACACATGAACAATGCTAGACTTATATATAGGCCTGTCACAATAACAACATTTTCAGGACGATATATTGTCCCAAAATTTGTGATAAAAATTATAATATTGTCATTTTAGAGCACCATTATAGAAAATGATTTTTTTTCCTGCTTCTGGCCTCCCCAAAGGATCTTTAAGACACTGTGCCACAGTAATAATATACTAGCATAATAATACTATTACACCATTTTACAGTTAAACTAACTTTCTATTATTAAAAACAGATTTTGAGCTTCTAATATAAAAATATTTTAATATCCAAAATAAATGAAAACTAATAAAATACAACCACCCTGGGGTTTTGAGAAAACGGCAATAGACCTTTATAAAAAAAAATAATAATAAAGTAACAACAAATAGATTAAAGTAACATTTACATTTTTTTTCTGTGGACACAGGCGCTTGCAGATTCTTTTTTCTGATCATATATGCATATGCTGTAAAACACAAATAAGCTCAAAAACACACGAGTCCATGTGATCAAAGACACAGATGGCTCAGCTATAGCTCTTGCTATAAATGCATTTTTTAATGTAACTGTCAGGCTAATTCAGAGCAAGGAACACCAGCATGTTTACCCTGTAGGGCTTGAGGCAGGATCTCTCAGGGGGAAAAATATTTATATTAAATATTCAGTTTCGGAAAGTGGGGCTGGATCGTTGTGCTTTTAAATAAGATCTCAGGTTGGTTTCCACTGTTTAGAAACAAAGTAAACATACCGCCTCAATTGCGTTGATGGTTCTCCTCGCTCATTTGGCTTAAAGCCAAAATACTTACGCACCGGAGCCGTGGAATGGGGCTTTAAAACAAAGCCCTTCCCGGACTGGACTTCTGTAAACTTTTTCTAAAGCTGTTTAGTTTTTGAAAGTCCTATTAGCCTCGAATACGTTCGCAAGCTAACACATCTCCACAAACATCTCTGCGTCACAGGTGCATAAACTCATTACTACATTCACGATGGGCCTACTTATATATAGTATTAAAAAGGATTAAAATAAATTGACTTACATTATCACATTATACCCCTTTTTATTACACAATAACAGTCATGTTACACCATATGACAATTTTAGTCATTAAGACCGTAAACTACTGAATAAATGTAAATTTCAAGACAAACCCTACAAGACCATATATATATATATATATATATATATATATATATATATATATATATATATATATATATATATATATATATATATATGAAAAGATAAGAGTTGGTAGAATATAACCCAGTGATTTCCGTGACTTAATTTTGACATTTTTTCAGCCAAGTATGTCAACCAACCATGTACGTTTCAGTTTCAAAATGTCCAGTTTCAATTTTGGTTTTCTACTATGCTAGTGGTGGTGATAAATTACCCAGCTATGGATAGAAATCACTGAAGCTCTGTGCTTACCAGGTCAGCAGAAAAATAGCCAGCTTCTGTGACTGCCACACACAGCTTTGCATGCTGTTGTCTATACCTGACAACCCAGAATGTGGAAATAGAACTGGGGGTAATAGTGTTGGACAGATTCAGTCACCACCCACATTGATTTTCCGAAATGTTTGCTAATTGCTGACAAGAGTTGCCAGTGCAAAACTCAGCACATTTCCTTAATATCTAATAAGACATTACTACAGTAATGTTATAACAGAAAGCATAATTCTTAATGGTCCTTTAAAAGTCCGGACCAGATTCCGTACAAACATTCATGTGTTTGTTACATTGTATCTGTCGTCAACAAGTACTGAAGTCAACAACTATTATTTTGTATAATGCTGTTAATTCCAGGTGTTTCTAGATGTTGTGCTGAATTCTACCTCTCTGAAAATACCAGTTTTTGGTCCTTTGGTCCAGAAGGTGGTGTGCAGCCCTTTGACCACCTTTATTTGAAAGTGCCCTCCACCAACAACCTCAACAAATATTGCGATGGTCCAGTGGGGCTTTACTCATCACTTTACTTTAGAGTCTTTGGGCTCCTTTACCACGAGCGTCTCTCCATGAGTGTTTGTGTGTGTGTTTGTGTGTGTGTTTGTGTGTGTGTGTGTGTTTGTGTGTGTGTTTGTGTGTGTGTTTGTGTGTGTGTTTGTGTGTGTGTTTGTGTGTGTGTTTGTGTGTGTGTTTGTGTGTGTGTTTGTGTGTGTGTTTGTGTTTGTGTGTCTGTTTGTGTGTCTGTTTGTGTGTCTGTTTGTGTTTGTGTTTGTGTTTGTGTGTGTGTTTGTGTTTGTGTTTGTGTGTGTGTTTGTGTTTGTGTGTGTGTTTGTGTGTGTGTTTGTGTTTGTGTGTCTGTTTGTGTGTGTGTGTTTGTATGTGTGTTTGTATGTGTGTTTGTGTTTGTGTGTCTGTTTGTGTGTCTGTTTGTGTGTGTGTGTTTGTATGTGTGTTTGTATGTGTGTTTGTATGTGTGTTTGTATGTGTGTTTGTGTGGGTGTTTGTGTGGGTGTTTGTGTGGGTGTTTGTGTGGGTGTTTGTATGTGTGTTTGTGTGTGTTTGTGTGAGTGTTTGTGTGAGTGTTTGTGTGAGTGTTTGTGTGAGTGTTTGTGTGAGTGTTTGTGTGAGTGTTTGTGTGAGTGTTTGTGTGTGTGTTTGTGTGGGTGTTTGTGTGGGTGTGTGTGTGGGTGTGTGTGTGTGTTTGTGTGGGGGTGTGTGAGTGTTTGTGTGTGTGTGTGTTTGTGTGGGTGTGTGTGTGTGTGTTTGGTGCATGGATTGCCGTCCTCAGACAGGTCATTTGTAATGGTGCGTATGTGTGTGTGTATGTGTGTGTGTGTGTGTGTGTGTGTTTGTGTGTGTGTTTGTGTTTGTGTTTGTGTGTCTGTTTGTGTGTCTGTTTGTGTGTGTGTTTGTGTTTGTGTGTCTGTTTGTGTGTCTGTTTGTGTGTGTGTGTTTGTATGTGTGTTTGTGTGGGTGTTTGTATGTGTGTTTGTGTGTGTGTGTGTGTGGGTGTGTGTGTGTGTGGGTGTGTGTGTGTGTGAGTGTGGGTGTGTGTGAGTGTGGGTGTGTGTGAGTGTGGGTGTGTGTGAGTGTGGGTGTGTGTGAGTGTGGGTGTGTTTGGGTGTGGGTGTGTGTGAGTGTGGGTGTGTTTGGGTGTGTGTGTGTGTGTGTTTGTGGGTCTGTGTGTGGGTCTGTGTGTGGGTCTGTGTGTGTGTGTGTGAGTGTGTGTGTTTGTGTGGGGGTGTGTGTGTGTGTGTGTGTGTTTGTGTGGGGGTGTGTGTGTGTGTTTGGTGCATGGATTGCCGTCCTCAGACAGGTCATTTGTAATGGTGCATATCAATTATGCATAAAGAGAGAGACAAAGACGTGATGGTTCTACAAGTTTGTGTATACCTGCAGTGGTCAGTTGGTTTGCGTTGTGTTACGTTATATCTGCTGATTTTTTTTCAGTTCTTCTAAAACACACATCCCACTCTTTACAGGACTGCAGGTTCCCACAGACACGTATAGGAAGCACTGGCTATGTTTACATGCAAAGTTTTCCTTCAATCCGAATGAATTCATTCCGATTCTAGAATCTGATTGAGGTGTTTATATGTACACTTTCCCCAATAGTCTGAGTAAACTCTCCGTTTATGTGCACGCTATAAGTAATCCGATCAAACATGACGCGCATGTGTGGTATCGCTTAGTGTCCTCGTAACCATGACAACGAGCATCAGGTGATGTTAGCCAGCATGAGAGGACTAACAGCAACTGGATGATCACAAGTCTTTGGTCACGAATCCAAGTCGAGTCTCAAGTCTCGTCTGGTTGTAATGAGCTTTCTATCATTGTGTGCTCTCCAGTCTGCTAAAGATACTGCACAGCTTTATCTAAAAAATTCAGGCAATTAATATTACGAGAATAAAGTGGTAGTATTTTGAATGAAATGTAGCTGTAACTGCGTGAGCTGCAGTTTAAGAGCGAGGCACGCACAGTGTGCAGATTTCCCCATTGTGGGTGTCCTTTCAGTAGGCATGAGAAGCCTCCCGGGAGAGCGCGTGATTTTGCACGGACATTTCGGCTGCCTTTTAGATCGGGTTTTGCGACCAAAGAAAAAAAATACATCCTAAAACATTGTAATATAATTATTTTATACCAGCTATTATAATCTTATGCAGTGTATTTTATATAGTGTTACAGAAAAGAAGAGAAGAGGGGAGGCTTTTTGTTTTTATGCAGCAAAGAAATGAAACAGTTTACCAGTTGAGATCCGGCAAGCAGCATCAGTAAACAGTTTCAAAAAGACATTTTTTAATAAACTTTGTTTTAATAATTTGTGTTTGTATTATTATACGTCTATATATGTATTGATCTACATTTTTGTTACTTTTTATTTTAATTGATTTATTTTAATACCATAGTCACATAGTTTATTGTGTTTTTTCCTTTTCCTTTTTTCCTTATTACCTCTCTGTATGTACAGAACATTGAGCTGAATTTTAACTTGTGAAAAGTGCTTTATAAACAAAGTTTACTATTAATATTACTATTATTATTATTCTTTTTTTTTTTTTTTAAAGGAACGAAAATATCCGTGCAGGAGCGCACGCTCTTCTGGGAGACTACCACGGAAAATCTGAACACTATATTATGTACAGTAACTGTAACATTACAGCATTAATGATCAGCAGGTTATAAATGTAGATAACTGATGGTGATATGTAACAGCTCTTGAGCGCTTGTTTCCCTCTGCTCCACTCCTAAACTACAGCTTAAGCAGTAAGAAATAAATATACCTAAAATACTAAGAATATCTCCTCTCCTAATATTAGAACTTTAATCTGGAAGCGAACTGTTTGTATTTTTAAGAGTGGCTTTAAAACGCTGTGGTACATGCGCAGATGTACTTAAACATTCCAATTAGGGAGGTAATCGGGTACAGGTGTTTACAAGGCTGTTATTCTTCTTTGTATCGGATTATTTAAAGGATTATCCACCTCATTCGATCGGATAGAAATTGTAATCGGAATGGCCTCAATCGGATTACTCTATTCCGATTGAGGTGTTTACATGGACGTGCTCTATTCCGATTGAGCCGGTAATCCGATTGCTAATGGATTATTAGGCTGCATGTAAACGTACCCACTGTGATGCAAGTCTTTTAAGATGGAGAAAATGCAGCACATGTGGTGGGCAAACTGGGGTTAAATGTAAGCGGTGTTAAAGCAGCATGATGCAGGATTTGACATTTCTTTGTCCTAGGCTTCTGCTCTGACTGCTGCTAATTTTCATAATAATAATGCGGATATTGATGGCGATTCTGAAGTATGTCAACGAATCGAGCTGACTATGAGATTTTACAAACACACACTTTCTCTATTAAGGTGACCCCTATAGAAAATAAGGTGTCACTCCTCTCTCACATTTCCTCTTTCTTAGCGTCTCTATCACTGTTTTTCTGTTTCTTTTAATATCAGAATCGCATAGTCAGTTTTTAATCTCTGATTTTAGTTTTACTCATACACACACTTGCATAAATGACATCAGTTTCAGTGGCAAACTTGTCTCTCTCTCTCTCTCTCTCTCTCTCTTCTTCACACACGCACTTGTAGACACACGCGCAAACACACACACATACAAACACTGATTAGTTTGTTTTCTTGTCCTGCTGAACAATAGGTAAATGCTGAAATGACACACACACATTTAAAAAAAATTCACAATTCTTCTTCACACTGCACCATCAAAGTCTTGCAGTGCTTCATGTTCAATGCTGTTTGCAGCAGGTAACACACACAGACACAGAGAGAGACACAGGATTGGGTGATGTAGGGATGTTGTGTACAGGACTGTAGGTTGTTTTAGTGATGTTGTACAGGACTGTAGGTTGTTGTAGGGGTTTTGTACAAGATTGTAGATTGTTGTACAGGACTGTAGGGTGTTGTAGGGGTGTTGTACAGAGTTGTAGGGGTGTTGTACAGGACTATAGGGTGTTGTACAAGACTGTACAGTGTTGTAGGGGTTTTGTACAAGAATACAGGGTGTTGTAGGGATGTTGTACAAGATTGTAGATTGTTGTACAGGACTGTAGGGTGTTGTAGGGGTGTTGTACAGAGTTGTAGGGGTGTTGTACAGGACTATAGGGTGTTGTACAAGACTGTACAGTGTTGTAGGGGTTTTGTACAAGAATACAGGGTGTTGTAGGGATGTTGTACAAGATTGTAGATTGTTGTACAAGACTGTACAGTGTTGTAGGGGTGTTGTACAGGACTGTAGGTTTTTGTAGGGGTGTTGTACAGGACTGTAGGTTATTGTAGGGGTGTTGTACAGGGCTGTAGGGTGTTGTAGGGGTGTTGTACAGGACTGTAGGTTGTTGTAGGGGTGTTGTACAGGATTAAAAGGTGTTGTACAGGACTGTAGAGTGTTGCAGGGGTGTTGTACAAAACTGTAGGGGTGTTGTACAGAACTGTAGGGTGTTGTAGGGGTGTTGAACAGGACTGTAGGTTATTGTAGGGGTGTTGTACAGGACTGTAGGTTTTTGTAGGGGTGTTGAACAGGACTGTAGGTTATTGTAGGGGTGTTGTACAAGACTGTACAGTGTTGGAGGGGTGTTGTACAGGACTGTAGGTTATTGTAGGGGTGTTGTACAGGACTGTAGGGTGTTGTAGGCGTGTTGTATAGAACTGTAGGGTGTTGTAGGGGTGTTGTACAGAACTGTAGGTTATTGTAGGGGTGTTGTACAGGATTAAAATGTGTTGTAGGGGTGTTGTTCAGGACTGTAGGTTGTTGTAGGGTTGTTGTACAGGATTAAAAGGTGTTGTAGGGGTGTTGTAGTGGTGTTGTACAAAACTGTAGGGTGTTGTAGTGGTGTTGTACAAAACTGTAGGGTGTTGTAGGGGTGTTGTATAGATCTGTAGGGTGTTGTAGGGGTGTTGTACAGGACTGTATGTTATTGTAGGGGTGCTGTACAAGACTGTACAGTGTTGTAGGGGTGTTGTACAGGACTGTATGTTATTGTAGGGGTGCTGTACAGGACTGTAGGGTTTTGTAGGGGTGTTGTATAGAATTGTAGGGTGTTCTAGAGGTGTTGTACAGAACTGTAGGGTGTTGTAGGGGTGTTGTACAGGAGTGTAGGTTATTGTAGGGGAGTTGTACAGGACTGTAGGGTGTTGTAGGCGTGTTGTATAGAACTGTAGGGTGTTGTAGGGGTGTTGTACAGAACTGTAGGTTATTGTAGGGGTGTTGTACAGGATTAAAATGTGTTGTAGGGGTGTTGTACAGGACTGTAGGGTGTTGTAGGGGTGTTGTACAGGACTGTAGGTTGTTGTAGGGGTGTTGTAAAGGACTGTAGGGTGTTGTAGGGGTGTTGTACAGGACTGTAGGTTGTTGTAGGGGTGTTGTACAAGACTGTAGGGTGTTGTAGGGGTGTTGTATAGAAATGTATGGTGTTGTAGGGGTGTTGTATAGAAATGTATGGTGTTGTAGGGGTGTTGTATAGAACTGTAGGGTGTTGTAGGGGTGTTGTACAGGACTGTAGGGTGTTGTAGGGGTGTTGTACAGGACTGTAGGGTGTTGTAGGGGTGTTGTACAAAACTGTAGGTTGTTGTAGGGGTGTTGTACAAAACTGTAGGTTGTTGTAGGGGTGTTGTACAAAACTGTAGGGTGTTGTAGGGGTGTTGCACAGAACTGTAGGTTATTGTAGGGGTGTTATACAAGACTGTACAGTGTTGTAGGGGTGTTGTACAGAACTGTAGGGTGTTGTAGGGGTGTTGTACAGGAGTGTAGGGTGTTGTAGGGGTGTTGTACAGGACTGTAGGGTGTTGTAGGGGTGTTGTATAGAACTATAGGGTGTTGTAGGGGTGTTGTACAGAACTGTAGGTTGTTGTAGGGGAGTTGTAAAGAACTGTAGGGTGTTGTAGAGGTGTTGTACAGGACTGTAAGGTGTTGTAGGGGTGTTGTACAGGACTGTAGGGTGTTGTAGGGGTGTTGTATAGATCTGTAGGGTGTTGTAGGGGTGTTGTACAGAACTGGAGGTTATTGTAGGGGTGTTTTACAGGATTAAAAGGTGTTGTAGGGGTGTTGTTCAGGACTGTAGGTTGTTGTAGGGGTGTTGTACAGGATTAAAAGGTGTTGTAGGGGTGTTGTACAGGACTGTAGGGTGTTGTAGGGGTGTTGTACAAAACTGTAGGTTGTTGTAGGGGTGTTGTACAGGATTAAAAGGTGTTGTAGGGGTGTTGTACAGGACTGTAGGGGTGTTGTACAAAACTGTAGGGTGTTGTAGGGGTGTTGTACAGAACCGTAGGTTATTGTAGGGGTGTTGTACAGAACTGTAGGTTACTGTAGGGGTGTTATACAGGATTAAAAGGTGTTGTAGGGCTGTTGTACAGGACTGTAGGGTGTTGTAGGGGTGTTGTACAGAACTGTAGGTTATTGTAGGGTTGTTGTACAGGATTAAAAAGTGTTGTAGAGGTGTTGTACAGGACTGTAGGGTGTTGTAGGGGTGTTGTACAGGACTGTTGGGTGTTTTAGGGGTGTTGTACAGGACTGTAGGGTGTTGTAGGGGTGTTGTACAGGACTGTAGGGTGTTGTAGGGGTGTTGTACAGGGTTGTAGAGGTGTTGTACAGGTTTTTAGAGGTGTTGTACAGGACTGTAGGGTGTTGTAGGGGTGTTGTACAGGACTGTATGGTGTTGTAGGGGTGTTGTACAAGACTGTAGGTTGTTGTAGGGGTGTTGTACAGGATTAAAAGGTGTTGTAGGGGTGTTGTACAAGACTGTAGGTTGTTGTAGGGTTGTTGTACAGGACTGTAGGGTGTTGTAGGGGTGTTGTACAGGATTAAAAAGTGTTGTAGGGGTGTTGTTCACGACTGTAGGTTGTTGTAGGGGTGTTGTACAGGATTAAAAGGTGTTGTAGGGGTGTTGTACAGGACTGTAGGTTGTTGTAGGGGTGTTGTACAGGATTAAAAGGTGTTATAGGGGTGTTTTACAGGACTGTAGGTTGTTGTAGGGGTGTTGTACAGGATTAAAACGTGTTGTAGGGGTGTTGTACAGGACTGTTGGTGTTGTAGGGGTGTTGTACAGGATTAAAAGGTGTTGTAGGGGTGTTGTTCAGGACTGTAGGTTGTTGTAGGGATGTTGTTCAGGATTGAAAGGTGTTGTAGGGGTGTTGTACAGGACTGTAGGTTGTTGTAGGGGTTTTGTATAGAACTGTAGGGTGTTGTAGGGGTGTTGTACAGGATTAAAAGGTGTTGTAGGGGTGTTGTACAGGACTGTAGGTGTTGAGGGGTGTTGTACAGGATTGTAGGTTGTTGTAAGGGTGTTGTACAGGACTGTAGGTCATTGTAGGGGTGTTGAACAGAACTGTAGGGTGTTGTAGGGGTGTTGAACAGAACTGTAGGGTGTTGTAGAGGTGTTCTACAGGACTGTAGGTGTTGAGGGGTGTTGTACAGGATTGTAGGGTGTTGTAGAGGTGTTGTACAGGACTGTAGGGTGTTGTAGGGTTGTTGAACAGAACTGTAGGGTGTTGTAGGGGTGTTGTACAGGACTGTAGGGTGTTGTAGGGGTGTTGTACAGGACTGTAGGGTGTTGTAGGGGTGTTGTACAGAACTGTAGGGTGTTGTAGGGGTGTTGAACAGAACTGTAGGGTGTTGTAGGGGTGTTCTACAGGACTGTAGGTGTTGAGGGGTGTTGTACAGGATTGTAGGGTGTTGTAGAGGTGTTGTACAGGACTGTAGGGTGTTGTAGGGGTGTTGTACAGGACTGTAGGGTGTTGTAGGGGTGTTGTACAGGACTGTAGGGTGTTGTAGTGGTGTTGTACAGGACTGTAGGGTGTTGTAGGGGTATTGTACAAGACTGTAGGGTAGTGCTGGGCGATAAAACGATAATTATAGTTATCGAGGAAATTATATATCGTGATCGCTATAGTAAGCTGGATAGGATTCGATAAACTTTATTTTCTATTTCCCGTTTAAGTAGCACTGTGAACAGGCGCAGCACGAGATCAGGCTATGCGCTGAACTGCTTCACAGCTCAGCCCAGAACAACACCTCCCTTGTTAAGTAATGTAAGTCTAGTCTACTGAAAGCCAGTAATGTTAGTATAAAAAAGTGCATCATTTCAGAAACTTGACTTTATTTCTCCCACATCCATTACATGTCACTTGCTTTAAAATATTTAAATGTAGCATAATTTAAATGAAAGTCTATTATTTTAATCAACAATAGCAATAAATAATCTCAAAATAACAACAAATATAAAATAGAAAAACAGTAAAACATATGCAATACTAGCGTTGGGCGGTATGACGGTATTTCGGTCTACCACGGTATTTAAATATGGTGACGGTATTGTAAAATAGTGACTGTATATTAACCACGTGACGTTCCAAACCTGAACTATGAAAAACGGGACATTTAAGACATTCTGCGCATCCACAATGAAAGAACAGTGGGAGGGGTAAGCAGTTGGAGCTCCCTGATTGGTTATGGGTTGGGAATTTCTCACTGAGGAGATCATACAGCAAAAACTCAATAAACTCTACATGTTTCACTAATTTTCACCACAATTATCACCACAAATAGCCACATTTGTGCTGGAGTGGCAATAAAACCCCAACAACCAACCAACCAACCACCGAAATGATCAGATTTATCAGTTTATCCTGCAGCGTGGGGTGTTCAGTGTGAGTTACTGACAGGTACAGCTGCTTCTCAAATATTCCTCATCTCCTGATTCTCTACAAAACAGTTTTTTAATCTCCTTCACGCTCATATTTTAATTCCATACAGAATTCTGCAGTTTCCTCAAGGTTTTCTGTCATTATTTCGCGGCTAGCTTGAGCGCTGTAAATATAAGGAATTCCGCTGAGCGCTGCCGAAATCTGACCCCGCAGAACCCCGGCTCCCCTTCGCGAGCAAAAACGGCACAACACCACCCGCTGTGAAGCTGCTGTAGTGGATACAGCGCTTATAAATAAATTAAAAAACACGAAAATGAGGGTATTCAATCTGTAATTTCAGTTCCTTTTAGTTTTTTCTTTTAATTACCATTTTTATTAGTTTCAGTTAAGGAGAACTTTCACTTTCAGTTTTCGTTATTTCGTTTGTTTTCGTTTTCAGTAATACTTTGTTACTTAGCTATATGGTGATTTATCAGGTCATAGCTTTATATAAAATAAAAATTTCCTCTTCCGTCAGTGCCAGGCGACGGCAGCAGCTGGCTAGCTCTCCGGCTAACGTGTAGACTTTTTGTTTATATTTCTGTTTCCTTGTGCACCTACTTGCACATACTTTCCAGAATGTGCAAACCTATCATTGCCTACAACAGAGAAACGCTGCTAGACATCGGTAAGCGCTGTAAAGACATAACTTTCAGCCTACCGTTTTGCGATACCACGCTGCCGTGCTCGGCCTCGCATATGACCGGAAAAAGCAGGCGGCGGGCACGCAAGCGTAGCCAGAGGCAGGGGAAGCGAGCTGGTGTCCGAGTGCGGCTAGATAAGCTAGCTAGCATGGACGAACTGAGACTACGGCTCACTACTGATCGCCAAACCAGAAACAGCTGTGCTCTCATTTTCACAGAAACCTGGCTCCACAACGGCATTCCGGACTCTGCCATCAAGCTAGACGGGCTAACAGCTCACCGCGGTGATGGGACGTCCGCATCGCTAAAAACAAAAGGATCGCTGGAGATTTCAACCAGACTGATCTCAGGTCAGTCTGCCACAGACTCCACCAACTCATCTCCTGTCCTACACGAGGGGAAAATACGCTTGATTGCGTCTACACAAACATTGCAGACGCTTACAACTCCACCCCTCTGCCTCCATTTGGTAAGAGTGATCACATTTCACTTCTCCTGAAACCCACATACAAGCAACTGCTGAAGCGGGTGAAAGCAACAGTAAAAACAGTGCCCAGCAACGCCTCCACTTTCTCCGGCGGCTGAGGAGTGTCGATCTACAGCAACAGCTCCTCTGCAACTTCTACAGAGCCACTGTAGAGAGCATCCTCACAAGCTGCATCACAGTATGGTACGGCAGTGCCACTGCTGCTGAACACAAGGCCCTGCAGAGAGTGGTGAAATCTGCCCAATACATCACCGCAACTACCCTCCCATACATACATCACCTCTACAACAAGAGATGCCTGAGGAAGGCTATCAGCATCTCCTCCGATCCTACCCACCCCAGCCACTTCCTGTTCCAACCCCTGCCTTCCAGGAAAAGGAACATTAGAACCAGAACCACCAGACTGAAGAACAGCTTTTTCCCACGTGCTGTGAAACTGCTGTCTCCAGCAACACTAACTTCAACCTGAACAGTATACAGACTGACCACTCACAGTTCCTACATGGCCACTGATTGCTTCAGCACAGAGACTGTATGCACTCTGCACTTTAATCAACCTGACCTACCTCTACTATTATACACATATGGACTATATATAATGTACCTGTATAAAATACCTCATCACACAAACATAAACTTACTAAAATAATCTTATTGTTACTATTGTCTGTGTCCCCTGTACTTTTGCCCTGTAAGTGTGGTTTATGTCGCCTGTACCTTTTATCCCTACACTGTGTTTTTTGTTTTGCACTTCACTGTATCTGTCGTCTGTGCACTATTTACTCTGTCCTATACTTTTTTTGGTCTGCACTGGAGATTAAGCCTAATAGTGTTTCGTTTTACTGTACAACCCTGTATCAGTATAATGACAATAAATTGAATTGAATTGAATTGAAATATTATTAAAAAACATATTCCTGGAGTCTGGACTGACCCGAGATTTTCCATTACTTTCCTCTGGCCGGGTCGCGTCCGGGCTGAGAAATAAAAATCAAAGTATCCTGCTATTTAAAAGAATAGAAAATTGAACAAAAACAATATAGTTCTGCATACTAGAGTTTAGATTGTCTGCCTGAAACCGAGCATGAACTCGAGCCTGAACGCGAGCTCATCCACACATTTAAAGCTCTGCAGCATTTAATAAAAACTGAAAAATAGATATGAAATAGGAAAATAACCAACTAAACTAAGATCAGATGCTAAAGGAAATATAATCTAACGAATTCTAAAATAACAAAAAAGAAATAGTGTACACACAGGTACAAAAATAAAAAAAATATACATAATAAATCATCTGCGTGTTTAAAGCTCCGCTGCATTTAATAAAAACAAAAAAATATAGATATAAAATAGGAAAATCACTAAGTAAACTAAGCTCAAAATGCTAAAGGAAATAGAATCTAACGAATTATCCATAGCATCTGATGACGGGATGGCGGTATGAAAAACTTCAATACCGCCCAATCCTATGTAATACATATTTTTATCTGACCAAAATTAATTAGACTAAAACTAGACTAAAACTATTATACATTTAAGTCAAAAGACTAAAACTAAATCAAGATCACCTGTCAAAATGAACACTGTGATATACTCTTTTATTTTGCTTTACGTAGCTGCCTGCATTCAGGGAGGGGAATAATCCTTTGATTAAAAATTATTTTACTAAAAATCCAAGTGCTATTGCATTTATTTTAGTTTATATATTTGTCCCCTTGTACTCGTTTTAAGGGCCATACATGTGTCACTTATGAGTAAAAAGAAATCTTTAGGTGTAACAGAAAGTGATTTGCTTTATATCGTGATATATATCGATATCGGCTGATATGGAAAACTATATCGTGATAAGACTTTTTTCCATATCATCCAGCCCTACTGTAGGGTGTTGTAGGGGTGTTGTACAGGACTGTAGGGTGTTGCAGTATTGTTGTACAGGGCTGTAGGGTGTTGTACAAGAATGTGGGATGTTGTACAAGACTGTAGGTTGTTGTAGGGGTGTTGTTCAAGACTATAGGGTGTTGTAGGAGTGTTGTACAGGACTGTAGGGTGTTGTAGGGGAGTTGTACAGGACTGTAGGGTGTTGTAAAGGTGTTGTACAGAAATATATAGGGTGCTGTAGGGGTGTTGTACAAGACTGTAGGTTCTTGTAGGGGTGTTGCACAGGACTTTAGGGTGTTGTACAAGAATGTGGGATGTTGTACAAGACTGTAGGTTATTGTAGGGGTGTTGTACAAGGTTGCTCAAGCCCATTTATGTCACAGAACAAAGTAACACAGTAAAAAGGTGTCAAATGATGTTTAGTACTCATGTCATCATAGACGTTTTTGGTGTCTACTGGCCGATTGTTGGTGTCTGCTGCGCTCTCTTAGGATGGGTTGGGCTGGTCGGTATACAGTTACATCAAGACCTGATGTCACGTCTGGTGTGGGTGTGAGAGATTAGAGACATGTGGTAAAGAGTCTAAAGAAGAATAATGCAGCTTTGTTTGGCAAGTGTGGGTATGGGTGTTATTCCTAGGCCTGAACAGTATTTCGATATCGGTATTTATCGTGATAAGAAATGTTTCAATAACGGTGATATTATTTTTGTGGCATATCAATATGTATTATTTTCAGACAGGCGTTTTTTTAGCGGCGTCAGTTCACTGCAGCGCTGTACACAATCAGACTCCGTAGCCAGGCTACGTCAGTGCGTGATGACGCAATCATACAGGCACGTAGCCAGAGGCTAGGCTAGGCTAGGCTAGACCTGGGTCGGGTCGGCTCCGCTCCGCACCTAAAATCTCCCGCGATCAAGCGAAACCAACCCTAACCGAGCGGATCTTGGCTGCACTCCTCTCCTCTCCGGTCCGCACCTAAAACCCACCCGCGATGAAGCGAAACCGACTCTAACCGAGCGAATCTCAGCTGCGCTCCGCTCCGCACCTAAAACCCACCCGCGATCAAGCGAAACCAAGGGCAGAAACCGAGCTTCTGCCCTTTCAGAGCTAACCTTCTGACGCGCCAGGGCCAAGCTTCTGACGCGCCAGGGCCAAGCTTCTGACGCGCTAGGGCCAAGCTTTTTCACAATTAGGGCTGAGCATTCTGCCCCTTCAGAGATAACCTTCTGATGCGCCAGGGCCGAGTCTCTACCCCTTCAGAGCTAACCTTCTGATGCGCCAGGGCCGAGCTTCTGCACAATTAGGGCCAAGCCTCTGACTCGCTAGGGCCGATCTTCCTCTTCAGAGCTAACTTTTTGACGCACCAGGGCCAAGCTTCTGATGCGCCAGGGTCGAGCTTCTGCCCCTTCAGAGGTAACCTCCTGACGCGCCAGGGCCAAGCTTCTGACGTGCCAGGGCTGAGCTTTTTCACAATTAGGGCCAAGCTTCTGATGCGCCAGGGCCAAGCTTCTGCCCCTTCAGAGCTAACCTTCTGACGCGCCAGGGCCGAGCTTCTGCCCCTTCAGAGCTAACCTTCTGACGTTCCAGGGCTGAGCTTCTACCCCTTCAGAGCTAACCTTCTGATGTGCCAGGGCCGAGCTTCTGCCCCTTCAGAGATAACCTTCTGACGCACCAGGGCCGAGCTTCTGCCCAATTAGTGCCAGGCTTCTGATGTGCCAGGGTCGAGCTTCTGCCCCTTCAGAGCTAACCTTCTGTCGTGCCAGGGCCGAGCTTCTGCCCCTTCAGAGATAACCTTCTGACGCACCAGGGCCGAGCTTCTGCACAATTAGGGCTGAGCTTCTGACGCGCCAGGGCCGAACATCTGCTCAATTAGTGCCGAGCTTCTGATGTGCCAGGGTCAAGCTTCTGCCCCTTCCGAGCTAACCTTCTGTCGTGCCAGGGTTGAGCTTTTGCCCCGTTAGAGCTAACCTTCTGATGCGCCAGGGCCTAGCCTCTGGCGCGCCAGCGCTGAGCTTTTTCACAATTAGGGCCGAGGTTCTGCCCCTTCAGAGCTAACCTTCTGACGTGCCAGGGCCGAGCTTCTGACGCGCTAGGGCCAAGCTTTTTCACAATTAGGGCTGAGCATTCTGCCCCTTCAGAGATAACCTTCTGATGCGCCAGGGCCGAGTCTCTGCCCCTTCAGAGCTAACCTTCTGATGTGCCAGGACCTAGCTTCTGCCACTTCAGAGGTTACCTTCTGATGCGCCAGGGCCGAGTCTCTACCCCTTCAGAGCTAACCTTCTGATGTGCCAGGACCGAGCTTCTGCCACTTCAGAGGTTACCTTCTGATGCGCCAGGGCCGAGCTTCTGCACAATTAGGGCCAAGCCTCTGACTCGCTAGGGCCGATCTTCCTCTTCAGAGCTAACTTTTTGACGCACCAGGGCCAAGCTTTTGATGGGTCAGGGTCGAGCTTCTGCCCCTTCAGAGGTAACCTCCTGACGCGCCAGGGCCAAGCTTCTGACGTGCCAGGGCTGAGCTTTTTCACAATTAGGGCCAAGCTTCTGATGCGCCAGGGCCAAGCTTCTGCCCCTTCAGAGCTAACCTTCTGACGCACCAGGGCCGAGCTTCTGCCCCTTCAGAGCTAACCTTCTGACGTTCCAGGGCTGAGCGTCTACCCCTTCAGAGCTAACCTTCTGATGTGCCAGGGCCGAGCTTCTGCCCCTTCAGAGATAACCTTCTGACGCACCAGGGCCGAGCTTCTGCCCAATTAGTGCCAGGCTTCTGATGTGCCAGGGTCGAGCTTCTGCCCCTTCAGAGCTAACCTTCTGTCGTGCCAGGGCCGAGCTTCTGCCCCTTCAGAGATAACCTTCTGACGCACCAGGGCCGAGCTTCTGCACAATTAGGGCTGAGCTTCTGACGCGCCAGGGCCGAACATCTGCTCAATTAGTGCCGAGCTTCTGATGTGCCAGGGTCAAGCTTCTGCCCCTTCCGAGCTAACCTTCTGTCGTGCCAGGGTTGAGCTTTTGCCCCGTTAGAGCTAACCTTCTGACGCGCCAGGGCCTAGCCTCTGGCGCGCCAGCGCTGAGCTTTTTCACAATTAGGGCCGAGGTTCTGCCCCTTCAGAGCTAACCTTCTGACGTGCCAGGGCCGAGCTTCTGACGCGCTAGGGCCAAGCTTTTTCACAATTAGGGCTGAGCATTCTGCCCCTTCAGAGATAACCTTCTGATGTGCCAGGGCCGAGTCTCTGCCCCTTCAGAGCTAACTTTCTGATGTGCCAGGACCGAGCTTCTGCCACTTCAGAGGTTACCTTCTGATGCGCCAGGGCCGAGCTTCTGCACAATTAGGGCCAAGCCTCTGACTCGCTAGGGGCAAGCTTTTTCACAATTAGGGCTGAGCATTCTGCCCCTTCAGAGATAACCTTCTGATGCGCCAGGGCCGAGTCTCTGCCCCTTCAGAGCTAACTTTCTGATGTGCCAGGACCGAGCTTCTGCCACTTCAGAGGTTACCTTCTGATGCGCCAGGGCCGAGCTTCTGCACAATTAGGGCCAAGCCTCTGACTCGCTAGGGGCGATCTTCCTCTTCAGATCTAACTTTTTGACGCACCAGGGCCAAGCTTCTGATGCGCCAGGGTCGAGCTTCTGCCCCTTCAGAGGTAACCTCCTGACGCGCCAGGGCCAAGCTTCTGACGTGCCAGGGCTGAGCTTTTTCACAATTAGGGCCAAGCTTCTGATGCGCCAGGGCCAAGCTTCTGCCCCTTCAGAGCTAACCTTCTGACGCGCCAGGGCCGAGCTTCTGCCCCTTCAGAGCTAACCTTCTGACGTTCCAGGGCTGAGCTTCTACCCCTTCAGAGCTAACCTTCTGACGTGCCAGGGCCGAGCTTCTGCCCCTTCAGAGATAACCTTCTGACGCACCAGGGCCGAGCTTCTGCCCAATTAGTGCCAGGCTTCTGATGTGCCAGGGTCGAGCTTCTGCCCCTTCAGAGCTAACCTTCTGTCGTGCCAGGGCCGAGCTTCTGCCCCTTCAGAGATAACCTTCTGACGCACCAGGGCCGAGCTTCTGCACAATTAGGGCTGAGCTTCTGACGCGCCAGGGCCGAACATCTGCTCAATTAGTGCCGAGCTTCTGATGTGCCAGGGTCAAGCTTCTGCCCCTTCCGAGCTAACCTTCTGTCGTGCCAGGGTTGAGCTTTTGCCCCGTTAGAGCTAACCTTCTGACGCGCCAGGGCCTAGCCTCTGGCGCGCCAGCGCTGAGCTTTTTCACAATTAGGGCCGAGGTTCTGCCCCTTCAGAGCTAACCTTCTGACGTGCCAGGGCCGAGCTTCTGCCCCTTCAGAGCTAACCTTCTGACGTGCCAGGGCCAAGCATCTGACGCGCCAGGGTCGAGCTTCTGCACAATTAGGGTCAAGCTTCTGACGCGCCAGGGCTGAGTCTCTGCACAATTAGGGCTGAGCTTCTGACACGCCAGGGCCGAACATCTGCACAATTAGGGCCGAGCTTCTGACGCGCCAGGGCCGAACATCTGCACAATTAGGGCCGAGCTTCTGACGCTCCAGGGTAGAGTCTCTGCACAATTAGGGCTGAGCTTCTGACACGCCAGGGTCGAGTCTCTGCACAATTAGGGCTGAGCTTCTGATACGCCAGGGCTGAGCTTTTGCACAATTAGGGCAGAGCTTTTGCACAATTAGGGTCGAGCCTTTACCCCATCAGGCCGGAGCTTCTGCCCTCTCAGGCCCGAACTTCTGACATGCCTGTCACGTCTGAGCTTTTGCACATTTAGGGCCGAGCTTCTGCCCCCTCAGGGCCAAACTTTAGTCAGGGCTAAAATTCTTATTACTCAGGTTGTCTCCATCTTAGGGCTGGGCGATATGGAAAAAAAAATCTTATCACAATATAGTTTTCCATATCAGCCGATATCAATATATATCATGATATAAATCAAATAACTTTCTGCTACACTTACCGGTTTCTTTTTACTCACAAGTAACAGAATAAGGGAGTTATGGCCAATCTCACTAGCAGGCTCAGAGCCTTGTGGACAGACACTAGGATTACAGTTTAGTCTTAGTCTTTTGACTAAATTGTATAATAGTTTTAGTTATATTTTAGTATATCGGATAGTATTAGTTTTAGTCACATTTTAGTCTAGTTTTAGTCTAATAAATGTCATATAAAAAGTATGTATTACTGTTTTTCTATTTTCTATTTGTTGTTATTTTGAGATTATTATTAACTGCTAATGTTTATTAAAATAATAGCCTTTAAGTTTTGTTGCATTTAAATTATGCTAACATTTAAATATTTTAAAGCAAGTGACCTGTAATGGAGGTGGGAGGAATAAAGTCAAGTTTCTGAAATGATGCACTTCTTCTGCAGTACAGATTTATACTAACACTACTGGGCTTTCAGTAGACTAGACTTACATTACTTAACAAGTGTATTTAAAACTCATTCAGTTCAGTAACAGCAATGTTTATCTCCGCTTAAATGCAGCTACACAGATTATATAATCTTCTGTATTTAGTGAAATATCCAGCACAACAGACTCTCTGTTAAAAACTAAAAACACAAAGATAGAGGATAATTCTGCCCTCAGGGTTTTCTAACAAAAACAGTTAGGATTAGGAAAAAAACGTAAAGTGCTGCTTTTCTGTGTGTTTATATACTAACCCATCACTCGTTCTGAAGTTAACGTTAATTTACACGGAAAGTGGATTAACACGGCTAACGTGCGTTACCAATGGGTATATATTTTTCTCGATAACTATCGTTATTGTTTTATTGCCCAGCACTA
The DNA here is from genome assembly GCF_023375975.1 of Astyanax mexicanus. Lineage (NCBI taxonomy): Eukaryota > Metazoa > Chordata > Actinopteri > Characiformes > Acestrorhamphidae > Astyanax > Astyanax mexicanus. The sequence goes on from NC_064421.1 coordinate 35,783,011, forward strand.
CTCCATCTAGGGCCAAGCAGTACACCTGTTCAGTCCGAACCAAATTGATGAACTCTTAAGATCTGACTACTCATTATAGTTCTCTGATAAATAAGTCTGCAACATGCATGTAACCTGATCAGTTTCAAACTTATGACCACTTTAGTTCTGTCCAATCAGTGCCGAGCTTCTGACCAGTCAGTTCTTTGGCAGATATTGTATTAGTCTGGGCAAAGATTTTTACTTGAAAGGGCAAAGTTCCTGTCCAGTGTAGAACTTTTGACCACTCAGGTTCTAAAGAGATGCTTCAAACATATGACCAATCAGGACGAGGCTTGGCAGTAAATACAATGGCAGTAAATACAACTGCCATTGTATTTACCTCAGCTATAGTGTATGACCAAATACACAGCTGCTCAGATGTGTGTGTGTGTGTTAGTGAAGAGACTGAGATTATGCCTTAATTCTCTAATTTACCAAAAGCAGTGTGTCCACATTAAACACACACACTCACTCTCTCTGTTTTTCTCTCACACACTCCTCTAAAACCCTCTTATGTAATTACACAGTAGACAGCTGGTGTGTTTCCGCCTGATCTTTCACCCTCCCCCAAAACCATATATACACACACACACACAAACACTTGCTCTGGCCGTAGTTTCATTTCAGTATTTGCTTTGTTTACACGAAAACAGTTATATGTGTGCTCAGGGTAAAATTAAGTGTTGTGATTTGGTCATGCTTAGTCAGCAATAAAATACTTTGACATTCTCTCTCTCTGTCTTTCTGACTCTGTTTCTGTCTCTGTTTCTCTCTCTCTCTCTCTCTCTCTCTTACTGATGTGTTCAGAGAGCGCTCATCTGGTCCTGTTGAGCTGTTATGTGATGTTAGCTCTGACATGAGATCCAAGCTCCACAATGAAAGAGAGATTAGAAGGTTTAATATCTAAATCATTTATAGTGATTATAAACTGCAACAAAAACACCAGGCAAAATGAATACATTATACTGTATAGAATACATTATAGTTTTAGAGAGTAATTTTAACAAAACTAATATATATATATAACTAATATATAATATATATATACATATATATATATATATATATATATATATATATATATATATATATATGTATATACATATATATATATATATATTTTTTTTTATTGATAAAATGTAGCAACATTTTTTAGAAATATATACAATGCTACTGTTATCATGCTGTTGTTATCACTGTTTTTTTTTCTTTGCAATGTGCTGAAGTTCAGAGAATGGTGAAAGAAGTCTAGAGAGGAAGTAATTGCTTTTCATAAACAAGAATATGGATATAAAAAGATAGAAAAGACATGAAATATTTTAAGAGACACAGTTGGAAGCATAATTCACAAGTTTGAAGCTAAAGGCAAAGTGGAAAAGCTTCCTGGATGTGGCAGAAATAGAATTCTTTCTGCAACTGCTGTCCAGTACCTGGAACGAAAAGTGGAGAAAAATCCACGGCTGACAGCTGAGGAACTGCGAGAGGACCTGTCAGAAGGGTTTTGGCGCACGCTGCAAGATGAAAAACTCTGGGTCAACTCCAGAATATCAAAAACCACAAAGGTTTTGAATTGTTAATTGAAATATTAGTTGTTGTAATTGGAAGATTTATTTGACTATTATACAAGTTTGCAGTTGGGGTTGAACTATCTATCTATCTCTCTATCTATCTCTTTTCAATTTCCTTTTTTCAATTTTCAATTTTCATGAATATTTTGTGGTGGGTTAAGTGGGTTGCAATTTGGGAAGGTTGGAATCCATGCTATAAGATATCTGCTAATAACGTAAAACAGTAAAATATTAACTCGTTTTGCACTAACAGGAAGTGAAGTTCCTATTTCTCTCTCCCCTTCAAAAGTATTGAAACAGTAAGTCCAATCCTTTTAATTTGGGTGGGTACAGATAGAAGATGCTATTTCCTGAACTGTGTATCAGATCTAGATGTAAATACCTGGAAATAATAGCTGATATGTTGATCTTCTGTTTCATATGTTTTTTATTGGTAAACCCAAATGTTTTCAGTCTACAACATATATAAATGAATTGTCCTCACAGTTTTAATACTTTTAGAGGGAAGTGTATGTGAGTGCCCTTTTCAAGTTCACTTTGCACTTTAGGATAAATGTACGGTGGCCGAGAAAGCCCAACGCAGTGCAAATTGAAAAGCGCTGCAAAAGCACAAAACACATCCATCAAAATTACAACACAGGCGCAGCAAATAGAAAAACGCGCAGCAAATAGAAAAACGCGCTGCAAATAGAAAAACGCGCTGCAAATAGAACCACAACACAACGGAAGTGAGTCACAACACAACGGAATTTTCCCGGGGGACCTTAAAAGATACTGTACCAGCTAAGCTGCGTCTTCAGTAACGTCTCGGACTTCACTATGTGTACGAAGGACAATAAGTGGCAAACAAGGCGTTTTGTGAAGCAGAACTTTTAATAATATGCACACAACCGTGATAATCACAGGTAATAAACATAACTTACTTTTCAGAAGCTTGTTTGCCACTTATTGTCCTTTGTATACAGCTGGTACAGCATCTTTTAAGGTCCCCCGGGAAAATTCCGTTGTGTTGTGACTCACTTCCGTTGTGTTGTGGTTCTATTTGCAGCGCGTTTTTCTATTTGCAGCGCGTTTTTCTTCTTGCAGCGCGTTTTTCTATTTGCTGCGCCTGTGTTGTAATTTTGATGAATGTGTTTTGTGCTTTTGCAGCGCATTTCAATTTGCACTGCGCTGGGCTTTCTCGGCCACCGTATAAATGTCTATCATAAACACACTCAAAAACGGACCAGTTCTAAGTACCGCATTTTTTTTTACTAGTAGGTGCAATTAAAATCCTTTAATTTTCCCAAAAATTGTCAGTGCGCCTTTTAATCTGATGCACCTTATGTGTGAATTCTACCAGTTCTAAAGCCACTCCACTGAAGTACAGCATTATACAGGAGTTTCAGTTTAGTTGTCCAGTACTAGGACTGGAGTAGCATTAGCTGCTAACCGCTATTTGCCCATTCAGAGGTGAGTATAATCGGTCTGCAGCCTGCTGTTAACCCTGGCTAGCACTGCTAAAGCAGCATTAGCATTAGCCGCTAACCGCACTAGCACTTTCGTCGCTCAGAGGGGAGTAAATCGAACTGTAACCTGCTCCTAACACCAGCTAGCACTGCTGGAGCAGCATTAGAATTAGCCGCTAACCATGCTAGCTCTTCCGTGGTTCAGAGGTGGGAATATCAGACTGTAGCCTGCACCTTTACCGTGTTAAAACAAGGTACGTGGGACTGCTAGCTAATATTGCCCTGGCCTAATGGAACTCTCAGGGTTCCTTAGTGTAGCTCTGTCGGCTGACATTAGTCGCTAACCGCTAGCTGTTAGCCACTAATGCTAGTGCCACCACCCAGCGGTGAGACCGCTGAATTTGAAGTTCCTTATAGTGTATCTTAAAATGTGCCTTATAATCCAGTAAAATGAGGAAAAATATGTTTGCATTGTGGATATTTAAGTTAATTTATCTTGGACACTGTTATCTATACTGCATACTTCATAAAAAATAGTTAATATTGTTAATTAGTATGCAATTTCAGCACAATTATAAACCATTTTCTGTAGACTTTCCTAACAAGCCATAGCCCAAACATAACAGTTTATTTTCTATTCGCTGCACTAATAACATAAAATGAAACAGGCCCAAAAGTTACCAAATTTTAGCACAGCACTGTGTGTTTTTCTGGCTGTGTTCTTTATAAAGGAATTAACCCTTGATTTGTTTTCTGGCTTGTTTTGTTTCTGGCTCAGTACACTTCTCTGTGTGTCTGGTCTTGTGTAGGTAGGGTGACTCTAGACCGGGTCACTGTTCTTGGGGCATTTTAGAGAACATAAACCCGCTGTAGAACTGGAGCTCTGTTGTGTCTCTGGTCCTGGACAGGGACTTTTTAACTGTAGGCTGTTTCCTCCCAAAACTGGGAGGCGCCTGTGGATGCCTGTATCCAAGCAACATCGAACACAGACACAAATATGAATCATTCAGTAAACGCCAACACACAAAAGTGGTTGGTTTGATACTGAATGATATTAATCAATATTTAGTGGATCTTGAACATCATAAAACCTTTAAATAACAAGAGCTAATGGCATCCATTTAGCATACAGATTATATAATAACATTGCACAGTATGTAACGGGGGATGAGTAGTGGATGAGAAAACAATAAATAAAAAATAATAATATATACAAAAAACTTGACAAAACAGATCTAAAGAGTAGTGTAGTCACTGGAGTTGGAGTTAGCTTTTACTCAATGAATACCCACCCAAGATGGCGGCGCGTTAACACGCAGCGGCCGCTCCAGGTCCGTTAAATGGTGCTTTTGTGTTACTATTTGTCGTTTTTTCCGTTTATTTCCTGCAAATATGTGCATCGGAACACCCGTGCACATGTTCTACCACCGCCAGACCCTGCTACAGTGGAGAAATCAGCCAGAAAACACGCTACCGGACGAGGTTCTGCAGACGCTACTTGAGCTTAGCGGTGTTTCCTGACGCCGGAGCCCAGCGGAAGTGCCATCGCAAGCGGTGCGAGCGTAAGCGGAAGCGCGGAAAGAGAGCCGGGATCCGCGCGAGGCTAAAGGCTAGTCCAAGCCGGCCGGCTATACCATCGCTCTTTCTGGCAAACGTCTGTTCCCTTGACAATAAACTGGACTACATCCGACTCCAGCGAACTACCCAGCGTGAGTTCAGAGACTGCTGTGCTTTGGTTTTTGTGGAATCGTGGCTGAATGACAACATTCCGGACAGCGCCATTCAGCTAGACGGGCTAACCGCGTTCAGAGCGGATAGGAGCGCCGCTCTATCCGGGAAGACCCGCGGTGGAGGCGTGTGTGTTTACATCAACACGGAATGGTGTAACAACGCTGTGTCTGTCGCCAAACACTGCTCTCCGCTGGTGGAGTTCCTGATAGTCAAGTGCAGACCTTTTTATTTAGTACGGGAGTTCTCCGCCGTGCTAATAGCTGCTGTCTACATCCCACCCAGTGCTAGCATTGGTGCTAATGCTAAAGAGGCTCTGTGTGAACTCTATCGGTCTATCAGCGATCTGCAGAACAAACACCCAGACGGACTGTTTAATATCGCCGGAGATTTCAACCACGCAAATCTCAAGTCAGTGCTCCCTAAATTCCATCAACATGTGGACTTTGCAACGAGAGGAGCAAGCGCTGGATCTTGTTTACACAAACATCCCCTGCACGTACCGGGCGGAGCCCCGCCCCCCACCTCGCTTTCTCTGACCACATGTGTGTTTGGCTGACTCCAACATACACACCACTCATCAGACGCTCCAGACCAGTTCAGAAGCAGGTGAAAACCTGGCCGGCAGGCTCCATCTCTGCCCTTCAGGACTTTTGAGTGCACTGCATGGGACATGTTCAGGGAGGCTGCTACAGAAGGCGATTCTGTTGATTTGGAGGAGTATGCAGCATCAGTCACTGGCTACATCAGCAAGTGTATTGATGATGTCACTGTCTCCAAGACCATCACTACACGCCCAAACCAGAAGCCTTGGATGACTGCTGAGGTACGTGTGCTGCTGAGGACCCGTGACTCCTAGAGTGGGTGACAAGGTGGCCCTGAGGAAAGCGAGAGCCGACCTGTCAAGAGCCATCAGAGAGGCAAAGCGCGCACACGCCCAGAAAATCCACAGCCACTTCAAGGACACGGGTCACGCGTGGCATATGTGGCAGGGCATCCAGGCAATCACCAACTACAGGACAATGCCACCGTCCTGTGAACGTGATGCCTCCCTCCCTGATGCCCTGAACAACTTTTATGCACGGTTTGAGGCACAAAACAACACGATGGCGAGAAAGACCATGCCCAAGCCGGACGAGCAGGTGTTGTGCCTGACTGCAGTGGATGTGAGGAACACTCTGCGCAGAGTCAACCCACGAAAAGCTGCGGGACCAGACAACATCCCCGGCAGAGTGCTCAGGGAGTGCGCAGACCAGCTGACAGATGTTCTCACTGACATCTTCAACATCTCCCTGTGCAGCGCCACTGTCCCAACGTGCCTCAAGTCCACCACCATCGTTCCCGTGCCGAAGAAGTCCACAGTGTCCTGCCTCAATGACTACCGTCCCGTTGCACTTACACCCATCATCATGAAGTGCTTCGAGAGGCTAGTCATGAGGAACATCAAGACACGACTGCCCTCTTCACTGGACCCCCTGCAGTTTGCGTATCGTCCCAATCGCTCCACGGACGATGCCATCACCACCACCCTTCATCTCTCCCTCACCCACCTGGAGAAGAAGGACACTTACGTCAGAATGCTGTTTATAGACTTCAGTTCAGCATTCAACACCATCATCCCACAGAACCTCATCAGGAAGCTAAGCTCGCTCGGCCTCAACACCCCCCTCTGCAACTGGATCCTGGACTTTCTGACGGGGAGACCCCAGTCAGTCCGGTTCGGGGGCAGCACCTCCAGCACCATCACACTGAACACTGGGGCCCCCTAGGGCAGTGTCCTGAGTCCTCTGCTGTTCACCCTGCTGACTCATGACTGTGCTGCAAAACACAGTTCTAACAGCTTTATCAAGTTCGCCGATGATACAAACGTGCTGGGTCTCATCACCAAAGGCGACGAGTCAGCATACAGAGAGGAGGTGCAGCGGCTGACAGACTGGTGTACAGTCAACAACCTTCACCTGAATGTGGACAAGACAAAGGAAATGGTTGTTGACTTCAGGAGAGCACAACGCACCCATTCTCCACTCAACATCGACGGGTCCTCTGTGGAGATTGTTAAGAGCACCAAGTTCCTTGGTGTCCACTTAGCAGATAACCTCACCTGGACCCTGAACACCAGCTCTACAGCCAAGAAAGCCCAGCAGCGTCTCTACTTCCTCCGGAAGCTGAGAAAGGCCCGTCTCCCTCCACCCATCCTCACACTCTTCTATAGAGGGACCATTGAGAGCATCCTGAGCAGCTGCATCACTGCCTGGTTTGGGACCTGCACCGTCTCTGACCGCAAGACCCTCCAGCGTATTGTGAGGACAGCTGAGAGGATCATTGGCGTCTCTTTCCCCTCCATCACGGACATCTACACCACCCGCAGCATCCGCAAAGCAACCAGCATTGTGAATGACCCCACCCATCCCTCACACAAACTGTTCTCCCTCCTGCCTTCGGGAAGGAGGTACCGCAGCATCCGGTCCAGCACGACCAGATTCTGCAACAGCTTCTACCCCAAGCCATCAGACTCCTCAACTGCAGAGACTGAACTGATGGTTTTTCTGTACATGCACACACACTCTTACCCCACTTACCCCAGAAAATGGAAAGCACTAAAAACCCTACTACCTCACTGGTCTTTTTTGCACACTTTTTGCACACTGCATAATTTGCACACTGTCTTGTTATTTATTATTCTTTGTCTGTATTGTGTTGTATTGTCTGTCTGCACTGTACTGTTGCACTATTGTTCTGTCTACACTGTGTTTATGTGCACCATGGTCCCTGGAGGAACGTTGTTTCGTTTCACTGTGTACTCTGTATATAGCTGAAATGACAATTAAAACCACTTTGACTTTGACTTTGACTAATCTTTGGGAGGTGATAGTGTACTAACAAAGTATGGCATCAGAGTAGGCAGTTTATTGAAGGACAAACAAGTTTGTGAAAACAGAAAAAAGGCACCAAACAACTAAAAGCGATCAAATCATAGGCACACAGTCTGTATTGAATAACTCAAATACAGATACTTCTGGAAAAAGGGGAACATGTATCTTCTGAAGACTAATTTTGTTTCTTTTACTCAAAAACTAACAAAAGGGAGAAAATGCAGAAATGCCTCAAAAGAGGGGGAAACAAATCAGTGTCATGGGAGAACACCCAAGAAGGATTGAAATAAACCTAAGGCTAATAATCTCTTTTCTTTTCTTTTAAACACACATACACATACACATACACATACCCCCTTACACAGTATCACTATATAAAGAAATTACACAGTAAAGTTGAATAAACCTTACATTGTAACCCTATAAAAGGCCATTACTTGGTAACACTATACAATGACATAACATGGCGACATTACACAGTAACATTACACCAGGCACATGCAGAGGGGGGGCATAGGGGGCTGGAGCAGCTGCCCATTTGCCTCTTACTGCCCAAAGTGCCCGTTTTGTTTTTTTTGTAAGTGTATGTGTGAAAGTCATACCCGTTTTTGGCCTGGAAACTACTGTATTTTACCCCTCTTTCCTGCTGTCTTCACATATTTTCCTGTAAATTTCCTGTATTATATAAAAAAACAGTATTAATGGAAGCCAGGGCACTGACCGTTATGTGAATGTAAAATCTCATAATGCCAATTGTGGTGCCGGTTCACGGATAAAGTCCCTCTTTTCAGGAGAAACAGCCAATCAGCTTGCTGGTTTTACGGAGGAGAGTCAGTGTAAATGGGGAAGCCCCCCCTCGCTGTGAGTTTAGGCAGCGGGCTGCAGCAGCAGTTGACATTAAAACTAATATGAATTTACAGTGTTTTTTCAAAACTGTGCAAACTGTGATGACACAGCTGATTAAAAAGACACTAATCAAAACATGAAGCTTGTGATTAGTCAGTTAGATTAACTTTGGAGTTAGCTAGCTTAGATAGGTAGTCAAGGTTTAAGAAAAATATATAAATGTAATGTTTAATTTGCCCTGATGTACCTGTTCAGCCAATAACTATTTCATTTTTGGACTGTGTTTATTAATTTAGGATTGCAAGACTAACTGTAAGTTATAATGAACAAAAATTCATTAAGCTAACTAGTTATCTAGAAGCTGGATGTTGTGGATTGCCAGAATTAAGTAAGTTACAATACTTTGTTGGTAGTTTAAAGCAGTTTCTTAACTAGTGCTGGGTAGTATACGGGTTTATTCGGTATACCGCGGGGGTAACCAGAACCGGTATGCACTTCTCCAATACCGCCACACCGATAGAGGCGCTGCAGAGTGCTGTGCAGAACAGAACTGACAGAGAAGCACACGCAGCCGTGTGGAGTCAAACGCTGGTCTAGCTCCGTCCTGCCTGGAGAGAAATCAGAACACCTCCTGCTGCAGTTTCTAATGTAGGAGTGTTTTTATCCCAGTTAAATAGAGCAGTAACTACAGCCCTTTAAATATATTAATACTGTAGCTCAAAGGATTATTTGAATGTATTTTTTAACTGGAGAAAGAAGGGAATTGTGGCTGATTTAAATACTGTAATGGCTCTAATGGCTTCAATAATAACATATAGTAAATTGATGTTAAACTTGTGTCTTACTTGTGCAATAGAGCCTTTGAGAAATATCTCTTTGAATACTTAAACATTGAGTATTTTATGTCCATTTATAGTGCTTATGGAACCATTTCTGATCTCTTTTTGAGGTTCATTGGTCATATTATTCAGCTGTTTTGCTGCTAATGAAGTCTGATTTCTTTATATATTGTGTAACAGTACAGTAACTCACAAACCTATACCAAAGCCCAGTGATGCAAAAATTAAAAAAAATAAATAAATAATAAAAAATAAAAATACTGTGATATACCGTGAAACCATCAAAATCTTAAAAAAAAAAAAACTGTGAAATGCATTTTTGGCCATACCGCTCAGCACTATTCTTTACCCTGATCACTGCCCTAAAATTGTGTTTTCCATCTGATCTAACTGATCAGGTAATAAACGATCATTTATTGAGTTTACCTATTAAAATCCTTATTCTTTAAATATGGCCCTCTATGGACCATAATTCAATAATTATATATATACAGCAGTGTATTAGACACATCCAACCTCCACTTACTTTATTATTGTAAGGGCCTTTGAAGCAGAGAAAGCTGTAGAATATGCAGAACAGATGGAATATGCAGTAGAATATGCAGGCTGTAACGTGACTTCTGTTCATTTGTAGTTTACAGTAACACCACAGGAAGACCGCAAATTAACCGGTTATATTGTAAGGTATGTTTCTGTATAGTGTTTTAAAAAAGAGCTCCATGCGCCCGCTTTTGACTTTGAGCACCTGCCCTTTCAAAGGTCTCTGAACGGCCCTGCATTATGCTGTATAGTGACAGGGACATTACATAATAAAAGTACAAGGTATATGATAATGTTACATTTAAATTATTTAGTAACATAACAGATAGCTCAAGAAAAGTACAAGGTAGCATTTACACAGTCTCTACGGCAAAATCTGGACTCTGTATAATTTAACACTAGAGCACTAGAGCAAGTTAAAAATAAAAAATTACTGATAATAATCCCAGCAGCCCTGTAACAGATCATGACCTTCTTAAACTAGCCACCCAGTTAGCTTTCTTTTCATTTTTAATATTATAATTTTAATCTCTTAGTCGGATATATATATATATATATATATATATATATATATATATATATATATATATATATATATATATATAATTTTTTTTTATACAGTGCTCTGGCGTACTTTCAGTGTCACATTCGCCTCCAGGCAAATTCTAATTTGAGATTGTGCTGTGCTCTTCATCACCAAGGGTGCTGAGATCAGAGGAGGAGTATCATTTCGGCAGGTGTAAATGTCAGGTATTCAGGTTTGAAAATGGTTATCTTCGCAGATTTTATGTTTGTTACATACAACTAAACTAGCACTGTCTAACAAGAGTCTTTGTTTGGCTTTATATCTTGCTGTGTTTTTGGGTGAAATATAAATATAAAGCATTATTTACACACAAAAAATAAAGGACAGCGCGAGAGTAACCTCTAGCTCCCACATGTTTACCAGACGCGTTTGCATGCAAAGGACAGTCGGATTCTGCCGGGGGTCAAAATTCTGTACACCTGTTATTTATATTATGATTTAAATATATTTATTAAATGATATCTCGCACTTTTCATTCAAGCCGTCCACTCAGCTCAGAGCGCCACTTTAAATGCTCGATTCATGCTGATATGCAGCTGCTCCAAATACTTTGTTGTCCTGAGGAGCCCTAGATTAAGCTTTACATTTATTTGGGTGAGTAAAGCACGTGTGAAGCTCGTTAGCCAGTAAACAAGATATATAACTATATCTCAATATTATTTTCTGAATTGCGATATCTAATACATATCTCTTTTTTTTTATCCCATCAGGCAATATCAAAAAGATACTTTTGAGACAAAGCTACATGTTCCGAATTTTGTATTGGTACTTTTATAATTCAGTGCCATATCCTGTATATTAGAGTAGCCTCAACAACTGAAAGTCATTTCGAATTATACTAATTATAAACATATATATATATATATATATATATATATATATATATATATATATATATATATATATGAAGAGTTTGATTCCAAAACGCGATAAACGCCAGTCTTGATTTTCCGCAGAACGCCACATCTCCACATCTCCACTCATCCAATCACAGGGCAGCATTCCACGAGCTATAGAATGTAAACATCATTGCACGCGCCCTGTTGAGCCAGCCGGCATTTTGTGTAGCCTACTTTCACTTTCGTTTTTCACTCTCAAAGTCCGCGAAAATGAGCGGTTTTGATGGTATAGAGGAGCCTGTTCGTGTAGCAGTTATTGAAATAAAGAGAAAGCCATCAAAAGAGTCTCCTGTACGTGAAAAGGTAAAGAAAATTAGGCATTCAGGAGGGGGGGGAATGCCGGCTGTCATCTGCAGTTCACACCACACACACACACACACACACACACACTATACTACACCACACTACACTACAGCACATGAATGTAACGTGATTTTGGGGATTTTATAGTCTTAATGTCTTGTTCGTTAATGAAATTTTGCACTTTTTCGAAAAGAAATGTTTTGAAATTTCTGTTTTTAGGCCCAATGGTCAAACTATTATATCCAGATGTACAATTTACTGTTATTTATTATTGTATTTTGCACATTTTCAGTAAAAAAAAAAATCTATTGATGCCAAAGGATATATAAGACATTTTGAAAAAAAAAAAACTTGGCATGGATTTATTGCGTTTTACGAAAAAACTAATAATTTTTAAAGATAAATCTTTAAATATTAAAATCTTGATTTTATTTATTTTTTTGTTATTTTAACCTTAGTATGGTATTTGATTGTTTGAAACAAAACGGTGGTTTTCAGCCTACCACTTTCTTGCTAAAGAAAACCCTTTTTTACTCAAATTGATAAAAATGGATTTATAGCGTTTTGGAACCAAACTCTTCATATATATATATATATATATATATATATATACGTATATATATATAACAAGAGATATATAAAATATTACATTGTGATTTTGGAAAAAGGGCATCTGAAGTGCTTAAGAAAAAGTAAATAAAAAGTGCAGTTTGAGTTTTCTGTAAATCTTGCTGAAACGGTGTCAGGTCTATTCTCATACCCATGTGATTGGTCAGTTCAGGTTAGAGTGAGTGTGTCTGCTCTAAAGATAAGTGTTTAGTTCAGTGGTGATGCTTCAGAACATGAGACGTGCTGCTGTTTCGCTGAAAAGTCGGGATCTGCCATCACTGTGTTTTTTATAGAGAACGGTGTCTGAATGAGCTTCGTATCTCTCCTCTGTGCGCACCACAGAACGCTGGCGATCGGTCTTTGAGTTTCCTGCACTGCAAAACCTCCGTCAACGGCTAGTCAGTGTTGTGCCAGTTCACAGCTTTTCTGAACTAGTTCAAGTTCAGTTCATACATGCTCAAAGTAAACAGTTCACGTTCAAAGTTCACAATTTTATTTCTGAACTAGTTCAAAGTTCAGTTCATTTTACTTTTTTTCGTGAGATATTCAAATTCTCCATGCCATCACTTCCACTAGACATTTTTTTTTAATTGCAGCGCTTTCTCTCACTCTCGTTCTTGGTCTCTCTCTCTCTCTCTGTATCTCTCTCTCGCCCTCGCGCTCTCCACGTCGTTGCTCCTCTCTCTCTCTCGCCCTCGCGCGCTGTGCTTTCTGCGTCGTTGCTCCTCTCTCTCTCGCGCTCCGCGCTCTCGCATTGTTGCTCGTCTCTCTCTCTCTCACCCTCGCGCTCTCCACGTTGTTGCTCCGCGTCGTTGCTCCGCGCTCTCCGCATCATTGCTCCTCTCTCTCTCTCACCCTCGCACTCCGCACTCTCCTCGTTGTAATGGAATAGCTCTGGTATTAAGTGATTCTTAATGTTAAAATGTCTGTAATCATGTAAATAGTAACATATGGGTTATCTTATCAATACTAGGTAGTAAGCTCTTCGCATGTGACCTACTCACACCTTTCAAAGGTCACACTCTTTTAGGCCACGTACTCACACATGCTGCATACAACCTGTGTGGGGTGAGGGGCTAAGAGAGCATATAAAAAGGAATGAAGGGGGTAGCTAGGCAAGCAGATTCTTGGTGTACGCGACACTGTCTGACTTCAATAAAACCTTGCTACTCACTTCGATCCTGACTCAGCATTCAACATTATTATTTCACTCCAAACCACCAAATTTCCACAACAGCGTTGTTGCTCCTCTCTCTCTCACCCTCACGCTCCACGCTCTCCGGGTTGTTGCTCCTCTCTCTCTCTCGCCCTCGCGCTCCACGCTCTCTCCGCATCAGTGCTCCGCGCTCTCCGCGTCGTTGCCAGTATGTTATTGACTAGCCAACGTTCATTTACAGGGATGTCTGCCGTTCATGACACATAATGTAAACTGCCTATTACTGACCCCCGCTCTACAAAATAACTTATTCTGCTGCTCATCTGACTCGCTGAATCCAAACCATCTGGAAATTAGCTGTAACATTAGGGGCCCTATCGTATACCCCGCGCAAGGCGTGTAGCGTTGCCATCGTACACCCCGTCAACAGTCTATTTTTACGCCTTGCGCACTGGACCTTAAAATAGCAATGAACTTCTGGAATATATTAACGCTGATGGGCATGGTGGTCTGGAAATGACGTGTGTTCAGGTAAATGTCTGGGGTGTTTCTATCTTGGCGGTGGAAAAAAGCTTTGCGCGTAAAAGCACGTCGAAATTCACCTGTCACTGGCGCCCAAAACTGAATCACGATCACCCTGCGCCCTGCGCTCCAAAATACCCCATACCATCACTTCCTTACCACAGTAAAAAAATAAAAACTTACCCAGAGCCTTTAGCAATTAACTATAAAAATAAAATCTACTGAAAAATCTGCATGACAGTTATAAGGACTTATATTTATGTTCAGTATGCAGCATTCTGCTGTTTGAGAATTTTAACAGATACTTATTCTCACTCAAATGCTGGAGTTTTAGAAATAAAAATAAGCATAATGGACAAATCGACTAAACATTTTTTTTATTATTTCACTTCACTGTTATTTAACTAGAAATTCACTTTTATTATTATTATCTTTTATATATCTGAAAAATAAAGCACATTGTCACCCTGGCCTTTTGGGCTGTCCGTCAATTATATACAACTTAAAACTTTAAAAATACACAGAAATGTAAAGCTATATGTTAGCGTTCGTTTCTTATCACCAGGGCCAATTTATTAAAATATTAAATATAATAATTCATTTAAAAAATCTGGTCCAGCGCTCAAAGAAGACCGCAGGCGCTTAGCGGGTTTGGCAGCGCGCGTGGTGCTGGATTACCTCTGTTTTCTTAAAAAAGCCTTTTGATAAATAAGGTCGTATCAAGTGTAGTGAAATTAGTGGTATAAACTCACTAGATTTAAAGATAATTAATCAAAAGAAATCAGGCAAAATTTGCTGTGCCTCCCTCTCTCTCTCTCTCTGTCTCTCTCTCTCTCTCTCTCTCTTTCTCTCTCTCTCTCTCTCTCTCTCTTTCTCTCTTTCGCAGTGCGGAGCTGAATTCAGTGCGAGGCTACAAATAATATAAACTCAGTTTAGTTAATTAAATTAAGATGAGTGAGGACCTGTAAAGTTAATCAAATATTGTCAAATATAAAGGATAGGTAGAGGTTTTGATGAGCTGTTTCAATGATTTGAAACTGAAACTAACTGAAACTTCTATTATTCTGCCTGTGATTGTTTTAAATTCGTTTTTTAATATGTTTATATTTTACATTATTTATTTTTAAAATCATTTTAATTATTTTAATTATTTTATTGATCAGATTATGTTTAAAAATATATATATATATACATTTATATTTTTTCCCCATGATTCCCATGTTCTTTGTTTATTCATATACATTTTATAATTTTGTTTATCATTCTTATCGTTTTAGTTTATGTTCACTACTATTATTTTTTTCTTCATAAAATATAAATTCTTTATTTTTTATGTATACATTTTTTATCTTTTAATCCTATTTTTTCTTTTTTACATATATATTTTAATTGTCTATAGTAAATGTCAGTTTTTATTTCTAATTTTTAAAAAATATTTTTAATCCCTTTTCAACTGTAAATGCTCAGTGGCATTGTAAATGAGAGTCCCCCTCCAGTGTAACTGATGGTTGATTGCTTGATTAATATTCAATGTTGCAAACCCAGTTTTTACCTAAACAATAAACAGAATAAATAATAAAATAACATTACACTTCCCTTATTTCAGCTGCTTCCCTTATTTGAACAGCGTGACGTGCAGTCAGTTTCCTATGCGCTCTCGATTAAAATTAAACAAATAATTTTCTGTGCCTCTAGGACTCGTTTATTTGATTTTAAAACACAGAGCGCGGTACTTCATGCTGACTTTTAATGTGGTACAATGCGCTTAGCATTAGTCACCCACGCGCACAAAGAAGCAGGAGGAGGAGGTTTTTAGTTGAGAAGCGGGAACATGGAAGCGGCGAGGGAAAAGAGCGAACTTACGAAAAAAAAATAGTAATAATATAGGCTCGACAGCAACAAATAGGTGACGTATTCAGTGCAGCGTGGTCCTTGCCTCCAACAACAGCACATCTTTAATGCTGCACCATCTCAACCAAAGACACCCGGAATATAGCGATGAAGCCGAGACCAGGTAAATTTAAGTTAATATAAATTAATGAGATTAACATGAATGTATGTGTGACGCTGGGATGAGACGGGAGGCGGATTTATATGCGGGTAAGACCAAACTTTTAATAAATAACAAATAAACAAATAAACAAACAGGGGAATAACGAATATAAATATGTACATAAACAAACAGGGAAAACAAACACAGAGCTAAACTAAACAGATAAGTACAAACCAAGGAAGGAATATATACAAAGGAATAAATACGTAAATATGTACAAAACAAATAAATAACGTGAAGCAATAATGTGAAGCAATAACGTGAGGTGGAAAACAATAGTAAACGTGGCGAGACAAACGACAGAGGAAGGTGCAAAGACCGACAGCAAACGTAGATAAACAGGTACTATTTATACTAAACATGAAACAATGAACACCTGGGGAGACAGGTAACGAGGGGCGGAGCTACAAATTAGACACACGTGATGGAAAAGGACAAGAGAAACACACTAGGAAACGGGGAAAACACAGGAAAACATAGCGAGGGCGTAACAGAAGCCCCTCCCTAAACGCGCAGCTCCCGAGGCGCGTAAAAACGAACCCCGGGGGCCGGCGGCGGGGAGAGGCCGGGAAACACAAGAGACGAGACCTGAGACTTAACATGGGGCAGAACTGGAGGCGCGGCGACTCGGGCAGCAGGAGCTGGCGGTGCGGCGTCTCGGGCAGCAGGAGCTGGCGGTGCGGCGTCTCGGGCAGCAGGACCTGGCGGTGCGGCGACTCGGGCAGCAGGAGCTGGCGGTGCGGCATCTTGAGCAGCTGGGGCTGGAGGCGTGACGACGAGCATCGCTGGCGTCGGCGCTGGAGCGGTAGGTACCGCTGGCATAGGAGCATGGATGGTGGGCACTGCTGGCATCGGCACATGGGCAGTGGACACCGCTGGCACAGGAACATGGACGGTAGGCACCGCTGGCATCGGCACATGGGCGGTGGGCACCGCTGGCACAGGAACATGGACGGTGTCTGGCACCGCTGGCATCGTAGCAGGAGCAGTGGGAACCGCTGGCATCGTAGCAGGAGCGGTGGGCATCGCTGGCATCGTAGCAGGAGCGGTGGGCACCGCTGGCACAGGAACATGGGCGGTGGGCACCGCTGGCACAGGAACATTGGCGGTGGGCACCGCTGGCACAGGAACATAGGCGGTGGGCACCGCTGGCACAGGAACATAGGCGGTGGGCACCGCTGGCACAGGAACATTGGCGGTGGGCACCGCTGGCACAGGAACACTCACGTGAACAAACTTAGGCAGTAGGTGTCTGCGTGGAGACTCGGGCTGCTGGAGAGAGCACGGAGACTTGGCTTGAACTCACCGCAGCGTATTCAGGTTCCGGGGCGGCAGGAGCAGTAGAGTGTAGCGCCGTAGCCATGGAAACCTTGGAGCGGAGATCTGCTGCCGCCCTCGGAGCCTCGAAAACCCGGACTGGAGCTGCTGGTTCGCCGGAAGAGTCCAGCGCATCGGAGCGCGGCTGGGCGGCCGCCGTGGAGGCTGGATCTGCCGCCGTCGGAGAAGCAGGCGCCGCTGCAGCTGGAGAGGAGAGCGCCGTAGCAGCCAAAGAAACATGAGCCGTGGAGAAGCTTGGAGCTGCAGCCGCCTGAGATGCTAGCTGAGTTAGCCGCGTAGCCTTGGGGAAGCCTCGAGCTGCAGCTGCCGGAGGAGCTAGCTGGTTAGCCTCAGAAGCTAGCTGCGGAGCCGCCGAAATGGAGCGCGCTATGGAGGTCTTGAGCGCCGGCACTGCTTGAGAACTCCCCGGGACGTCGTCAGCCTCCTCCAGGAGACACGGAGGACACCAGAAATCCGGGTGCAGGACGGCCCCCGGAGGAAGCGGCAAGCGGGCTCGCGTCGGAGGGTACTCCTCGTCCTCTGAACTGGACGCGGCTGCGAGAAGGTCCACGTAATCCCAGATGTAGGAGTCCTCACAGCCCGCGTTTCTGCCCGTCTTGCCTACCTCGCGGTTCGGAGCGAGGCCGATGGCCCCAACCGTTAGCCCCCCCCCCAAGAAAATCCTCCGGATCTTGGGACCTCTTAGAGCGCTGTGACCGAGGCCTTCTTCGGCCTCGAGGCCTCGGATTATCCTGCGCCGAGGTCCCAAAGGGAGCGTGACGGATGGCCAGCTTGCATCCAGCCCAAGGGTGACCCGCAAAATCCATTTGGTCGGTCTTTATGTGACGCTGGGATGAGACGGGAGGCGGATTTATATGCGGGTAAGACCAAACTTTTAATAAATAACAAATAAACAAATAAACAAACAGGGGAATAACGAATATAAATATGTACATAAACAAACAGGGAAAACAAACACAGCTAAACTAAACAGATAAGTACAAACCAAGGAAGGAATATATACAAAGGAATAAATACGTAAATATGTACAAAACAAATAAATAACGTGAAGCAATAACGTGACGTGGAAAACAATAGTAAACGTGGCGAGACAAACGACAGAGGAAGGTATTTATACTATACTATTTATATTTATAGGCTATTTATACTAAACATGAAACAATGAACACCTGGGGAGACAGGTAACGAGGGGCGGAGCTACAAATTAGACACACGTGATGGAAAAGGACAAGAGAAACACTAGGAAACGGGGAAAACACAGGAAAACATAGCGAGGGCGTAACAGTATGTTATTAACATAAAGACAGAGCTGTGGAGTGCTGATTACTAGGAATACTATCAAATGTGTGGTTAGTTTATTAGAACAGAGACAAGTTCTCTAATTTATACAGACTCTGTGTAATCAGTAAACACAGCGCTGTGGAGTTCAGAATATAAACAATAAATACATATTAAAGTTAGCTGAGCTAAAGTTACTGTGGCTGGAAACAGTATGCTTCACTTTTTCATCTACAAGTGCATTTGGACAGTGAGACAAAAATATATTTTCAGACACTGTGTGTGGTGGAACAGGGAGGTGAGTATCTCCTGTTTGATGGATAAAATATCAATTTACTACTATCTTAGGGTTCATAAATACACAGCCATGAACTTACTGTGTTATGTAATTTCGTCTTAGAGATGTCACTTAATTAGAGCTGAGTAGTGCAAAACACAAAGAAACATTTTTAATACTTTTGTTGGCACAATTATTCCACAGGTCTTAAAGTATGCAGTGTGTTTATCCAACACTGGCAGATCTGGCAATATCTCTGCTGTTCAGAAGCTAAGATGCACAACATAAAGCCAATGTGTTTGCAATTTAGAAATGTATGTTGTGAATTAAAAAATATAACATCTAAAAAAGGAAACCAATTGGTGATTCATTATTAAGTGAAATGTCTTTTTTTTCTTGTGTATTTTTAATTGCTCTTTAAGCAAGCAAATATGCTTTTAACCGATTACTCGATTAATCAAATACGTTTTTGGTTGTAGTACTCGATTAAAATGAATTAAAAGTAAAATTACACTGGCACATGTTGGCACAATTTACAGAGTGTTTGTAGTGCTGTTTTTATTTTTACCTGTACTTTTTTATTGTTCTGTTTAGATGTAACATAGAGAGTGAGTGGTGGAGGTGGGGCTAACAGTAGGATGTGTGTTTGCTTAGTGGGGGTGAGGTGGTGCATGGTTTCGTAAGTGTTGAATTTTTTATGCTGTTCTAATGGAGGAGCTGTGTGTGTGTGTGTGTGTGTGTTTGTGTGTGTGTGTGTGTGTGTGTGTGTGTGTGTGTGTGTGTGTGTGTGTGTGTGTGTGTGTGTGTGTGTGTGTGTGTGTAGTAAGTGATAGGTTTGCCCAGAATGGCCTTTCTTTGCTCAGGTACAAAACTGCACCCATGTCTTCTAATTAAGCAGCATCGTGTTTGTGTGTGTGTGTGTGTGTGTGTGTGTGTGTGTGTTTGTGTGTGTGTGTTGCCTCTCTTATCTAATTATCAGTCTCCTGTTACTCTGCCCTGCCCTGCACAGGACCACTGACCCGCTCAGCCCTCAGCACACTAAGACCAACCATACTTACACACAGACACACACACACAGACACACACACACACACACACACACACACACACACCACACTCTGTTTAATCAACAGTCATCAGTCTGTCCCCAAAAACACAAACACACTTATAAGGGGACCTTTCACCTTCAGGACTCACACAGTGATAATGATGAGTTAATAATGTCAGTGCTGTTCAGAGCTCTCTGAGTCTGTATTAGACACTGTGTCAAAGGCAGAGGTGGAAAAAGTACTGAAAAATTGTAATTAAGTAAAAGTACCTTTACTTTGCTAAAATTCTACTCAAGTAAAAGTAAAAGTACCCATCTAAAAATCTACTTGAGTAAAAGTAAAAAAAGTACTCAATTTTTTAAAAGTAAAAGTTACATAGTTACTTTTAATTATTTAATGTAAAAAAGTACAACCAATCTTAAATTAAATCATTTTTAATGAACTATTATTCCACATAATAATTTGGATCTTTCAGGCAGTGTTTGTTCAGACCACCCCATAAAACATTTTCAAGAAGTGGCATAGGTTTCTATGATCCATTCTTTTTTCTTTACTGTTAAAAGGTTATGGTCGTATAGGTCTTTTTATAGTTTTATAGTTTATTGTTATTTTTTAACTTGCCATTGCTATGCTTTAACTGCTATTTACATGTTTTTTTTAACAATCAAGCAGATTGTTTAATGTTTCCAATAAAAACTTAAGGAATCATCATTAAAAACCAGTTAGACTGCAGTGTCAGCATATAAATCGCGTGCGTTTTCCTACAGGACAAACCATTCAAACGTGCGGATGAGCTCTTCACACCGATTAAAAAATCACACTGTCTGTCTGGCTTAAAATAGTTAGATGCAGCTATTAAATTAATATATCAACATTCATTTAAAAGAATCATCCTGTACGCTTAATAACAAAAAAGCTAGCAACAATCTAGCTAATGAGCTAATAAGAACATTTAATAACAGCAGAAAAATTGATAGAAAAATCTATAGAAAAATAAATAGAAAATTAACCAACTAAACTAAGCTTAAAATGCTAAAAGAAATATAACAACAATGAATTCTAGAAGATCCAAATGAAAAAGTGACCACACAGGTACAAGAATAATAAAGTAATATTACAAAAAAAAGAAACGCAAATATCCCAAAGTAAATAAAATGCACCTGGGCTACGAAACCAAACAAAGAAATATACATGGGTCAATGACGTGATGCCTATATTTTGTGTCCAACTACATTTTTTTTTAAATAAAAAAAGATTTAAAAGTATAAAACGTTGTCATAGATAGTCTCTCTCTCATATTTGTACTTACTTTTACTTATTAAAAGTAATTAGTTCATCAGAAAGTTTTGGTTATTTAAAGTGTCAAAATATAATGTGGTGCGACCGTCCCACCATGACTATTGTTTTAAAAACTTCTTTGAAATTACTTTGAAATTATATATTAACCTATATATTTTATTTTTTTTACCCTTTTCGGCATGATTTTCAAAGTGTTTTTGAGTCCTGTGCAAAATTGCAAAGCATTTGTAATTTTATTTTCATCGTAATATATAAGCAAAATTTGTCAGATAATCTCCATTTTATAGAATATCATGTGGTGTGACCATCAAGAAACTACTACTTTGGGACCATTATGTTAAAACTAATTTAAATACAGGAAGTTGCATCATTTACCAGTTTGCCAGGGACCTGTGGAAGCTGCGGAAGTCTCTTAAATTTGATTAAAAAAAAAAAAAAACTTTTTAACAGCTGGAATGTAGTTGCCACATTTGGATATCATGTGGTGTGACCTCAAAAAATTGTGAATATTAAGTTATTTCTACAAATATATATTTTGATTATAAATTTCATAGTGACCTTTTGTTAAGGTGGCCAATTCTCTGCCTGTACATTCTGACTGAACTTGAAAACATCATGTGGTGCGACCATTGCAGAGTGTTTTCCATGATAGATATATGGTCTAGATTTTCACTTTTTGTGCTTTTATATTTAGTTGATGACATGTACGCATAAAGTACTATATTTTAGTATTTTTTTTTATATTTTAATGCAATTTGAGTCATTTTGAGCCAAAATTATAGATAATATTTAATCTTTGTAAAATATAATTATAAAAATGCAAAAAAAAAAAAAAATCAAGCATGTCTTTTAACTTTTATGTATTTCTTTACAACTGTGAATCTATTTTACCAGATGCCGCTGTCAAGCAAAGTAAAAACTGCTCGCCATAATTCTGATCCCGCAGCAAATAGACTTGTATGAGATGCTGGCCCAAAAATCAAGGTCAACTATTACTTGCTATTGAGAGCTTTTAGAAATATGATGTAATGATTCCAGGCAAATTAACCACTGTTAGAGGCACCTTAAAAATCACCAGGTTTTGTTATAGGGAGTTGTAGGGAGGTGTAGAGCTGGACAATATGGCCCCAAAACATTTTTAATTCGATTTTAAAAACAAAAAATTAAACTACAGATGATAAAGAAATGGTTAAAAACAAGTTTTTATTTATTTTGTTTTTACTTACATTTCCCCTTAGTGGTTAAAGTGCAACCAGAAACAAGCAAACTATTGTAACAATTGAGAACATCTAGTAACTTTTAGAAAGCTTTCTCCAACATAGTTTAGGTACTAGCACAATGCACCCTAAAACCTGTTTTATTCAATTCTAGAATGAAATGTTCACTGCACTATAGGGCTGGCCCGAATAGCGTTTTTTGAGCTCCGGATATTCGGCACTGATTCGAAGCGAATATTCGAATATTCGTTTTTAAAAAAAAGAGGTAAAAAAAAGAGGTAAAAAAAAAAAAAAAAAAGAAAATCACGGCCCCCTTAAGACATATTCACCCCGGATTTTTGGTGTTTTTATCCCGGATTTTTGTTTTTCACCCCATATTTTTTCTGTGTTTTTAGCCCAGATTTCTTTGTGTTTTCATCCCGGAATTTCTGCTGCCCCACACCGCGGCTTATCCGCTGCGTAAGCAGGCTAGGAGCGCTGCTGCTGCATGGTTTCTCCGCTGCGCAAGCCAGCCCAGTAAATTGCTGTTTGTGTTTTCACACTTAGGCTATTTGCTTAAAAAAACAAACAAAAAAAAAACGTTTGTTCAGGAAGTATTTTATATTCTTAAACATTGTTGATTATATTAGAGGACAGTCATTGTAAACTGTACTTGGTCTATTTCGGTTAAAGGATTGTGCAGGGCATATTACTGATTTTGTATTTTTGCACTTGGGCTATAAGCTCAATATTAAATATTTCGTTTGTCTAGAAATTATTTTATATTTTTAAACCATGTTAAATTATATTAGAGTAGAGGAAAGTCATTGTTAATGACGTTATTGTACTTGGTCTATTTCGGTTTAAGGATTGTGTAGGGCATAGCCGTATTACTGATTTTGTATTTTTGCACTTGGGCTATAAGCTCAATATTAAATATTTCGTTTGCTTAGAAATTATTTTATATTTTTAAACCATTTTAAATTATATTAGATAAGAGGAAATTCGTTCAGACATCATTTTTGTAGGCCAGGCTTTTGTAACCGATTTAGCCCCTACTGTTGCCACCTTACCCCTTACGTTTTATTATATAAATCAGTTTCGAAGAGCCTGCATTTTTTTTTTATCATGTATAATAGAGGTCTGCGCGAGACTGATTTTTAAACCCACTCTTCCACGCTCCCGCGTTTCTGTCTCGTTACCGCTCAGCAAAAAAAATTGCTTCTTTTAATCCCGCGCCCGCCCGCCACATACACATTTCTGCCGCTCCCGCCCCACGTTCCTAATATAAATTAAATAAACTACATTTAATGCTTCAAATTTACTTATATATTTATTAAAACAGCAGCGCTGAATAGTGCGGTCCCGTTCCTTACCCCAGTCCAAACATCATCGGTGTGTGCCTGTGTGTGTGTCGGTCCATCGCTTTGAGAGTTTTCTTTAGGTTTTTTTTTTTTTTACAATTATTACAGTTTTCTTAACTATTTATTAATTTGCTCCTGCATCGTCTGGCAGTGTTGGGCACGTTACTTTGAAAAAGTAATTAGTTATAGTTACTAGTTACTTCTCCAAAAAAGTAACTGAGTTACTCACGGAGTTACTCCACTATAAAAATAACTAGTTACCAGTAAAAGTAACTATTGCGTTACTTCGCCCTGTAAAAATAAATAAAGAAAGAATAAATAAAGAAAATAAATGATGTAATTACTATTATTATTAGAAAAATAACAAACAAAAATAAACCCAAAATGTTGACAAAAATATAGTCTAACGAATAAAAAAAAATAAGAAACGAAAAACTCCACAGGACCAAAGAAAATTACTAAGACATGTAATACTGAAAAAAAAAACGGAAAAAACAAATACGTCTGGGGATAAAAATTAAACAAACCAAACCACACTCAAAGAAATAAATGTATATATAAACAAAACAAAAGAATGGACAAAAACAACAATCCGTTAAAAAAACTCATTTAAATCCATTAAAAAACTCATTTAAAACAATCACAGGCTTTTTGCGCAGAATAATAAAAGTTTCGGTTAGTTTCAGTTTCAAATCATGAAAACAGCTCACCAAAACCTCAACCTATCCTTTATATTTGACAATATTTGATTAACTTACAGGTCCTTACTTATTTTTATTTAACTGAACTGAGTTGTAAATTATTTATAGCCTCGCGCTGAATTCAGCTCCGCGCTGCTAAAGAGAGAGAGAGAGAGAGAGAGAGAGAGGCGCAGCGCATTTTGCCTGATTTTAATTAACAGTACATTTGTTGGCTTTAGTAAGTTTAATAACATTAATTTTAGTATACTTGTCAGATCTTATTTATAAAAACTTTTTTTAGAAGACAGAGGTTATTCTGCGCGCAATGCCGCGCCGCTGCGCCAAGCACCACTTTGCATGCCTGACATTTCAGAGCGCTGGACGAGATTTTAATTCATGAATTAATATATTTAATATTTTAATAAATTTGCCCTGGTGATAAGAAACGAATGCTAACATATAGCTTTATATTTCTGTGTATTTCAAATGTTTTAAGTTTTATGTAATTGACGGGCAGCACCACGCGCCAGATTGACAATGTGCTTTATTTTTCAGATATAAAAGTGAAATTCAGTTAAATAATAGCAAAGTTAACTAAAATAAATTTATGTTCAGTCAAAGTTATTTTCTCTTTTAATTTTCCATTTCAAAACTCTAGCATTTGAGTGAGAATAAGCATCTGTTGAAATTTTTAAACAGCAGAATGCCTAGTTACAGTTATTTAGTCTGTGTACTAAACATAAATATAAATCCTTATAACTGACAGAAATAAATATAACTAATAATAATTTATAATTACAGTGCAGATTTTTAAGTATATATATTTTTTCATAGTTGATTGCTGAAGGCTCTGGGTGTGGTTTATTTTTATGTGGTAAAGATGTGATGGTATGGAGTATTTTGGAGCGCAGGGTGAGCAATCGCGCTAAGCTTTTTTCCGCCGCCAAGATAGAAACACGCCAGAAATTTACCTCAACACACATCATTTCCAGACCACCACGCCCATCGGTGTTAATATATTCCAAAGTCCAACGCTATTTTAAGGACGCGTGCAAGGCCTAAAAATAGACTGTTGACGGGTGGCAACGCGCCACGCTACACGCCTTGCGTGGGGTGTATGATAGGGCTCTTTGTCTGTATGCGCAAAGTTAAAAAAAAGTTCATTCAGCTGCTAAAGTAACGTGCAGTAACGGAGTGTCGAAAATGGTAACGGCGTTATAGTTACAGTCATAGTAATTAGTTAGATTACTCGTTATTGAAAAAAGTAACGGCGTTAGTAACCCCGTTTATTTTAACGCCGTTACTCCCAACACTGTCGTCTGGATTAAACTCCCGCTCCAGCCAATAACAGTTCAGTTCTGTCCCGCGCGCAAGATATTCTGACGGGACCCGCGAGAACAGAAGTGGTTAGAGTGAGGTGGAGCTCTGGAAAGTAGAAAAAAAACGAATATCCGAATACCAAAATTAAAAACCGAATACCTACTCAACGAACGAATATCCGAATACCCGAATATTCGGGTCCAGCCCTACTGCACTAACAACACATCATAACACTTATGTTTTACACATATTATATTGTGATGAGATTTTTGTAAAAAAAAAAAAAAAAAAAAAACTTTGTAAAACATTGGTGCTCATGAGAAATCTTTGATATTTTAATTGAATCTGGATTAAATCAGGGCTCTGAGTTGTCCAGCAGGCTAAGTGCTGCCATCATGATCAAGAGATCGCCAGTTCGAATCCCAGTCATGCAGCTTGCCATCAGCTGCTGGAGCCATGAGAGAGCAAAATTGGCCTTGCTCTCTCTGGGTGGGTACAGTACAGCAAATGGTGCTCTTTCCCCTCATCACTCCTAGGGTGTTGTAGATCAGCACAAGGCTGCGTCTGTGAGCTGATGTATCAGAACAGAGTCACTGCGATTTCCTCCGAGCGTTAGCGCTGTGATGCTACTCAAAAATAACATGCCCGTGTTAGGTTGCAGTAGGGTAATCAAATTTGTGTGTGTGGGGCAGCATAGTGGAGAAACAGCACAGTGCTTGAAAACTGCTGGTAAGTGGGCTGATGCATGAGATTGGAAGTTGTTAGTGGATGTAGGTAGTAAACTGCAGATCCCGGAGTGCATTCTGGTTACAACCTTGAGGCTGGATGTAGTATTGTACTGTGAAAGTAAGGGGATAGTGTATTTTATAGAGCTGACTGTTCCTTTTGAAGACGAGGTAGATGGAGCTTATGAAAGGAAAAGGCTGTAGTATACAGACTTGGTGGCTGAGGTAAGAGAGCGTGGGTGGCAAGCATGTATTAGACCGGTGGAGGAAGGTACTAGAGGCTTTGTAGCAAAGTCTGCCACAAGACTGCTGTGTGAATTCGGAATTAGAGGTCGTGTGTTAAGGACTGTAGTGAAGGAGTTGTCAGATGTAGCTGAAAGATCTAGTCAGTGGTTGTGGTTCAGAAGGGCTGAGGCTACGTGGGGAAGGGAATGAGTTTGTGCTTCTACAGCAAGCTTGGAGGGGGGTGGGTCTGGGATGCCAGACTTCACTGTTGAGCCCTCTGGAGGTGTTGTGGGCCTAATTCAGCGAAACACTGACGAAGGAAGGTGCCTACCTGATGACCCCTGAGAAGAACTTGCACTGAAGTTTGTGTTTAGAGTTTGGATGAAGGGGATTGGTGTGGTCCTGCTGTTCTTGTAGTAATTTGTCTTATGAGTTTTTGCAGATGTCTGAGTACTTGGCAGTTGAGGCACGGACCATGAACATAGTTCGCTATGCTTCTGGATTCTTGTCGAGCCAGTATCAGATGGTAGTGGTTGCTGTGTTCTGCTCACGCAACTTATAATGTCATTTATTGTGTGTGATTGTGATTAGGTAGGGGGCTGTGGTTAGTGTGTTGTTGCCATAGTTAAAGGAAGCGAGCATAGATTAAGGAGTGATTCTGCTTGTTCATTGGTTATGTTTTCAGTAGGTCTGGATACTTGGCAGTTGAGGCAATGGACCATAAACATAGTGTTAGGCTGTGCTTCTGGATCCTTGTCGAGCCAGTATCAGATTGTGGTGGTTGTGGCTATTGTTGTTAGTTGAGAGAGTAGTCGATCCTGGCCAGTGGTGCAAAAAGGGGGTATGCAGCATATGCGACGCATAGGGGCGCTCCTCTAGAGGGGACGCCAAATCAAAGCCCCAAATAAATTTGCGGAGCGTGGTGGGAAAGTAATGACAGGACGATTTTAAAACGAATCTCCCCCGCTGAAGATTTAAAAACGCATCGCCCCCCCCCATGATCCACCCCCCACCCCCCCGCTGACGATTTTAAAATGCATCTCCTCCCCGCTGACGATATTAAAACGCATCTCCCCCCCCGCTGATGATTTTAAAAAGCATTCCCCCCCCCGCTGACGATATTAAAAAGCATCCCCCCCCCCCCCCCGCTGACGATATTAAAACGCATCTCCCCCCCGCTGATGATATTAAAACGCATCTCCCCCCGCTGACTATTTTAAAACGCATCTCCCCCCCCCCCCGACGATATTTAAACGCATCTGCCGAGCCCCATCGCCTTAAATCCTAACTAATCCTTCATTTTCTCCTATTTTAAACGTTAAACTGTGAAGTATTCAACTATTCACATCTCTACGGCTCGAATGATGTCTACATCTTCGAAATATTTTAAGCCTTCGCGAGGAAAAGGGCCAACTGCGGACGAAGCCGGGGATACCAGCCCGAAACGAAACTCCGCACAGGATGATAACCTCAAGCACATCCTTGCTGAAGTGAGTAAAATGAGCTCGACGCTTCTAACCGCAGCATCGGATGCAGTGATGGTATAGTTACTTTGAAAAAGTAATCCGATTACTGATTACTGATTACTCCTTTAAAAAGTAACTTAGTTGCTTTATGGATTACTTGATTTTAAAAGTAACTAAGTTACTTTACAAGTTACTTTATTAGTTACTTTCAGCAGCTGCAGACACCACCTCCCGCCGCCTTAACATAAACATTATAACCAGTTTTGCCATTATTCCCTTTATTGGAAAATGCATTTTTAACAGCAACAATTTATCTCTAAGTTGAACGATTTCCTAAAAAAATACGTTTTTTTTTTAAATAAAAAAATTAACGTAAATATTTTTTTTATAAAAAATAAAATATGGTCTTTCTTGATTTTACTAAACATAAATACTTGTTTTTATAAAAAATATATAAAATAAAGAAAGTCTTTCTTGACCTGAAATATTTAACACTGTAAAACTGAACATTGAACCTGTTGTTCTCAGCAGGGCAGCAAGGAGTGGTTTTATAAAACAGAACCGTGTATATGATCTAGACCAGGGATCACATATTTGCAGACTGGGGTCCGGGTCCGGACCCAGACGTTGTCCAATACGGACCCATACCGGACCCAACTACTGAGAAGGATTTAATTCTGACAGTGTTCATTTAAAGCACCGGAACTTTTCTTGTCTTTACGGTATACGCGCAGTGAACTTCCATTCACGTGTGGTGTAAAATCTTTAAATGCTCTCCTCTGCCAATCAAATTTGTGGCAGACCGCTGTCCTGGCTAGTGAATTGGGACTCGGCCGCAAAAAAAACGCTTTAATAAAGAGAACTGGTGAAAAACGAAAACGGGCGGAAACTAAAGACACGCCGAGCGCAAGAGAGAGAGACGCGTGTGATTGGGGAAGAGCGGAGGGGGAATGGGTAAGGGAGCGGTGTGTGTGTGTGTGTTTGTGGAGGAGATGAGGTGGAGAGAGAGAGAGAGAGAGAGAGTAACGCACAGTGACTTAAATAAGTAACTTTAATCTGATTACTGGATTGGAAATAGTAACGCGTTAGATTACTCGTTACTGAAAAAAAGGGTCAGATTAGAGTAACGCGTTACTAAGTAACGCGTTACTGACATCACTGATCGGATGTTTCAACGATTAAGGAGACAACTGAGGAATTGAAAAATGCGGTGAATGCCATGCAAGGGCGACTAACCGAGGTGGAAGGGCGAATCTCCGACCTGGAGGACGCTACGCAGGAGATGGTGAGGGACCGCGAGCTACACGGTAGGCGCATTGATATTCTGTGGAGCCGTGTGGAAGACTTGGAGAACAGGAGTCGCCGCAATAATGTCAGACTGCTGGGTTTAAAAGAGGGCATTGAAGGGGATAACCTGGCTGTATGCGTTGAGAAGATACTGTCAGAGGGCTTACATATGAACATTGACAACGAATTCGAAATCGAAAGAGTGCACCGCTCTCCTGGGTCTCGTCCGGATAAAAAAATCGACCTCCGAGACTGATTATGATTAAATTTCTGCGTTCAACCGCGAGAGATAAAGTCCTAAAAGCTGCACGGGAGAAGGGAGGCGCGGTGTGGAAGGGATGCAACATTTCCCTGTTCCCAGACATGACGAAGGAGCTCGCTGAGAGGAGGAAAGCTTTCACAACGGCAAAACAGCTACTACGCGACAAGAAAGTGAGGTTCCGACTAGCCTTTCCTGCTACACTACACTTCGCGTGGAAGGGGAGGAATAGAAAGTTTGAAATGGCTTCAGAGGCTGTTAAGTTCATCGAGCAACAAGTTACTGATGGAGAATAAATTGAAACATTCTTCAACAAAGGAGATTGCGAGAGGTATGATGGGGCTGGATAGCTTTGTGTAGCTGACTAGGCTACAACCTAGTGGACGACTCGGACTTCCCACTGACCTAAGTAAGGTTTTTGTTTTGTTTTATATTCTCCTCCTCTCATTTTGCCGTCTGTTTTTTTTTTTTTTTTTTTTTTTTTTGGGACACGGAGTTAACAAGAGGTGAATTTCCAGCCGTTTGCTGGAGTGTTTTTTCATTTCAGGTTTTCCCCTCTGAGGTAGAGGGAAATTTTTTGTTGACGTGTTTAGTCGTGTTGGTTTATGTGAGAAATACAGGTATACTAATAATGCTCAGCGGTACAAAAGTAATAGTCTATTTTCTTGCATGTGAATGGCAAACAGTGCATATGTTAAGCTAGTTTCCTGGAACATTAATGGTTGTGGTAACCCTGTGATATCTTAAGCATAAACAAGCTGATATAGCATTCATTCAAGAAACACATTTACAGGAAGATGAAGCAAAAAATTTTAAAAGGGACTGGGTTGGTCATGTTTACTATAACTCTTTCTCCAGCAACCGTAATGGAGTTATTATTTTGGTTCATAAGAGGTTGAATTTTTTTATGTTGAGGGAGTTTAAGGATAATATTGGTAGAATTATTTGTCTTGAAACTAATATAAATGGGGCAAAAATAACACTATGTAATATATATGCTCCTAACAAGGAAGATCTTTTTTTCATGGTCTTAATAGTATACTGGGGAATGCCCAAGGACAAATAATCTTGGCAGGAGACTTCAACCAGGTTTTAGATGGATTATTAGACAAAAGTAAATACATGGGCATCTCGACATCAAAGGATAGAGCGGCCATTCACCTGCTGATGGAGGATAACGGATTGATAGATATATGGCGATTGGTCAACCCCACAAACCAGGAATATACATTTTACTCCCACTGCCACAAATCCTACTCAAGAATCGACTATATTTTAATTTCCCAGAGTCTAACCAATGTTATTGTCGATAGTGCCATTAACGCTATTTCCATGTCAGATCACGCACCTGTTGAGGTGTGTGTAAATATATATTCAGACAGACTTCGACGAGGCAGATGGAGAATGAATACGTCCCTTCTACAGGACGAGATGTACTCTAAGGAACTTGCAGAGGACCTATCCTCATTTTTTGAAATCAATTTAGGTAGTACAGAAAGCATTGCATTGCAAATGTCAAATTCAAGACATTTTTTATAAAAAAGCAGAGAATGCTATGTTCAGACTAAAAACACAATTTTATGAGTCAGGGGAAAAGACTGGTAGACTCCTAGCCAGACAGTTAAAGGAACAAAGCTCTATTTACATAATTCCAGCAATAAGAGTAGGAGGTTCTCTTGTAACATCATCTAAGGGTATTAATGAGGCCTTTAAGGAATTCTATGAGAACTTGTATAGATCATCTGGTGCTTTGAATGAGACGTCTAAATCTTCCAATTCTATCCTCTGACCAGTCATCTCTTCTTGATGCACAAATAACCCAAGAAGAGGTTAAAAATGCCATCTTGTCCATGAATACAGGGAAGTCACCAGGAACGGATGGGTTTCCTGTGGAGTATTATAAACAATATATTGATATATTTACTCCAATATTGACAGATGTGTTTCAGGAGGCTTTTCAAAGAGGCTCACTTCCTCCATCCCTTAATGAAGCACTCATTTCTTTGATACCCAAGAAAGGAAGGGATCATACAGATCCGGCGAACTTCAGGCCAATTAGCCTCATAAATGTGGATAGTAAAACACTGGCTAAGGTTCTGGCCCTAAGACTAGAAACA
This sequence comes from Astyanax mexicanus, assembly GCF_023375975.1. Lineage (NCBI taxonomy): Eukaryota > Metazoa > Chordata > Actinopteri > Characiformes > Acestrorhamphidae > Astyanax > Astyanax mexicanus. The sequence goes on from NC_064421.1 coordinate 35,814,882, forward strand.
ATCTTGCCGCACATTATACATACAGATCAAGTGGGTTTCATAAAGGGGCAGTCATCCACTGATAACTTGAGAAGACTTATGCACTTAATGTGGTCAAATGCTTCAAGTGCAGCGCCAGTGGTAGCGGTGTCACTTGACGCTGAGAAGGCATTTGATAGGGTGGAGTGGGGTTTCTTACATTCAGCTCTTTTGAGATTTGGTTTTGGCCCTAGCTTCGCAAAATGGATAAAGATAATTTACAACAACCCTAAAGCATCAGTTCTGACAAACGGCATTATTTCACCTCCTTTTGATCTCTCTAGAGGAACGAGACAAGGATGTCCCTTGTCGCCTTTACTGTTCACAATTGCACTGGAACCCCTGGCAGTGGCTATAAGAGCAAACCCAGCTATTAAAGGAGTGGATTGCGGGGGGAGTCACCATAAGTTAATGCTTTATGCTGATGATATACTTTTTCTGACTAGTGAGCCTCAAAACTCTCTACCTGCACTAATGGACACCATTGATACATATTCTAAGATATCTGGCTACCAAATTAACTGGACCAAATCGGAGGCGATGCCTATATCCAAGCACTTTCACCCACAAATAATAAAACAATATAATTTTAGATGGATTCCCAAAGGTATGACCTATCTGGGCATTAAATTGACTTCAGAGCTGGACGAGATGGCAACGCTAAACTTTGAGCCTCTGCTTCAAAACATTAAAACAAATGTAGATAAATGGGGAAAGATAAATGTAATCAAAATGGTCATTGCGCCACAATTTAACTATATTTCTATGATGTTACCAATAAATAAGCCGGATCATATTTTTAAAAGATACGAAACTATAATCAGAGAATTTTTGTGGGCAGGGAGGAAGCCAAGATTTAAATGGAGTAAAATGTGTGCACCCAAAGAAAAGGGAGGACTTGGTCTCCCGGATGTAAGGCTCTATAATCTGGCATTTGAGGTGGCTAAGATACTCAAGCATTGGAGGGGAACAGTTTCTGGTTTAGCATGGGCTTCTATTGAGGAAAATTTGGCAGCACCATTCCAGCCAATTAATGTGTTATCCCAATGTTCAAAAAGTAAAGGGAATGACATAAATCCGGTCATTAGGCACTCTCAAGATGTGTGGGCAAAGGTTCATAAAATGCACAAGATCTCTCATTATAAACAACCTTATGCATCACTCTGGTTTAATCCAGAGGTGAAGATTGGGAAGCAGAAAGTGTTTTGGAAAAAATGGCTGGATAAGGGAATACACACTAAGTGATCTGTATATAGAAGGGACCTTCAGGTCATTTACTGAACTTGTCCAACAGTTCAAGTTACAAGAAAAAGGAGACTTTTGGAAATATTTACAAATTAGAAATTGCATAAATAAAACGTTTATATCAGATACATTAGACAACCCAATTATGGACTACTTGGATAACCCTCTTAACTGTAAGGCATCAACATTTTATAAAAACTCAATTAATTCAATTAGTAGCATATGTGATAATTTAAGAATAATCTGGCAAAGGGATCTTAAGTACGAGTTTAGTAGGGATACCTGGAGTCAAATTATAGCACAAAACGGCAAATATGTCAGAGAGGCTAGAGGGAAATTTACACAATATAAAATTCTGCATCGGTACTATTGGACGCCCTATAGGCTCTTCAAAATAGGATTAACAAACAGTAGTTCATGTTGGAAATGTAAAAAAGAAATGGGAACCTTTTTGCATCTCATATGGGAATGCTCCATGGTCAAACTATTCTGGCACAATGTGTTGAAGTTTTTGGAGACCTGGGTTGGAGTAGACCTGCCAGTGTCCCCCCATCTGTGTCTCTTAGGAGATAAAACTGAAACCCCAACTTTAACAAAGAGAGTATATTCAGTCTTGATGGTAGGAATAACCACAGCTGCTAGAGTCATACTAAGACACTATTTTAAAACGCATCTCCCCCCACCCCCCCCACCCCCCGCTGACTATTTTAAAACGCATCTCCCCCCACATTCACATATGATTTGTGTTGTTTTAACCGTCGTTGAGTTGCTCCATAAGGTTTACACATTGTCTTGTTTTTCACAACATCAAAGAAGAAATATATGGTCTCTCCTCTTTCTCCCTGCTGACACTGTCGAGTTAAACTTCAGTCGAGCCCCATAAGTAACGACAGTTCACAGGCGAGTACGGTCTTCCCGGGTTTTGTATCTAACCGCGCAATTTAAAAATATGTCAAAAAAAGTAGTGTTCGTTTTGTTAATAAAAACTCTAACCAAAATATTAGTAAACACATTACACATACACATTTATATATATATATATACACACAGTGCCTTGCAAAAGTATTTGTAATTTTTTTGTCAAGATTCTACAACAAGTGGGACACAATCGTGAGGTGAAACGAAATGTATTGCCTATTATAAACTTTTTTTTAGAAATAAAAAACAATGCAATATTATTTGGCATCTTTACTTTCAGTGCAGCAAACTCACTCTAGAAGTTCAGTGAGGATCTCTGATTAATCCAATGTTGACCTAAATGACTAATGATGATAAATCATCCTGTGTTTAATCCAGTCTCTGTATAAATGCACCTGCTCTGTGATAGCCTCAGAGTTATGTTTAAAGCACAGAGAGCATCATGAAGACCAAGGAACACACCAGGCAGGTCAGAGATACTGTTGAGAAGAAGTTTAAAGCCAGATTCAGATACAAAAAGACTACCCAAGCTTTAAACATCTCAAGGAGCACTGTACAAGCGATCATATTAAAATGGAAGGAGTATCAGACTGCTGCAAATCTACCAAGACCCAGCTGTCCCTCTAAACTTTCATCTCAAACAAGATTCAAGATTTTTATTCTAAATATTTGGGTGTTTGTAACAGCCATTTCAGTTTGATATATCTAATAACTGAAGGACTGAGGTTTATTGAACTAACAGAAAATGTGCAATATGCATTAAACCAAAATTTGACCGGTGCAAAAGTATGGGCACCCTTATCATTTTATTGATTTGAATACTCCTAACTACTTTTTACTGACTTACTGAAGCACAAAATTGGTTTGGCAACCTCATTGAGCTTTGAACTTCATAGCCAGGTGTATCCAATCATGAGAAAAGGTATTTAAGCTGGCCAATTGCAAGTTGTTCTCCTATTTGAATCTCCTCTGAAGAGTGGCATCATGGGCTCATCAAAACAACTCTCAAATGATCTAAAAACAAAGATTGTTCAACATACTTGTTCAGGGGAAGGATACAAAAAGTTGTCTCAGAGATTTAACCTGTCAGTTTCCACTGTGAGGAACATAGTAAGGAAATGGAAGACCACAGGGACAGTTCTTGTTAAGCCCAGAAGTGGCAGGCCAAGAAAAATATCAGAAAGGCAGAGAAGAAGAATGGTAAGAACAGTCAAGGACAATCCACAGACCACCTCCAAAGAGCTGCAGTATCATCTTGCTGCAGATGGTGTCACTGTGCATCGGTCAACAATACAGCGCACTTTGCACAAGGAAAAGCTGTATGGGAGAGTGATGTGAAAGAAGCCATTTTGTCACAAACAGAGTCGCCTGAGGTATGCAAAAGCACACCTCAGGCGAATCTGTTTGCTTGCAGAAAAGTCTCCTTACCTGTCTCCTGACTTGGTCTGCAGTAAAGGTTGGAGGACTGGAGGAGCTGATTTGTCTGGCAGCTGATAGTGTTGATGGTGGTGATGATGATGAAGATGGTGGAGGTGAGGGTGATGGTGGTGATGATGAAGATGTAGGAGGTGAGGATGATGGTGTTGATGGTGATGAAGATGATGATGGAGGTGAGGGTAATGGTGGTGATGAAGATGAAGATGGTGGAGTTGAAGGTGATGGAGATGTTGGAGATGATTGTGAAGCTGCAGGAGGGGAGGAGGAGGGGGCAGCAGGAGCAGGACAGTCAAACCTGTTGTAAAAGTTGTCAAACTGGTTTGCTCTGTCCACACGCCCATCTACTGGGTTGCCGTTGTTGTTCTTGCTCCCAGTGATGGTTTTCATTGCACCCCAGACTTCCTTCATGTTGTTATCTTGCAGCTTTCTTATCACATTTTTCCTGTAAGACTCCTTAGCCTCTTTAAGACGTACCTTGGGTTCCCCCTGTATGCGCTTCAGCTCTACCAGGTTTCCATCTTTGAACGCCCTCTTCTTTTGGTTGAGGAGATCCTTGACGGTGCTGGTAACCCAGGGTTTGTTTTTTGGAAAGCAGCATACAGTCTTTGTGGGAACAGCAACATCCATACAGAAATTCAAGTAGTCTGTAACACAGTGAGTCACCCCCTCAATGTCCTCTCCATGTGGGTGCATCAGCACGCTCCAGTCAGTGGTCTCTGTGGTCCCTGAGGGCTTCTTCTGCTTCAGGAGACCAGACTCTGAATGAGCGTGTGGTAGTGGGCTGCCTCAGTACCAGTGGTTTGTACTGAGGCTGTAGGAAGACCAGGTTGTGATCTGATCTCCCCAGCGGTGGTAGTGGAATAGCCCTGTATGCATCCCTCACATTAGCATACAGCAGGCCCATGGTCCTGTTTTTCCTGGTGGGACAGTCCACAAACTGGAAAAAAAACGGCAGGGTAGAGTCCAGCGTAACGTGATTAAAATCACCAGTAATCACGTAGAAGGTGTCAGGGTGCTGTGTCTGCAGTGCTGCGAATGGATGGATGGAGTGGAGTGGAGTGGATGTTGTCACATGCCGCCTGAACGTCCGCTCTTGGCTGAATGTAAACACAGATGAGAATCGCGTGAGAGAGCTCCCGCGTCATGTAGTAAGGTCGGAGACTCACCGCTAACAGTTTAATATCCCGACAGCAGATCACCTCCTTCACGTTCACATGTCCATGGTTGCACCATCTGTTGTTAATGAAAAGCGCGAGCCCCCCACCTTTCCGCTTCCCGCATAGCGTCGTGTCCCTGTCCGCCCTCACTGTAGAGAAGCCGGGGAGCTCCACGTTAGCAGCCAGTCGGGGGTGAGCCAGGTCTCGGTGAAACACAGCACGCTACACTCTCTGTAGAGCTTCTGATTCTTCACCAGACAGGCTAGCTTGTCAGTTTTGTTGGTCAGTGAGTTGACATTCACCATAACCACCGATGGAACTGAGGGTTTGTACCTCCACCGTTTCTCCATCTTCTTCGGCATCTTCTTAGCCTTTAGCTTAGCCTTTAGCTTAGCTCCGGCCCTGCAGCCTCAGTACCTCCTTCTCACTTTCCCCAGTATTGTGTGGACAATGCCCCCATGTCCTAGCAGTTCTTTACGGGAATAAACACGATATTCCTCGCTGCCCCACATATTTACGCTAAAAATATCTTTAGGATATATATATAAGATGCACAGAGACGATAAATAAACGTGAAAAAAAAACAGAAAAACACACAAAGAGACAGAGCTACTGGAACAGGCAGCCACTCGCGTCAGCGCTGGAAGTGATATCCTAGATTTGAATAAATTAAATATTTTAATTGAATACTTTGTTCTGTACAAAGTGTAATGTGCCTACGACAAAATCACACAAAAATCATCAATGAAAATCAAACTTATTAACCAATGGAGGCCTGGATTTGGATTTAGCTAACACAAAGCACTTTGTTTTTAGGCCAAAACTTTCAACTTTGGTCTCACTAGTTAGCTAAATAATTTGTCGTTCATTATGACTTACAGTAAGTCCTGCAATCCTAAATTAATAAACACAGTTTAAAAATGAAATAGTGATTAGCTGATCAGGTACAGGGCAAGTTGAACATTATATATATATAATTTACTTTTTTCTTAAACCTTGACTCCCTATCTAGCTAACAGACTAACTGCAGTTTAATAATCACAGAGTGGGTTTGATCTGTGTGTTTTGATTCAGAGACGTGCCTTGTTTGTCTAGTTATCAGAAACCGTGTCATCACAGTTTACATGGTTAGCTACGTTACATTTCTTTTAGAAAATCGCCGTATATCCAGATCTGTTTTAAAATCAGTTGCTGCTGGATCCTGATCCCGCTGCTAAGTCTCACAGCGAGGAAGGGGCCTTTCCCCACCAGCACACAGACTCTCCTCCCCGCGCCGCAAAACCAGCAAGCTGATTGGCTGTTTCTGAACTGGCTCTGTGATTGCTGTTAAGAGATTTCCTGTTCACGCAGCGGTCTGTCTCATTAATAATGCAGCTGAGCTGAGCGAAACTATATCATTTTTTTAGAAACAAATTCACCTGTTTCTAATATTCCTCCCGGTTCCTACGCCAATGATCACACTGATATGCCAGATACTTTCTCCATGTCCCATAGAAGCTAAAGAATGCTATACAGTCCTGTGGAATATGCGTGTGCAGTCTCCTGTACTCAATGTGGATGTGATTTCAACCAGAGTTGCTTTAATCAAATCAAATCAAATCAAATTTATTTGTATAGCGCTTTTTACAACAGGTGTTGGCACAAAGCAGCTTTACAGAAACATGATTACAGGACAAAGAATCAGGCAAAACATTAAACATAGAAAATACAGAATACAGCCCCCCCAGCGAGCGCGGAGGCAAGGAAAACCTCCCTCAGAGCTGCAGGAGGAGGAAGAAACCTTGGGAGGACCAAGACTTTTATACATCCATATAGGTTTTATGTATTCAGGAGTGTAATAGCGCCACTAATGGCTTGGATGTAATCAGTAGTGGAGAATAAGATGGACGATGAGCAGCTGATCTGTGGTGGTGGTGGAGAAGAGCTGACTTCAGAAACTTCCATCAGTCTGGCCGGACAGGAGACGCGAGAGCCTGAGGGTCCAACATTGGTATCGGGTCAGACAGGTGGGCAGTCAGTAAGTCGGAGGAAAGCAGAGAGATGGAATTAGTTTTGACTGGATTTATGTAAAACAGAGAATATAAAACATTATCAGAGTGTGGCTAATGACTCCGGCAGAACTGAATAAAACAGCCTAACTAAAGGCAGAGAGCCAGAAGGTAACATAGACATGGAGGCTCCCTGGAACACCAGCATCCACCCACTCCACCGTCCACAAACCTGAGTGACCGTGTGCAGTGGGAGAACAACAGCACCAGCATCTCAGTTTACCACAATTCCCTCTGTCCATGAACCCCTGAATCTGCAGCCTTATCTAAAGGAAAAAACATTAATTACCAAAAGCTAAACTAAACAAGTAAGTTTTCAGTCTAGACTTAAAGATTGAGACTGTGTCTCTGTGTCTGAGTCCCGAACATATTCGGGGAGATTATTCCAGAGTTGAGGTGCTTTATAAGAGAAAGCTCTTCCTCCTGCAGAGCTCCTCTGAATTTTAGGGACTACTAAGAAACCAGCACCCTGAGATCTAAGTAATCGTGGTGGTTCATAATAGGAGATGAGGTCTCATAAATACTCAGGAGCGAGCCCGTGTAGGGCTTTATACGTTAACAGGAGAATTTTATAGTCTATGCGGAATTTGACTGGAAGCCAGTGCAGTGCTGACAGGACTGGACTAATATGGTCAAATTTTCTAGTTTTAGTAAGGACCCTGGCTGCAGCAGTTTGAACTAGCTGATATTTACGCTCTAAATTTCGTACTAACTGCTTTAAGGTATGAGTTTGATCATTGTACCACGGTGCGAGCTTTTTCTGTCTCTCTATTTTATGTTTAAGGGGAGCTACAACATCTAAGGTAGAGCGAAAGGTATTTTCTAAACCTTCGGTTAGTTTGTCTAGTTCTACTGGGTCTACAGGAGAGTACATTATAGATGATAAATCGGGAAGCTTATCTGTAAATTGTTGGGCTGTAAAAGGCGTAATTGAACGTTTTACAGAGTAGCTAGGGGATGTACATATATTATGACTGAGATGTAATTTAAATGAAAGAAGGTAATGATCTGAAATTGCGGAGGTTTGAGAACGAATATTCAGGTTATCTATGCTCAAACCCAGGGTCAAAACTAAATCCAGAGTATGATTACAGTAATGAGTAGGTCCTGTTATATTTTGAATTATACCAACTGTGTCTAAAATCGATGTGAATGCCTTTTTTAATGGATCATCCAATTTTTCGAAATGAATGTTGAAGTCTCCAACTATAATCACTTTATCACTACTGCTAAGTCTGTGACAAAATCACTAAATTCTTTTAAAAATTCTAAATAGGGCCCTGGTGGTCTGTAGATATTAATTAAAGAAAATGCATTCTTTTTTGTAACTGGATTAATTATACTGGTGTAAAGAAGCTCAAAAGAAGTAAAATAATCATAGTGTTTCTGATTGCTAACTAAGGTACTTTGGAAAAGTATGCAGACCTCACCTCCTCAGGCTCCTCAGTTGGTGCTTCACTGAGCGGGGCAAACCTGTTTGACACGTGAACTGGGGGAGCGTGGTGTTCAGGTGGGCTGGCTGTGGCCTTTGCGGTAGCATTTGCCTTAGCCTTTCGACTATGCCGCCGAGACGTTACCCATTCACCCCGCTGTGAGGGCTCTAAGGCCGGAGTCGAGGGAGTACTAACTCTCCCTGAGACACCCGGGGCTGCTAACAGTGAATCCTGCTGTCTATCCCTTATTAAACCCCGGACGTGCAGCTCTAACTTATTCACCTTATCCACCAAGGTGCTAACTATCTCACACTTAGTACAAATACCACTATTGTTACCAGTATCGGTGGACAAGGGATCTAAGCTATACATACCACACTCTAAACAGGAGAAAACCTGAGCAGAAGCCATGGAGAAAAAAAAAGCACTCACCTTGTTTCAGTTGAAATTAGAAACTTACACAAACAAACTGCAGCAGCAAACAGCTAATCCAGCAAACCTGAGGAAAAAGTCTATAAAAGTAGACTGAGAGTGGATTAATAGGTGTGTAGAGCAAAGAGGAAGCAGACTAAAAGTGGATTAGTAAGTGTGAAGAGAGTAAAAGAGAAGAAAACAGAGAAAAGTGTAGAAGTTTAAGATTAGAGCAAGCTTTCAGCAGCAGAGCAGCAGACCACATGTAAAATTATAGTGTTCACTGCACTGTCCTCTGTTGGTGGTAATGCCTTCTATGATGTATTCCCGTCACACTTGTGACACTGTGGATTGAGCAATGTTAAATACCCACAAAACTTTAGAAATGTAATGTCTCATCCATTTGCACCCACTATAAAATTATGATCTTGCACGTCTTCAGTGGGCGCACTCATTCAACGCTCAAAGTATTAGTAGAAAAAGTATGTGAACAGTTGAAATCAATAGCTGATTAATCCTTCTGGCAGAAGTAACTTCAACTAGGCACTACATGTAGCTGTGGATCAGACTTGCACATGGTTTAGTCATGATCCTTGGACACCAATTGTACATCTGTCTATAAGTCAACAGTGTTTTGGGTCATTGTCCTGTTGCATCACCCAACTTCTACAGAGTTTGAGCTGACATACAGACACTCTCACTTTATCCTGTAGAATATTTTGATCCATTCAGGAGTTCATCTTTCGCTTAATGACTGTGTGGTGGAAAGTAAAAATTAGTGACAGAAAAAACACGAAAATCTGAGTCTAGATCAAAGGAGTAGCAATTATTTAACTGGAGAAAAGACAGAATACATCACAAAGCATCTGTTCAAGTTTCTCCCCCGTATGGCCAACATCTCAGCGTATTTGTATCTTTTTTGTTTCCTCTTTTTGATAATGAAAGTCCGTGTCTCCTTCGCACATCACCTGGCCGGTCTTAACTGGTCCGGTGCATTCCTACAGCCTGGGGAGAGAGTGAAGCTTACAGTTTAGTGCCAAGTACCTTGCAAAACCTATCCACCAGCATAAATTACTGGTCTTCCACGGGCTGCGTTCGTGTGGTCACCTGCCCCGTACACCACATATACGCATTCCAGTCTTTGCAGCTTGTCATGTATCAGCTATATACATGGTTGAGAAATAAAATACCCTCCTTATTGATTAGGAATCACCTTAAATAAATACATTTCCATCACAACTGTAAGCTGACCAGGCCATGATGCAGTAAAAGAAGGCCCAATTTATGATGTTCCCTCCACCACACTTTACAGTTGGGATGATGTTTTCTTGTGATGTGCAGTGCTGTTCTATGTCAGATGTAAAGCAGCAGTAATGTCATCTGTCCAGAAAAACATTTTACCAGTACCATTGTGGAGTGTCAGCATCCTTTTTTGCAAACTGAAAGCTCTTTTGTGTGCAGTCTGGCCCACATACGTATATCTTCCTTGTGCAAAGCAAACTCTAAATGTTTGAGTGTTTTTATCAGCCAAATTAGCTCAAGTCCACACCGCCAAACTAAAAAGACTCCATGTACGTGTTTTTTTTTTAGGTCATTAACACAAGGGATCACATAATCTTTCCACTAGGACTACAAGGATTTTATGGTTGTTCTCAATGAAAACATGAATGCTCAATTAAAATAAGTGTTATCATTTCACAATAACTTGTTGTTATTAATTTATTAATATTTTAGCATATTAATATTTTTCATCTTTCGAGATACAGATTTACAGAGCAAAACTGATGAATGTTACTCAATTTATTAATGTAATACATGGTTGTGCATGCAGTGTTTATTAATTAGAAATTATTTCTACAGGAAATTACAGCCTTTTTTTTTGTTGGCAGCAATAACTAAGTCTGTGATTGAAGAAGTAACTTGTGACTTGTTTCTCTGTTTAATTGGCAGATACAAACCCTTCTTCCCGTTTCAAGTGCACCCGGCACCAGCCTCATTATGTGACCCAGAGTTCTCAGTTCAGGACTCACGATTGGTAGAGGGGCGGCTCCGTGTCACGCTGGTTGAATGTAGCAGGTAAGGGTGGTCACTATTGCCATATTAAATTAACAATGTGAGCAAAAAAAATGTATGTACACAGTTTCACCCAATTTATCCCAAATTAGAGCTTATATTCTCTGCCGGAACCCGACCTGACCAGAGGACCAACCTGAAATCCAGTTGGTCGGGCCGAGATTTCCCAACGCATTCCTCAGGCCGGGTCGGGTCAGGTTCCAGAAAATTGTCTGAGATATAGGCATCTGTTTTTTAATTCTATTTTTATTTTTTATAAAGCTCTGGTGTGATAATCACAATGTTGCTAAGTAACCAATTATTATTTTTTATGAAAACAAATGAAATAACGAAAACTGAAAGTGAAAGAACATTTTAAACTGAATCTAATAAAAACAATAATTAAAAGAAAAAACGTTACTAAATGCAACTGTATTGCATGTTTATAAAACTATCTAAAACGACCTGAAATTACTGATAGAATACCCATATTTTCGTGTTGAATTTATTTATAAGCGCTGTTGTACAGCGGAGTTGTACAGTGGGGGGTGTTGTACCGATTCTGTTTGCGAAGCGGGAGTCATTCAGCAGGATGTCAGATTAGGCACAACAGAGGCAGCACGCGGCACCTCGTGGTCCGTGGCATTAGTTCTTGTTTAAAGCGCTCGCGCTAGCCGCAAAATACGACAGGAAACACTGAGAAACTGCAGAATTATGTATGGGATTAGAATATGAGCACGAGGAGATAAAATAGAAACAGGAGATGTGACAGTGTGTGAGAACATTTACCTGTGAGTAGCTCATACACCAGAACACGCAAATCTCTCTCTCTTTCTCTCTCTTTCTTTCTTCAGATTTATCTATCTGATAAGATGTGTGAACTAATAAAAACTAGCAAGCCCTTTCTAAAAACGAATTAAAACTAACTGAACTGTAGGAGAAAAAATCAAAACAAAATAAAATTAAACTAAAATGAAAAATGTTATCACGTAGCTCTGGGTGCACGTGAACGCCTCCGCGTTTGACTTACAGCACTGTGTGTAGCTGTTCTTAAAAATCATTTTAATTAAATAATAGTTCTATGCTTCTATGTTACAGTGTTAATTAACATAATTCTGATCATATTTCGCTCATTCAAACAGCCGGAAAACAACAAGTTTATGGGGCGGGTCGGGCCGGGCTCGGGCTCATAATGACATTTTTTGGGCCCGATCTAAGCTCTATCCCAAATAGAGCTGCACAGATTCATGCATTCTTCAGTCCATGTTGAGTATGTATAGTAATAGTGTCAAAAAGCATTTAATAAACTCTATTAGAGATTACTCAACAACTCCACACAGTCTGGGAAGATTATATGATGATTTAGGCCTGCAAGTACTGGTAGCACTACTGCTAATTGTTGTACATAAACTTTATCTGTTAGCTTCATTAGCAAAAAACTACAGATGATAATATTTGCGGTAAGGAGGATTTTTTTTTGCTAAACCGATATTTTAGCATTCCAATACAATTAAAGCCGGTCTGTATAACAACACTTTATCTACATTCCTGCACAGTCTGGATTCAGAGCTGAATGGGCCAGAGCTGCTGGAACGGTAAGGTAACAGTGTTTGGGTTCAATCTAAAGATAACACTAAGTAGACCTAAACTCACAGCCCACTTTATTAAAAACACCTACAGTACCTTGTGTTTTTACGCACTGGCCACTTTATTAGAAACAAATAACCTGTGCTTCCTCACTGACCAATTTATTAGCAACGCCTTGTATTTTCTCTTTCTGGCCAATTTAGAAACTACCTTTTCATCCAAGTCAGATCATAATAGAATCTGTTTTGTTAGTGTGGTATTTATATTTTATGTATAAAATATTTGCCAGCTGTGCCAGGCTGTAAGCTCCAAATAAGTGTAATGTGTTGTGTTTTGTGTCTCCAAGTACAAGCCAAATAAATCACTGTTCACAGTTTAGTCACACACACACACTCTCTTTCTCTTTCTACACTATCAGCATAACTACTTGCATGCCGGTGCACTTAGCGTAAGGAGCTCATAAAAAGACAATCACTTACTCACTCATCGTCAACCGCTTGATCCGTTAAGGGTCGCTGGGGGGTGCTGGGGGCTGAAGCCTATCCATATTTGGCCGTTACATATTTCCCCAGGCCATTTAAATGTCAACCCCCCCACCCACTGTGAGCATGTGGACAACACCAAATACTTTCTGATTTTTGTATTTTTTTTTTTTGTAAACTGAACAAATAAGGTTCTAATTCAGAAATTCTTACAACCAAGCTGAGATGTTTACAATAAAGTAATAAAAAGTGTTTAAGGTACTAGTATTTTAACCGACGCCGTTAATACAAATGTAATTGCATTTTACATTTCTTAATTATGTTATTTATATTTAAATATACCCTAAAAAAACATGAAAATAGCTTTATTTTCACCACCAGTATATATACAGCTCTGGATGTCTTATTTGCTTAATATAGCCTTAATTAGACATTTGTAAATTATTTATTCACTACTTATTAGGCTTTATTCTGTGTTATTGGTGCTTAATTAGTGGTCTGTTATGTGGAAATGATTAATAATGGCTGTATAAGTTCTTATCGTGCACTGTAAAAAGTTATGTTAGCACCCTGTTAAGCAGGTTATTAAGCATTAACTATAAGCTAAATCTACATGTTGTAAGTGTAGAATTGGCCGCAGTTTGATTAATGAGAGTTTGGTAAGGTTATGGCTATGCTGGAGTTTACTGAGTTCATAAGGGTTTAATAAGTCACTAACAGACCAAGACGTGCACCATATTCTAAAGTGAGGTTCTGTTCATCACTAATTACACACTAAAAAGAACTGAATAAATATTGTGTTAATCAATCCCCCTCACGATGTATTTAATTATGGTTTAATATGTCACTAATAGACCAAGAAGTGTACCATATTCTAAAGTGAGATTCTGTTCATCACTAGACACTAAAAAGAACTGAATAAACAATTTATCAATCAATCCCCCTCACAATGTATTTAATAAGTCATTAATAGGCAGAGAAGTGTACCATATTCTAAAGTAAGGTTCCGTTCATCACTAATAAGACACTAAAAAGCACAAAATAAACATTTAATAAGTCAATCTCAATCACAATTTAGCTAATAAGAGCTAAATAAGTCACTTATACACCAAGAAGTGTACATATTCTAAAGTGAGGTTCTGTTCATCTCTTATTAGAGGCTGAAAGAACTGGGTTTGACTATGCTTATATATATATATATATATATATATATATATATATATATATATATATATATATATATATATATATATATAGATATATATATATATATATATATATATAGATATATATATATATTACCCTATAACTACTTTATATTATCATATATATTGTGTTGTACTAAATGGTATATTTTACAATACGCTACATTATATATTTATGCATACATATTTACATATATTACCAGTACATGTACTATTGTACTTATGTTTTGAACAATACACTTGACTATATATTCAAGAATATATTTCAATATATTATTAGCAATAATACACATATATTACCACACATATCACAATTTATTTTATTATATATTTAACAAAACACTTCACTATATGTTCAAGACTATATACTGCCATATAGTACTACTATATGTATAATACAAAAACAGATAAAGGTATGCTTAAAGTTCAGGAAAACATCAACATTAAAGAGTTCCATCAGTAGCACTCGTGCTGTCCCACTGGCTGTAGCTTGTGCTTTTGCGAGATAGCTAGATTAGTTAATTATAACATATCTCAAAGCTAATTTAGCTAGCTAACTAGTTAATTGAATGCAAAGTTAGCTAGTTATAACAAATTAAAGGTAGGTTAGCTAATCATAACTTATACATGAATGCTAGGTAAGCTAGTTATAAATTATAACTTAAAGCTAGGTTAGCTAGTTAAATTAAAGCAAAGGTAGCTAGTTAACTTAAAGCTAACCTAGCTAGTTAAATTAGGGCTAGGCTATATAGTTAAATTAAAGCTAGGCTAGCAAGTTAAAATTAAAGCTAGGTTAGCAAGTTAAAATTAAAGCTAGGTTAGCAAGTTAAAATTAAAGCTAGGTTAGCTGGTTAAAGTAAAGCTAGGTTAGCTAGTTAAATTAAAGCAAAGATAGCTAGTTAACTTACAGCTAAGCTAGCAAGTTAAATTAAGGCTAGGCTAGCTAGTTAATGTAACACTATGTTAGCTAGTTAAATTAAAGCAAGGTTAGCTTGTTAAAATAAAGCTAAGCTAGCTAGTTATTTTAAAGCTAGGCTAGCTAGTTAAATTAAAGCTAGGCTAGCTACTTCAATTAAAGTTAGGTTAGCTAGTTAAATTAAAGCTAGGTTAGCTAGTTAAATCAAAGCAAAGGTAGCTAGTTAACTTAAAGCTAGGTTAGCTAGTTAAATTAAAGTTAGGTTAGCTAGTTAAATTAAAGCTAGGTTAGCTAGTTAAATTAAAGCAAAGGTAGCTAGTTAACTTATGTTATTGGTGCTTAATTAGCACCAATAACATAAGTTATTAAAGCAAAGGTAGCTAGTTAAGCAAATTAAAGCAAAGGTAGCTAGTTAACTTAAAGCTAGGTTAGCTAGTTAAATCAAAGCTATGTTGGCTAGTTACATTAAAGCTAGGCTAGCTAGTTAAATAAAAGCTAGGTTGGCTAGTTAAATTAAAGCTAGGTTAGCTAGTTAACTTAAAGCTAGGTTAGCTAGTGTAATTAAAGCAAAGGTAGCTAGTTAACTTAAAGCAAATGTAGCTAGTTAAATTATAGCTAGGTTAGGTAACTTAGTTAAATTAAAGCTAGGTTGGTTAGTTAAATTAAAGCTAGGTTAGCTAGTTAAATTAAAGCTAGGTTAGCTAGTTAAATTAAAGCTAGGTTATGTTGGGAAAATCGCACTACCCCTTACTGCGCCATTTGCAGTGCGTTCCCCTGGATTCTTTTGATGGAAGCCAGAAGTAGAGATAAAGTATAGAGAGACAGGATACTTGATCATCAGCAAAATAACAATTTATTAAAGCAGGGATCCCTGGGAACATCTTCCAAAATCAAGAAAAGAGTTCAAAGAATATTTCACATACACAAGCATTTAAAGACCAAACCCCTCCCTCACAAGTGCGAAGACACCCAGCCTGAGGCCCCAAGAACTAATTTTAACTGATTCGTTACCAATACTTGTTTGTGTAAAATTGTATCAAACATATGTTCTCTTGCTATCATTGCTTAACCTAAATTTGTGTCGTTGCTATGACAATATGTTTATCTTCTCGTCTTGCTGTGGCCTAAAAGTTACTTTGAGACTTGAATAGTGAAGGTTATCAGCTTGGTGTCTCCGGCCGGCTGCCTTTCTCACCTGTTACATTTGTAGAACACTCAGTACCCCTTACACAAACACAATGAGCCTATTCACTAAAAAGTTATAAAACATGTGCTACTGCTACTTTAAGTCACAGCATATTTCTGATAGTTATTAGAAAACATTAAGCACACATTTTATTAAGGCAATTCAATGTTATACCCTTGACTGACTCCCTAACTTCTCTGTCACAAGTACAGAACATCCCATTATACAAGACAATGTTGCAAAGAGTTTTACTGGCAGGCCCTGTTTAGCAGTAACTGCTAAGCATCAATGCACACACATTATTCTGAATATATAAGAGTTAAATACATACTGATTAAGTAATTATTTCGCAATTAGCAATTAAGAGTTAACTAAATATTGATTAAGTCATTATTTAGCAAATTGTTATTGAAATATTGGTTATTAAGCAATTGTCATTGATATAGTAATAATTTAGCAATTGTTCTTTAATTATTGGTTATTTAGCAATTGTCATTGATAAATTAATAATTTAGCAATGTTAGCATAAGCACCAGTACCTTCCTTAACAGTTAGATAGTTAAATTAAAACTTAGCTAGATAGTTAAATTAAAGCTAGGCTAGTTAGTTAAATTAAAAAATACAAATACTCCATACTTTCTTATTATTATTATTATTAAGTAAATTGATATCTCAATATTTTGAGATACTAAGTCAATATTTTTGAGATACTATCTCAATATTTTGAGATACTAAGTCAATATTTTGAGATACTATCTCAATATTTTGAGATACTATCTCAATATTTTGAGATACTATCTCAATATTTTGAGATACTATCTCAATATTTTGAGATACTAAGTCAATATTTTGAGATACTATCTCAATATTTTGAGATACTATCTCAATATTTTGAGTTACTTAGTCAATATTTTGAGATACTATCTCAATATTTTGAAATACTATCTCAATATTTTGAAATACTTAGTCAATATTTTGAGATACTATCTCAATATTTTGAGATACTAGTAGGCTGTATAGAGACGTATGGAAGCCCATTTCCGCCACCTAAAAAATAAAAATACTCCAGCAATTTTTTTTTTATTATTATTAAGTAAATTGCTATCTCAATATTTTGAAATACTAAGTCAATATTTTGAGATACTATCTCAGTATTTTGAGATACTAAGTCAATATTTTGAGATACTATCTCAATATTTTGAGGTACTAGTAGGCTGTACAGAGACAGAAGCAGTTGAGACAAAGACGCAAAATGGATACTATCATTGAGGATTACTTCAGACGTGGATTCACAAATCATGAAATATTGGTGCTTTTAGAGCAGGGGTGTCCAAACTTTTTTTTGTTGGGGGCCAGAAGGAGAAATATATTTGAAGTCACGGGCCACACTCTGTAATAAAACAAATAATGAAATATACCACTTTAAATAATACTTTTTTTTTCTTTTATTTCATTTACACACCATTTTACTTGACTTACTATCTTTATCTTTGACAGTGTTGTGTAAACTAAGATTTTTCAAATTGATTTTTAATTTCATGATGTCTCTTAATATTTTTAACTCCTTAATTATGGCAACTTTTAGACTCTTTGGCCCGCTTTCTGCGCTAGAAATGCGCACTCTCTCCGGTTTTAGACTCTTTTGCCCCGTTTTTCTGCGCTAGAAATGCGTACCCTCTCCGCTTTTAGACTCTTTGCCCCGTTTTTGCTGCGCTAGAAATGCGCACTCTTTGGCCCGTTTCTGACACCTAGCGTTCAAACTTTGAATCTCACATTATAAAAACCTGCTTAACCGGGGGCCAACTTTCATTCTATTTCAAAAATTCCTCGCGGGCCGCTCCAAAAAAGGAAACGGGCCGCAAATGGCCCGCGGGCCATAGTTTGGACACCCCTGTTTTAGAGGAATCACACTATCAAAATAAGCCTCCGGATCTTGGACGAGGCTGAAGTTAGCTTCTTATTCGCCAGTGTCTAATTCAGATTTCCGTTCCACCTTAAATGCTGAACATACATGCGGCCGCCTGTAGATAATGACCTGGGAATTGGGCCAAAAGTGAGAGCAATAACGTTTTAAGTCATATTATCTAATTTTATTTACATTATATTTCACTTAGAGTTAAACTCTGTCCCTCGCATTGTGTTCTCTCCTTTATTCAAAGCGTTTGCACAGCGCTTTGCTTACATGCTGTTTTTTTTACTGTTAAAATGCGCCATCTACAGGCGGCCGCATGTATGTTCTCAAATGTATGTTCTTGAGATAGTATCTCAAAATATTGACTTAGTATCTCAAAATCTTGAGATAGCAGTTTACTTAATAATTTTTTTTTTTGCTGGATTATTTCTTTTTTTAAAGGTGGCAGGAATGGGCTTCCATAGCCATAAATTAAAGCTAGGTTAGCTAGTTAAATTAAAGCTAGGCTACTTACTTAAATTAATGCTAGGCAAGCTAGTTTAATTAAAGCTAGGTTAGCTAGTTAATTAAAGCAAAGGTAGCTAGTTAACTTAAAGCAAATGTAGCTAGTTAAATTAAAGATAGGTTAGGTAACTTAGTTAAATTAATGCTAGGCTAGCTAGTTAAACTAAAGCTAGGTTGGCTAGTTTAATTAAAGCTAGGCTAGCTAGTTAAATTAAAGCTAGGCTAGTTAGTTAAATTAAAGCTAGGCTAGCTAGTTTAATTAAAGCTAGGTTAGCTAGTTAAATTAAAGCTAGGCTAGCTAGTTAACTTAAAGCTACGTTAGCCAGTTAATTAAGGCAAAGGTAGCTAGTTAACGTAAAGCAAATGTAGCTAGTTAAATTAAAGATAGGTTAGGTAACTTAGTTAAATTAAAGCTAGGTTGGTTAGTTAAATTAAAGCCAGGCTAGCTAGTTTAATTGAAGCTCGGTTAGCTAGTTAAATAAACGCTAGGCTAGTTAGTTAAGTTAAAGCTACGTTAGCTAGTTAAATTAAAGCTAGGTTAGCTAGTTAAATTAAAGCTAGGTTAGCTAGTGAACTTAAAGCTAGGCTAGCTAGTAAAATTAAAGCTATGCTAGTTACTTAAATTAAAGCTAGGCTAGCTAGTTAAACTAAAGCTAGGCTAGCTAGTTAAATTAAAGCTAAGTTAGCTAGTTCAACCAAAGCTAAGGTAGCTAGTTAGAACTCATAACTTAAATTGTGTAGACTAAGCAGTTTAGCTAGAATGTACACCTCACTATAATTTTTAAATTGGTAAAAAAAAAAAAACACTTAGCCTTATTATCAGCATGTTAATTCTTTAAACTGTGTTAGGATTAGTTACTGTTTGAATTAAGGACACACCTTGCCTGATAACTGTAAAAGGACTGCGTGGAGGTTTCTTTGAATCAGAATCAGTTATCCAGCTGGTTTTACACAATACTTACTGCATTTTTGTCTGGTCTCTCCATCCAAGAAACGAGGGCAAACCAAAACCTGGACATTTTATTCAGTTCATTCAAACTGAAAACCAATTTTAGCGTCTTTTCTCCGAACATCATCCAAGTCCCGCCCTATCGCGCTGTAACTGGCTGATACTTGTTTGTCTAAATCTTCTGCTCTTGAAGGAGAGGGAGTTTGATCCTCAAATGGCAACTGGCAACAGGAAGTGACACCCACTGGCACCTGCCATTCAGCGGTGGCAACAGGAAGTGACACCTACTGGCACCTGTCATTTAGGAGTGGCCCTGGCCATGGACGCTACTGGCGCTCGCTAGCGGCATCTGCCATTCAGAAACGGATTAGATGTTGCACCTTTTTTTAATCTGTTGACTGTTAGCTACAGGTATTCTAATAATCTTTAGTAAATCTTTTATATTTAATGCATAATTTCTTTTTAAATGAGAGTGAGCAAAACATCATCGATCAGAAAGCTGTGGATGTATTGATAAAAACAGTGTGCCACTAAACACAGTGACACATTTGGCTTCTACTTAAAGAAACAAACAGAAGAACCATGTGTTTATAATATATGCCTCTACTGGTGTTGTGCTGAAGCTGGATGTTCAGCTGTGCTACAGTGAACTGACACTGGGTCAAATTGAACTTTTCCTTTTGTGTTCAGGAGTAACTGAGTCTAATAAGTAAGTGAATCTGCATGAATGAGTCAGTGCTACTGTTTAATTATTAACTTTGTGGATAATATACTATAAAATGTGTTAAACTAATTCAATATTTGAAACACTTAACTATTAGCTATAACATATGTATCTAAGTTTTTGAAATGCAGTTCATTACATATAGTGTGACAAAATAGTCATATGGTGTGACATTTTGTCACACCTTATGACGTTTCATGTTCTGAGCTAACATCATGAAACCATGCTAACCACAATACAACAATATAGTTTTAAAGGTAATATTGACTGAAAAGTCATTTAATTTGTGTAAAATATCACACCATATGACAATGCAAAAAGGAATGGAAGCAGTAGTGCTAGATATATTGCTCTTTATGTTTTCAGAAATATCAAGTATATCACAGTTAAATCAGAAACATGGATATTAGTGGCCTGTTGGAGATCATTTTGCAGGGCTCTTGCACTGCTCCTCCTGTTCCTCCTTGCACAAAGGAGGAGGTAGCGGTCCTGCTGCTGGGTTGTTGCCCTCCTACAGCCCTCTCCATGTCTCCTGGTGTACTGGCCTGTCTCCTGGTATCTGCTCCATGCTCTGAACACTGTACTGACAGACACAGCAAACCTTCTTTGATGTGCCATCCTGGATGAGCTGCACTTCCTGAGCAACTTCTGTGGGTTGTTGACACCGCCTTATGCTACCGCTATGATGAGAGAACTGACAAAATGCAAAAGTGACCAAAACATCAGCCAGAAAGCAGAAGAACAGAGAAAAGGTCTGTGGTCTCCACCTGCAGAACCATTGCTTTATAGGGGTCATTTTGCTAATTGCCTCTCATTTCTACCTGTTGTCAGTTTCATTTGCACAACAGCAGGTGAAATTTATTCACAATCAGTGGTGCTTCCTAACTGGACAGGTTGATTTCAGAGCAGTGTGGTTGTGATTTCTCTCTGTTGAAGTGTTTCCTTTATTTTATTAAATTATTAAATTAGCATTAAATTATTCATCATCTACACACATCCTTCTACACTGCTCAAAAAAATAAAGGGAACACTCAAATAACACATCCTAGACCTGAATGAATGAAATATTCTCATTGAATACTTTGTTCTGTACAAAGTTGAATGTGCTGACAACAAAATCACACAAAAATCATCAATGGAAATCAAATTTATTAACCAATGGAGGCCTGGATTTGGAGCCACACACAAAAAAGTGAAAAAACACACTACAGGCTGATCCCACTTTAATGTAATGTCCTTAAAACAAGTCAAAATGAGGCTCAGTATTGTGTGTGGCCTCCACGTGCCTGTATGACCTCCCTACAACGCCTGGGCATGCTCCTGATGAGGTGGCGGATGGTCTCCTGAGGGATCTCCTCCCAGACCTGGACTAAAGCATCCGCCAACTCCTGGACAGTCTGTGGTGCAACGTGACGTTGGTGGATGGAGCGAGACATGATGTCCCAGATGTGCTCAATCGGATTCAGGTCTGGGGAACGGGCGGGCCAGTCCATAGCTTCAATGCCTTCATCTTGCAGGAACTGCTGACACACTCCAGCCACATGAGGTCTAGCATTGTCCTGCATTAGGAGGAACCCAGGGCCAACCGCACCAGCATATGGTCTCACAAGGGGTCTGAGGATCTCATCTCGGTACCTAATGGCAGTCAGGCTACCTCTGGTGAGCACATGGAGGGCTGTGCGGCCCTCCAAAGAAATGCCACCCCACACCATTACTGACCCACTGCCAAACCGGTCATGCTGAAGGATGTTGCAGGCAGCAGACCGCTCTCCACGGCGTCTCCAGACTCTGTCACGTCTGTCATGTGCTCAGTGTGAACCTGCTTTCATCTGTGAAGAGCACAAGGCGCCAGTGGCGAATTTGCCAATCCTGGTGTTCTCTGGCAAATGCCAAGCGTCCTGCACGGTGTTGGGCTGTGAGCACAACCCCCATCTGTGGACGTCGGGCCCTCATACCATCCTCATGGAGTCGGTTTCTAACCGTTTGTGCAGACACATGCACATTTGTGGCCTGCTGGAGGTCATTTTGCAGGGCTCTGGCAGTGCTCCTCCTGTTCCTTCTTGCACAAAGGCGGAGGTAGCGGTCCTGCTGCTGGGTTGTTGCCCTCCTACGGCCTCCTCCATGTCTCCTGGTGTACTGGCCTGTCTCCTGGTAGCGCCTCCAGCCTCTGGACACTACGCTGACAGACACAGCAAACCTTCTTGCCACAGCTCGCATTGATGTGCCACCCTGGATGAGCTGCACTACCTGAGCCACTTGTGTGGGTTGTAGAGTCCGTCTCATGCTACCACGAGTGTGAAAGCACCACCAACATTCAAAACTGACCAAAACATCAGCCAGACAGCATAGGTTCTGAGAAGTGGTCTGTGGTCCCCACCTGCAGAACCACTCCTTTATTGAGTGTGTCTTGCTAATTGCCAATAATTTCCACCTGTTGTCTATTCCATTTGCACAACAGCAGGTGAAATTGATTGTCAATCAGTGTTGCTTCCTAAGTGGACAGTTTAATTTCACAGAAGTTTGATTTACTTGGAGTTATATTGTGTTATTTGAGTGTTCCCTTTATTTTTTTGAGCAGTGTACATCCAATGTGTGTGACCTATCTGTCGCACCACCTGCTTTCTGTGTGACAGTAGTGGGCTTGAAAGTGGTACATGGATCAAATGCTTTATTTGCTCTAAAACCACACACACACACACACACACACACACACAGACTGAGGGGCTCATGCTCCCTTGTGTTGTGTGTGTGATCCTCTGTGCTGCAGGTATGTCAGTCCTGTGTGTGCTTTCAGTCATCCTCCACTAGAGGGCAGCATCTCTTCACCACGGTTTAGTGTTCTCTCAGCTTAAGGACAGGTTCTGTTTGTGAAGCTAATGTTGCATTGATTTCAAATCAAACAATTATAGTAAATTACAAAAATATAATAGAAGTATGAATAATTCAATTAACCCCTGTCTCTCTCTCTCTTTCTCTGCCTCTCTCTCTCTCTCTCAGGTTGTTTATTTTGGGGTCATATGATAGAGAGACGTATGTTCACTGCACCATCGAACTCAGCAGCCACGAATGGAGGGAAAAACCTCGCAGCTCAATCAAAACGGTACAGTTCACACCCTCACTTACTGTAGTTATCATTATCAGAGTTTGTATTAGTTCTAGCTAGAAGTAGAGATATATGTATAGTTATTCTGGGAGTTTGAGTTAATATAATATATATTATGGTTTAGGCAAAAGTTATATATAATACTGAAGTTATGGCTGAAATTAGACATAGAGTTCTAACATATGTGAGGAGTTGCTATTAGAGTTATAGTAGAGGTTATTGCTGAACAGTTTTAGCTAAAATTATATCTAAATGTATTGTTTGGGTTACAATTTGGCATTGCAGTAACTATTGCACTTACAGCTGGAGTTGCAGCTAGAGTTACAGTAATTAGAGTAAGTGCGTTTTCACACCTGTAGTTTGTTTCTTTGGTCTGACTCAGTTGATTAGTTCGTTTAGTTGGAGCGTTTTCTCCCTCTGTTTGGTTTGGTTTCACACCGGCATAAACCTAAACGCACCAAAATGCGCACAAATGAACCACACGATCAGGCTGTGTTCTCTTATAGGTCATAGCTATCTGGGGTGGGAGTAAATGTAATATATATGCGAAGGAAGTAAATACATGGACACGGTGTTTATTATTTGCGATGGTAATTAGTGTTATCTGGCTAATATATCAGTTTAAACTGCACCTTATCAACAGTTTAGCTGAAATAAATGGACTATATTTAAAAGTTGGGTCGGCTCGAGACCGGATTACCTTCTCAACACAACTGAACCACTTCAGAGTTCATTTGGGACCGGACCGGTTCTTTTGATCTGCACCCGAGTGTGATTACTGTTTTCACAATCAAAATACTCCTGCACCAGCAATGCCTGACTCGCTTTATGAACTTTCCGGGTTTATGCTCGTACGGGCAGACAGACATATAGACTCTGGGAAAACGCGGGGTGGAGGCATCTGCGTGTACATAAATGAACTCTGGTGCAGACAACATTCTGTGAAATATCAGATATGTGACCCCAACGTGGAAATATTGGGAATGACTGTAAGACCTTTCTATTTACCAAGAGAGTTTGGATGTATTTTGCTTTTTGTGATATATGCCCCTCCCAATGGGAAAGCTGCTAAAGCAGCAAACATCATTTCTGACTGTGTTCATGAGCTACAACTCAAATACCCTGATGCTCCAACAGTAGTAGTTGGAGACATGAATCAGTGTCACCTGGACTCTATGTTGCCTGGCTTTGAGCAATGTGTAAAAAATGTAACCAGGAAAAAACACATTTTTTGTAAATATTAAGAACGCTTACATCTCAAAATGCAGACCTCCCATCTTAAACTCGGATCATAATGTGATTCATATGATCCCAGTCTATAAAACAAAATTTAAGAGAAGTAAGCCTGAAAAAAAGGTCATAAGAATTTGGACGAATGAAAGTAAGGATCAGCTTAGAGCTTGTTTTGACTGCACGGACTGGTGCGCCTTTCAGGAAGGCTCTTTAGAGGAAAGAATAACTGTCATTAATGATTATATTCATTTCTGTGTACAATTGCTAGTTCCTACTAAAGAAATAAAAATCTACCCAAATAATAAACTATATGTGACCAAGGATATCAAAAGGGTTATAAATAAAAGGAACATAGCTTTCAGTAACAAAGATACAGTGATACTTAGACAGACAGAAAAAGAATTAAGAACTAAATTAAGAGAAGCAAAATCAAAGCACAGACAGGACCTAGAAAATGCATTCAAAACCAGTAATTCTAAAAAAGTGTGGGACACCATGAAATCAATGACAGGTATGCGATCCCCAAACAAATCAATTGTAACAGATAATGATTATAAGTTTGCTGATGATTTAAACACTTACTTTACAAGATTCGAATTATCTGATAGTTTTGATAAATGTAACAAAATTTTAACAAACGTTCAACCAGGACCATTAGACAGAATTAATATCACTGTCGATGAAGTTAGGAAAATATTTCAAAACACTAATACTAGAAAAGCAGAGGGGCCAGACCAGTTTAGTCCTTTTATACTGAAAAACTTTGCAGCTGAGCTGGCACCAGCTTGGCAACCAGTGTTTCAATTGTCAATCGACACACACACAGTTCCAACAGTATGGAAAACTTCATATATAAAACCATTGCCTAAAACTCAAAATCCAAAAGAACATAAAGATTATAGCCCTATAGCCCTAACTTCAGTAATTATGAAAGCTCTAGAGAGACTCTTGTTAAAATATCTTCAAATAACTTTGTCCAATGGCAAACTGGATTCATTTCAGTTCGCATATAAAACAGGTTGTGGCACAGAAGATGCTGTTGCCACATTAGTTCATATTATCACTAAACATCTAGATAAACCTCACAATTATGTAAGAGCTCTCTTTCTAGATTATTCATCTGCCTTTAATACAATACAACCCAATATTTTACTCTCAAAAATGTACCATCTGAGAGTGAACCCCTATTTGATTCACTGGTATGCCTCTTTCCTTACAAACAGAGTCCAGCTTGTTAAAGTGAATAAGACCCTTTCTTCTGCTATATTGACCAATGTTGGTGCACCTCAGGGCTGTGTGAGTTCTGCTTTGCTTTTTACTTTATATACAGACGACTGTCGTTTAACCACAAAAAATCAATATGCTATTAAATATTCGGATGATACTGTTTTGCTTACTTTACTAACCGACTCAGACGGCTCTGACCTGCACCAACAAGGGGTTAATAAAATTGCTATATGGAGCAAAAACAACGCTCTGGAAATAAACACAAAAAAAAAAAACAGAAGAAATTGTGTTTAGTTTAAAATCTTTAATTATAAACCCCACCATTGTTAATAATGAAATAATCAAACAGGTGCAGTCATATAAATATCTTGGTGTAATGATTGATGCCACCTTATCATGGAAGCAGCATATGGATTATATTTGTAAAAAAACTAAACAAAGAATTTAATTTCTTCGTCGTCTCCGATCTTTTGGAGCTACTCGGCAGATACTCCTACTGTTCTATACTGCTGTTATTTTGAGTGTTCTGCAGTACTGTAATGCTGTGTGGTACAATTGCTTGTCCTTATCTGAAAAGTCTGGACTGAAACGCTTGATCAAAGTTTGCTCAAAAATTGTGGGTCAGCGTTTAGAAGGTCAGTATGAGACCGCTTATCATAACAACACAATGCGGTTAGCTAAAAACATTCTTTCTGATGCTAATCATGTTCTGAACAGCGAATATGTACTTCTCCCATCGGGACGACGATACAGTGTTCCGCGGTTTAATAAAGTCAGACTGAAGCACTCTTTCGTGCACCAGTCAATCCTTAAATTGAACCGGGAGCCTAATCTATAATCATACAAGATCTTTATGAAGCGAGATGATGCGAGCGAACTATGTATTTAATGTACCCCCTTTTCTTTTCTTTTTTTTTTTTTCTTTTTTTTTCCCTTTTATAATGGTTGTTTGTGCCCTTATATGTTGTGTTGTTAATGTATGATGTTGTAACGGAGCTACTGTTTTTATGCAAAACAAATTTCAGATCATGGATCTGACAATAAAGTATTATCTAATCTAATCTAATCTAAAAGTTTGTTTTAACCGGACCAAATAGTGCTGGTGTGAAAGCGCCTGGAGTTATTGTTGTGGGTACAGTTTGAGTTGTAGCTGGAGTTAAAGGAACTATTGGAGTTAATTGCTGGAGTTATTGTTGTGGGTACAGTTTGAGTTGTAGCTGGAGTTAAAGGAACTATTGGAGTTATTGCTGGAGTTATTGTTGTGGGTACAGTTTGAGTTGTAGCTGGAGTTAAAGGAACTATTGGAGTTAATTGCTGGAGTTATTGTTGTGGTCTGACTCAGTTGATTAGTTCGTTTAGTTGGAGCGTTTTCTCCCTCTGTTTGGTTTGGTTTCACACCGGCATAAACCTAAACGCACCAAAATGCGCACAAATGAACCACACGATCAGGCTGTGTTCTCTTATTGGTCATAGCTATCTGGGGTGGGAGTAAATGTAATATATATGCGAAGGAAGTAAATACATGGACACGGTGTTTATTATTTGCGATGGTAATTAGTGTTATCTGGCTAATATATCAGTTTAAACTGCACCTTATCAACAGTTTAGCTGAAATAAATGGACTATATTTAAAAGTTGGGTCGGCTCGAGACCGGATTACCTTCTCAACACAACTGAACCACTTCAGAGTTCATTTGGGACCGGACCGGTTCTTTTGATCTGCACCCGAGTGTGATTACTGTTTTCACAATCAAAATACTCCTGCACCAGCAATGCCTGACTCGCTTTATGAACTTTCCGGGTTTATGCTCGTACGGGCAGACAGACATATAGACTCTGGGAAAACGCGGGGTGGAGGCATCTGCGTGTACATAAATGAACTCTGGTGCAGACAACATTCTGTGAAATATCAGATATGTGACCCCAACGTGGAAATATTGGGAATGACTGTAAGACCTTTCTATTTACCAAGAGAGTTTGGATGTATTTTGCTTTTTGTGATATATGCCCCTCCCAATGGGAAAGCTGCTAAAGCAGCAAACATCATTTCTGACTGTGTTCATGAGCTACAACTCAAATACCCTGATGCTCCAACAGTAGTAGTTGGAGACATGAATCAGTGTCACCTGAACAGCGAATATGTACTTCTCCCATCGGGACGACGATACAGTGTTCCGCGGTTTAATAAAGTCAGACTGAAGCACTCTTTCGTGCACCAGTCAATCCTTAAATTGAACCGGGAGCCTAATCTATAATCATACAAGATCTTTATGAAGCGAGATGATGCGAGCGAACTATGTATTTAATGTACCCCCTTTTCTTTTTTTTTTTCTTCTTTTTTTTCCCTTTTATAATGGTTGTTTGTGCCCTTATATGTTGTGTTGTTAATGTATGATGTTGTAACGGAGCTACTGTTTTTATGCAAAACAAATTTCAGATCATGGATCTGACAATAAAGTATTATCTAATCTAATCTAATCTAAAAGTTTGTTTTAACCGGACCAAATAGTGCTGGTGTGAAAGCGCCTGGAGTTATTGTTGTGGGTACAGTTTGAGTTGTAGCTGGAGTTAAAGGAACTATTGGAGTTATTGCTGGAGTTATTGTTGTGGGTACAGTTTGAGTTGTAGCTGGAGTTAAAGGAACTATTGGAGTTAATTGCTGGAGTTATTGTTGTGGGTACAGTTTGAGTTGTAGCTGGAGTTAAAGGAACTATTGGAGTTAATTGCTGGAGTTATTGTTGTGGGTACAGTTTGAGTTGTAGCTGGAGTTAAAGGAACTATTGGAGTTAATTGCTGGAGTTATTGTTGTGGGTACAGTTTGAGTTGTAGCTGGAGTTAAAGGAACTATTGGAGTTATTGCTGGAGTTATTGTTGTGGGTACAGTTTGAGTTGTAGCTGGAGTTAAAGGAACTATTGGAGTTATTGCTGGAGTTATTGTTGTGGGTACAGTTTGAGTTGTAGCTGGAGTTAAAGGAACTATTGGAGTTAATTGCTGGAGTTATTGTTGGGGTTACAGTTTGAGTTGTAGCTGTAGTTACTGTGTAGGATGCTCTAAAATCATCATGAACAGCAGAATGTCAGTGTCTAACAGTTAATCAATAGTCTGATATTTTACAGCTCTTTCCCCTCAATGACATTTAATTTTACTACCTCTAAACAATACTTCACAGTGAAAATGTCAGCTTTAATTGCTGTGTGTGTCTGTGTGAGAAAAAGAGAGAGAGAGAGATGTTTGTTGATTTATCCACTAGGGGCCAGCATTCGCAGTGAAATGGCTGGGCTGACCTGTGGGGCTGGTTTAGTGTTTGGGTGGTTCTGTGGTCACTCGGGTGCTGAGACTGAGTGGGAACAGATCCTAGATCAGACCTCTCACAGCTGGGAGGAGGGAGGGAAGCTCAGTAGAACAGATCAGAGTGTATCTCTGGGTTCTCATAGTTCTTCTGCTGTTGTACGAGTCAGGTTCTGATTCTGTAAGAAGAGAAGCAGGTTCACTGGTTTAGAGTGTGTTTGTGGACATGCACTGTAAGAACCGGTCCCTACACACACACAAACACACACAACGCACACACTAATGCAACATACAGCTTAATTAAAACAGGAACACAATGGACTTTGTGGACATAAAATTTTATTGTCTGTGTGTGTCTCTTTGTGTGTCTGTTAGTGTCTGTGTCGCTTTGTGTGTGTCTTTGTGTGTCTGTTAGTGTCTGTCTTTGTGTGTGTCTGTTAGTATCTTTGTGTGTGTCTTTGTGTGTCTGTTAGTGTCTTTGTGTGTGTCTGTGTGTGTGTGTGTCTTTGTGTGTCTCTGTGTGTGTCTTTGTGTGTCTGTTAGTGTCTTTGTGTGTGTCTTTGTGTGTCTGTTAGTATCTTTGTGCGTGTCTGTGTGTGTCTTTGTGTGTGTCTGTGTGTGTGTGTCTGGGTGTCTTTGTGTGTGTCTGTGTTTGTCTGTTAGTGTCTTTGTGTGTCTGTGTGTGTGTGTCTGTTAGTGTCTTTGTGTCTGTGTGTGTGTCTGTGTGTGTCTGTGTGTGTCTGTGTGTGTCGGTGTGTGTCGGTGTGTGTCTTTGTGTGTCTTTGTGTGTCTGTTAGTATCTTTGTGCGTGTCTGTGTGTGTATTTGTGTGTGTCTGTGTGTGTGTGTCTGTGTGTGTGTCTTTGTGTGTGTCTGTGTTTGTCTGTTAGTGTCTTTGTGTGTCTGTGTGTGTGTCTGTTAGTGTCTTTGTGTCTGTGTGTGTGTCGGTGTGTGTCTTTGTGTGTGTCTGTGTGTCTGTCTGTTAGTGTCTTTGTGTGTCTGTGTGTATGTCTTTGTGTGTCTGTTAGTATCTTTGTGCGTGTCTGTGTGTGTCTTTGTGTGTGTGTGTGTCTGTTAGTGTCTTTGTGTCTGTGTGTGTCTGTGTGTGTCGGTGTGTGTCTTTGTGTGTGTCTATCTGTTAGTGTCTTTGTGTGTCTGTGTGTATGTCTTTGTGTGTCTGTTAGTGTCTTTGTGTGTGTCTTTGTGTCTGTGTGTGTCTGTGTGTGTATCTGTGTGTGTCTGGTAGTGTCTTTGTGTGTCTGTGTGTATGTCTTTGTGTGTCTGTTAGTGTCTTTGTGTGTGTCTGTGTGTCTGTGTGTCTTTGTGTGTCTGTGTGTGTCTGTGTGTGTATCTGTGTGTATCTGTGTGTGTCTGTTAGTGTCTTTGTGTGTCTGTTAGTGTCTTTGTGTGTGTCTTTGTGTGTCTGTGTGTGTGTGTGTGTGTCTGTTAGTGTGTTTGTGTGTCTGTGTGTATGTCTTTGTTTGTCTGTGTGTGTGTCTTTGTGTGTCTGTTAGTGTCTGTGTGTGTCTTTGTGTGTGTCTGTTAGTGTCTTTGTGTGTCTGTGTGTATGTCTTTTGTGTGTCTGTGTGTATGTCTTTGTGTGTCTGTTAGTGTCTTTGTATGTGTCTTTGTGTGTGTCTTTGTGTGTGTCTGTGTGTCTTTGTGTGTGTCTGTGTGTCTGTGTGTCTTTGTGTGTCTTTGTGTGTCTGTGTGTGTCTGTGTGTGTATCTGTGTGTGTCTGTTAGTGTCTTTGTGTGTCTGTTAGTGTCTTTTTGTGTGTCTGTGTGTGTCTGTGTGTGTCTGTTAGTGTCTTTGTGTGTCTGTGTGTGTCTTTGTGTGTGTCTGTTAGTGTCTTTGTGTTTCTGTTAGTATCTTTGTGTGTGTCTGTGTTAGTGTCTGTGTGTGTCTTTGTGCGTGTCTGTGTGTGTCTTTGTGCGTGTCTGTTAGTGTCTGTTAGTGTCTGTGTGTTTGTTAGTGTCTTTTGTGTGTGTCTTGATGTGTGTCTGTGTGTGTGTCTTTGTGTGTGTCTGTTAGTGTCTTTTTTTGTGTCTGTTAGTGTCTGTTAGTGTCTTTGTGTGTGTACTGGCGAAAACAGGTTTTTGCTTTTCTGTTTTCCTCCAGGTGAGAAGGCAGGTTGGCAGTGTCTGACGCACGCTCTAAATAATCCAATAGAGATGGTTTATCTGGAATAGTTGCCGTTTTTATTACAACGTAAAATAAATACAAATAAAAGAATGCAATGGGATGCAAAAATGATAAAGTCTATTATTAACACAACTGCAGTACAAAAAGGTTTCAGCAAGCAGCGTGTCAGCCAGGTGAGTCAACAAGCGAGCGAGCGAGGTCAATAACTGTATGCTGCGTCTGCCCTCCTCTCGTCATGCGCAGTTGGCCTCCCTTCATACACTCGAGGCAGCGTCATTCACCATCTAAGCAGGGCGCAAGCTCACAAAACGCAAAAAACAAGAAAACATGAGTCCATGCAAAATAAACTTAAATGTGGCTCCTACACACCGGCCCCTAATTGTTCTCCAAGAATCAATTATTTTACAATATACAAAAAGGAGCCAAGTAATAAAGTTTTAATCAAACATGTTTAACAAAAAATTAGCCAAATAGAACAGTCATCAAATGAGGTAAGTATGTAAGCCAATCAAAAGGTAAGTATGTAAATCAAACGAAATAACTAAAAAACACTACTTCCCTGTATAGTGTTATCAGTGACCTCATTGAGGCTTGTCATCAGGATACATCGTCAGCCTCAAGGATCAGGCACAGCTTGGTAATGGGCCTCTCAAGGACTGACGTCTTCAACTTCACGGACCTGACCAGACCCTTTGAATCTGAGGTGGTCTCCAGGACTCTTCCTAATGGCCAGGACCCTCGTGGAGCACTGGGATCGACCACCAGGACAACGTCTCCGATACTGAAGTTCTTCTTTGTGCTTGTCCATTTCTGTCTTTCTTGGAGCAGGAGAAGGTATTCTTTTGTCCATCTGAGCCAGAAGAGATCAGCCATGTATTGGACCTGTTTCCAGCGGCGCTTGGCATAGATGTCGGACTTCTGGAAGACTCCAGGGGGCAGATTGGGCATGGTCTTCAGCAAAAGGAGATGATTGGGGGTCAACGGTTCCAGATCATGGGGGTCTGAGGACACTCTGGAAAGGGGGCGGCTGTTCAGGATGGCCTCCACCTCACAGAACAGGGTATGAAGGCCTTCATCGTCAGTGGTTTGCTGGTGCAGAGTGGAGTAGAGCACCTGCCGTACGGATCGTATCAGTCTTTCCCAGACTCCGCCGTGGTGTGATGCAGCTGGTGGGTTAAAACTCCATTCAATGCCATCAGGAAGCAGGGCATCTTGAATTTTCTTCTCATTGAGAGACATCAGGGCCCTCTTCAGCTCAGCACGCGCACCCACCAGGTTTGTGACATTGTCAGACCTGATGTGCCTGACTTGGCCTCTCCTGCACATAAATCTCCTCAAAGCATGAATACATGAGTCTGCGTCCAAAGTATAAGCAATTTCCAAATGAACAGCTCTACTGGACATACAAGTAAAGATTACTCCATACCTTTTGATGGTGCTTCTCCCTCGCCTCAATCGGGCCGAAGTAGTCCAGTCCAACGTTGGTAAAGGATGGGAGGTCGGGTAGGATTCTTTCCAGCGGCAAGTCTGCCATTTTCTGCTGGCCTACTTTGCTTCTCACACGGCGGCATGTGACACATTTGGAGAGCACCTTTCTCGCTACCGAGTTGCCCTTTTTAATCCAGTACCTCTTGTGGAGCTCTGAGAGCATATGGTTTCTGCCACTGTGTCCACTGCGCTCATGAATGTGCCGTAACAACAGTACTGAAATGTGTGAATCTGTGGGCAAGATGCAGGGTGTTTAGCGTCCTCTGGCATTGCGGATCGATGTAGCCTGCCACCTACCCTCAGAAGGCCATCATCCAGAACAGGATTGAGCCTACACAGCCTACTGCTATTGGATACTCTTGGAGGTGTCATCTGCAATGTTGAGAATTCATTAGCAAAATGACAACTGCCCTTTCTGCATCCGCTAGATCTCTCACTGTTAGATGCTGTTCAATACAGGGCTTTATACCTACCTTTTGGCTCGACTGTGACCTGTCGGAGTGGGTGAATTGGATGAGCTCTTTTCCTTTTTTCATTTTCAGCATATAATTTCTCTTTAGTTTGAGGTACCAAGCTACAGCCGTTAAGAGGCTGATCCAGTTTGAGAAATGCACGATAAGCTGGTCAGTAGGGGTTCTAGATTTCACCATGGTTGTGAATACTGTAGTGGTTTTCCTAACCTCTGGATCATCCTGAAGCATGGGGCCTAGCGCCTGTACTACTGGCCAACTGTCCTCTGGTTTCCATAGAAACTCTGGTGCATGAATCCATCTCTTCTGCTCCATGAATTTTCTGGCATTCAACCCTCTGGATGAGTCATCAGCAGGGTTGTCTTTGCTGCCTACGTATCTCCACTGTGACAGCTCTGTGTTGTCTCGTATAAATGAGACCCTGTTTGCCACATAGGTTTTAAATCTGGCTTGGTCGTTGGCAATGTACTTAAGCACCGTTTGACTATCTGTCCAGAACACCGAGGGTTCTAAGTCAAGCTGTAACTCCTTTCTCAGCATTCTGTCCACTTTAACTGCAAGAGCAGCTGCTGCCAGCTCCAGTCTTGGCACTGTGACGTTCTTTAAGGGTAGCACTCTAGACTTGCCAAGTACAAAGGTGACATACACTACATCCTTCCAGTTCACCTGTCTGATGTAGCTTACAGAGCCATAGCCACTCTCACTGGCATCGGCAAAATGATGCAGTTCAACGCACCTGGTCATTCCGAAGCCCTCTGGTTTCAGACATCGCTGCACACTGAAGCCTTTGATCATCTCCAAGCTGTTGGTCCATTCCATCCATCGCTTTGTTATGGCCTGTGGCAAAGGCTCATCCCACCCAAAGCCCGCCTGACAGAGCTCCTGTAGCATCTGCTTGGCTGGAAGAATGAGAGGAGCAAGAAAGCCGAGTGGGTCGAAGATAGAGCTGACAACAGACAGTATGCCTCTGCGTGTATGTGGCTTTTGGCTTAGGTTTATGTTAAATTGGAAGTTATCTGAGTTTACACACCACTGCAGTCCCAATGCTCTTTCAACTGGCAGGCTGTCTTTGTCAAGATCAAGTGACTTTATATCTTTAGCTCTGTGCTCTTTGGGAATGGATGCCAGTACTGCACGACTATTGCTCACCCACTGAGTTAGCTGGAACCCACCTTTGCTACACAATGCAGTGAGATCTCTTACCAGCTGGATGGCATCGGACTCTCTGGACACTGACCTGGCACAGTCGTCAACATAGAAGTTGTGCCTGATGGTCTCTGCTACCTGAGGGGGGAAGCATATTTCATTGTCAGTGGCAGTTTTTTGGAGAGCATAGGTCGCAATACTTGGGGAGGACACCGCACCAAAGATGTGCACAAGCATACGATGTTCTATTGGGGTCTGACTGATGTCACCTTGTGGCCACCAAAGGAATCGCAGGTAGTTCACATCAGACTTTGCCACTCTAACCTGATGGAACATCGATTTGATGTCAGCCATGATTCCAATGAGTTCTTTGCGAAACCTCATGATGACCCCAAGAAGAGAGTTGGTGAGGTCTGGACCCTGTAGCAGTTCGGTGTTGAGCGACACACCTTGGAATGATGCAGCACAGTCGAACACTACTCTGAGCCTTTTCTTCTTAGGGTGGTAAACCCCGTGGTGTGGCAAAAACCAGGTTGTTCCTGGTGGCTGCAGGAGTTCCTCCTGTGGGACTTCCTCTGCGTAGTTGTTTTTAAAGATGTCAGTGAGAAATGCTGTGTATTCCTGTTTGAACTGCTCATTCTTTGACATCTTTCTTTTAAGGCTATACAGACGCTGTTCTACCATTTGCCTATTGCTTGGCATGTACACATTGTCTTTCCTGAAAGGAAGCTTCAAACTATAGTGGCCATTTTCCAGTATTGCCTCATTCGCCATGCGTAGGAAAGTTTTGTCCTCAACGGACATTTCTGTCTTTTCCTCTGATGCATTTTCTTGAAAATCCTGATTGTACTGTGAGATTAGCAGCTTTTCCAGACTTGCAACGGAGATCCTATTGACTGTCACACTACCTCCAGTATCAGCAGCACTTCTTTTTGGCCCATTTACCCACCCTAACAGTGTTCTAACTGCATAGGGACCCCCATTTTGGCTATTTATTACCTCCCATGGTTCTAATAGATGTGGAGCATTTGTGCCAATCAACAGTTCCACTTTTGAAGTAATGGAGGGAATGGTGACCTTACCTAAGTACGCCCAATGCACCAGGTCACTTTGCTTGGGGATGCTGCTATTGGTTACTGGCATATCCTTTTGAGTCAGGGTGTCAGGAAGGTGGAAGAATGTGTCGCTGTCCAGTGCTGAGACCTCTAATCCTGATATGACATGTGCTGGGACTGACATTTCCTGGTTCATGGTGCGCAGAAGTATGTGTGTTCTCTTTCCTCTTAGATAGAGACGTGTCATGAGCGCCTCCGAGCAGAAAGTGGCAGAAGACCCAGGATCCAGCAGAGCGTATGTTTGTATGACATGGCTGCCCTTTGCTGCCTTGACTTTAACCGGAACAATGGAAAGAACGCTCTCATGGTCTCCGGCCCCTATATGACCACAAGACTCTGCTACACTAATAACAGATGGACTGTCTGTTTCCTTGGTTGCAATGTGAAGGATGCTGGGATGGGTTCGTTTGCACACATTACAAGTAAGACGCCTATTGCAATCTTTACTAATGTGTCCTGGGTTAAGACATCCATAGCAGATGCCCTTGGTTTTCAAAAAGCTTAACTTGTCTCTATGGGCCCTTTTCATGAACTTCTGGCATGAGTTTAGTGCATGTTTATAGCTGCAAAATGGACATAATGGGTCAGGATTTGCTCATACAACATGGGCTACACTAGTTGCATAGCTACTGCTAGAGGGCTTGGAAGGCCTTGTTTTAACAGAAGCCTTTGCCTTTCCTTTAACAGCTGACTGGTCTTGGAGATCACCATACATGGGGTCACCTGCTATGCGAGCTTGTTTTTCCAAAAAAGAGACAAGATCTAAAATTCTAACCCTGCTTTCGCGTTGTTGGTGTAACCCAAACGCCTTGTTGCGCCATTTCTCCCTGAGTTTATAGGGCAACTTCACCACAATGCTTTTCATGGTTGTTACGACTGGTCTAGGGATATAGGCCAGAAATGTTATAGTGGGGAAATGAGCAGTGTAAAAAGAATTATTAACAAAAAGAAACCCACAAGACAAGGCTCCAAAAACGTTTCAAATATCAAAAGTGTATTTACAATTATTTACAAACAAATAAGCCATCTCTCCAGGGGTAAGCAAGGCCAAAATAATAAACAAAACCCACTCTAACTCTACCCACAATTCTAACTAATCTAACCAAATGAAAAGCAAAGAAAATACAGAAACTAACCCTAACTCCCTAACTAACCATAAACAGGAGAAAATATATGTACAACACAAATGGCACTTACCCCCTTCCGGCACAAACACAGTGAACACAAAGTTAGGCCTCACACACAGGCCAACAAAGAGCACTAAACTAGCAACACACAGAAAAGCACACAGATATATCTCCCAACCAGCACACACACTAAAACACACAGCTCTAGTTCTCTATCTCTCAAACAGCCAGTCAAAAAGTCCTCGGGATGGTGGATTTCCCGCCTTTTTTATTCACTTCCAGGAAGGGCTGGAGACAGCATCTAGAACAGCACCACCTAGGGACATGGAGGTACAGAGACAGAGAAAGAGAAAGAGAAAACAAAGAAAGCACAGGAAAAAAACAGGCACAGCCATAACATGGTATGGTGTCCAGCTCCTCCATGTACGACATCTCCTCCATTGCATTGCAGCAGCTCCTCAAGAACATGGCATAATCTTGCAGGGACTTGGCGTCCTGGGGTTTGATCTGAGGCCATGAGAGGGCCTTTTCTAAATAAGTGCAAGAGATTTGGTACTCATTGCCAAAGTTTTCCTTCAGTAATTTCAAGGCCTTTTGGTATCCTCTATCTGGGGCCATATATTCACAGCTCTTAACTAACTGCTGGGCTTGGCCCTTTGTGTACTGAATGAGAAATTGTAAATGGTCTCTATGGTTGTCAGTTTTACGTTCAATCATGTTTTTAAAGCTGTGAATGAATGACTTATATTCGAGGACCTCACCATCAAAGAACGGAATGCTGCCCTGTGGTAAGGTGGATGACAACTGTTGTTTCATGAGGAGTCTGGTCAATTCATTTTGATTTTCCAATACCTTTATCATGTGACTGTCATGTGGCAAGCTGGGCATAGAGGGTGTTTGAGCCTGAGGCTGAAGCTGAAACTGTGGATGAGGTGGCAATTGAGGCTGCAGTTGAAGCTGAGGCCGAGCCTGCGGTGGTCGCAGATGAGGCGGAGGCAATGGCTGTGGCTGCTGAGGCTGCAGATGAGGTAGCTGCAGTGGCTGAGACTGCAGAGGAGCTTGAAGCAGAGGCTGAGGTGGTGACTGAAGACAAGTTGGTGGCTGCGGTGTCATAAGCTGAGGTTCAAAGATTGGCTGAGTGGAGGGCTGTGTAAGCAAAGTGATTTGAGCTGAACTATCAGCTGACTGAGCTAGTGGGGAAATACTTGAATCACCTCCATACGGGCGACTATGTAGTGCCGTGTACTGCACCTGGTCACTACTGGTGGGCCAGGGGGGTGATGCAAGTCTGCCGGGATCTGGGTTAAGCAGAGGAACGTTAACATGAGCAACACCTGCTTTGGGTTTCACTGATGGGGTGTCAAGAAAGGAAATTGAACTTTCTAGCTCTTCAATATGTGCAGTTTGTGATGCTCCTCCTTCCAACATATGAGCTGTGTCTAAATCAAAAGAAATGGGACCATGGGGGTTCCTTTCTGCAGCCTTTAAGTATTTGATTTTTGCGTTTGCTGCATCCAATTTAACGCTAAGATCCAGCGCTTCTCTTTGCTTGCGCAACAATTGCTCCTGTTCCTCAATTGCATGTTTTTGCTGCAGTTTAGATGCTTTAGCCA
The DNA here is from genome assembly GCF_023375975.1 of Astyanax mexicanus. Classification (NCBI taxonomy): domain Eukaryota; kingdom Metazoa; phylum Chordata; class Actinopteri; order Characiformes; family Acestrorhamphidae; genus Astyanax; species Astyanax mexicanus. Next base: position 35,853,021 of record NC_064421.1, read on the forward strand.
ATAAAGCTACTCCCTCGGCTTCTGCATTAATGCGCAAAGATCGGGTGGATGTGTGGGATCTGCCTGATGAAGCGCTAGACCTATGCGATTGCGTATCTATTGAATCCAGGTCTGCCTGGACTGTGCCAGAAACTAATGGGGCGGATTGAAGCACTTCATTGGCTGAAGAAGTCACTTCAGTTGCGCTAGGGGAGCTAGGGTTTTCCACAGACTTAATCCATTCCCACACTTTATCAATAAAAGCAACAATATCCGCAAGTTTCGGCTTATACCATTTCTCCTCATCTTCCATGCGTGTGGTTTCCTCAAGCATATCCGCATATGTTGCATGTAACGCTTTGAATTCTTCAAAAAGGTCATTAAACTTCATCGATAAATTCATTGTCTGCCATTAAGTCAGTTACGATGTGAATTCTCCTAGTAATGTGAGACAACTTTCCTTGCCTTGCGCATTCACGTCAGTGTTTCGTCCTCCATATTTGTAACAGGTGTCTCCGAATTTTTTTATTTTATTTTATTTTTTTTTATTACAGAAGGTCACAAAAATTAATTATAAAATTAGTATAATTAATATCAATCTATATATATCAATATCAATATTAATTATATCCATATTATCCGTAATTCTTAATATATAATAATATTAATATATTAACTAATATTAAATTATTCCTTTCCTTCTTTCAAGTAATTCAATGTCCACAATGTCCAACAAAGTTCAAAGCAGTTCCTTTTCCTTTCAAACTTAAACGTCGGGTGTCCTTCAAAAATAAACTGCGTTTGCAGCTTTATTAATTCGGTCGGTATTAATTACAAAAACAAGGAGTCCAAAAAATCTTAACGAAAAACACGAATCAAACTTGCTTCCAAATAATCCAAAGATTTTTCTTAAACGAAAAAGTTCTTAATCTTCTGGCCTTTTGCTGTACATACCCCCCTTGAAGTGATTCCTTTGTTTTCACTTTCGCGTGCACGCCGAGACTTCCTTTTGTCCTCAGCGCGCAGTGCAATGGTCTCTCCTTTTCCAAGTATTCCAAAGTAATCCAGTGTTGCAGAAGTTATTGACTAATTGTACTGGCGAAAACAGGTTTTTGCTTTTCCTTTAGCCCCTGTCCTATCTGTTTTCCTCCAGGTGAGAAGGCAGGTTGGCAGTGTCTGACGCACGCTCTAAATAATCCAATGGAGATGGTTTATCTGGAATAGTTGCCGTTTTTATTACAAAGTAAAATAAATACAAATAAAAGAATGCAATGGGATGCAAAAATGATAAAGTCTATTATTAACACAACTGCAGTACAAAAAGGTTTCAGCAAGCAGCGTGTCAGCCAGGTGAGTCAACAAGCGAGCAAGCGAGTATGCTGCATCTGCCCTCCTCTCGTCATGCGCAGTTGGCCTCCCTTCATACACTCGAGGCAGCGTCATTCACCATCTAAGCAGGGCGCAAGCTCACAAAATGCAAAAAACAAGAAAACATGAGTCCATGCAAAATAAACTTAAATGTGGCTCCTACAGTGTGTGTTAGTTTCTTTGTGTGTGTCTTTGTGTGTCTGTTAGTGTCTGTGTGTGTCTTTGTGTGTCTGTTAGTGTCTGTGCGTGTCTTTGTGTGTCTGTTAGTGTCTGTGTGTGTCTTTGTGTGTCTGTTAGTGTCTTTGTGTGTCTTTGTGTGTCTGTTAGTGTCTTTGTGTGTCTTTGTGTGTCTGTTAGTGTCTGTATGTGTCTGTGTGTGCCTTTGTGTGTCTGTTAGTGTCTGTGTGTGTCTGTTAGTGTCTGTGTGTGTCTGTTAGTGTCTTTGTGTGTCTTTGTGTGTCTGTTAGTGTCTTTGTGTGTCATTGTGTGTCTGTTAGTGTCTGTATGTGTCTGTGTGTGCCTTTGTGTGTCTGTTAGTGTCTGTGTGTGTCTGTTAGTGTCTGTGTGTGTCGTTGTGTGTCTGTTAGTGTCTTTGTGTGTCTTTGTGTGTCTGTTAGTGTCTGTGTGTGTCTTTGTGTGTCTGTTAGTGTCTTTGTGTGTCTTTGTGTGTCTGTTAGTGTCTTTGTGTGTCATTGTGTGTCTGTTAGTGTCTGTATGTGTCTGTGTGTGCCTTTGTGTGTCTGTTAGTGTCTGTTAGTGTCTTTGTGTGTCTGTTAGTCTCTTTGTGTGTCTGTTAGTGTCTGTGTGTGTCTTTGTGTGTCTTTGTGTGTCTGTTAGTGTCTGTGTGTGTCTTTGTGTGTCTTTGTGTGTCTGTTAGTGTCTTTGTGTGTCTGTGTGTGTCGTTGTGTGTCTGTTAGTGTCTGTGTGTGTCTGTTAGTGTCTGTGTGTGTCTTTGTGTGTCTGTTAGTGTCTTTGTGTGTCTGTTAGTGTCGCTGTGTGTCTGTTAGTATCTTTGTGTGTCTGTGTGTGTCTGTGTGTGTCTGTGTGTGTCGCTGTGTGTCTGTTAGTATCTTTGTGTGTCTGTGTGTGTCGTTGTGTGTCTGTTAGTGTCTGTATGTGTCTGTGTGTGTCGTAGTGTGTCTTTGTGTGTCTGTTAGTGCCTGTTAGTGTCTGTTAGTGTCTGTGTGTGTCGCTGTGTGTCTGTTAGTGTCTTTGTGTGTCTGTGTGTGTCGTTGTGTGTCTGTTAGTGTCTGTTAGTCTCTTTGTGTGTCTGTTAGTGTCTGTGTGTGTCTGTTAGTCTCTTTGTGTGTCTGTTAGTGTCTGTGTGTGTCTTTGTGTGTCTGTGTGTGTCGCTGTGTGTCTGTTAGTATCTTTGTGTGTCGTAGTGTGTCTTTGTGTGTCTGTTAGTGTCTGTTAGTGTCTGTTAGTGTCTGTGTGTGTCGCTGTGTGTCTGTTAGTGTCTGTGTGTGTCATTGTGTGTCTGTTAGTGTCTGTATGTGTCTGTGTGTGCCTTTGTGTGTCTGTTAGTGTCTGTGTGTGTCTGTTAGTGTCTGTGTGTGTCTGTTAGTGTCTTTGTGTGTCTTTGTGTGTCTGTTAGTGTCTTTGTGTGTCATTGTGTGTCTGTTAGTGTCTGTATGTGTCTGTGTGTGCCTTTGTGTGTCTGTTAGTGTCTGTGTGTGTCTGTTAGTGTCTGTGTGTGTCTTTGTGTGTCTGTTAGTGTCTTTGTGTGTCTTTGTGTGTCTGTTAGTGTCTGTGTGTGTCTTTGTGTGTCTGTTAGTGTCTGTTAGTGTCTTTGTGTGTCTTTGTGTGTCTGTGTGTCTGTGTGTGTCGCTGTGTGTCTGTTAGTGTCTTTGTGTGTCTGTGTGTGTCGTTGTGTGTCTGTTAGTGTCTGTTAGTGTCTGTGTGTGTCTTTATGTGTCTGTTAGTGTCTGTGTGTGTCTTTGTGTGTCTGTTAGTGTCTTTGTGTGTCTGTTAGTGTCTTTGTGTGTCATTGTGTGTCTGTTAGTGTCTGTATGTGTCTGTGTGTGCCTTTGTGTGTCTGTTAGTGTCTGTGTGTGCCTTTGTGTGTCTGTGTGTGTCTTTGTGTGTCTGTTAGTGTCTGTGTGTCGTTGTGTGTCTGTTAGTGTCTTTGTGTGTCTTTGTGTGTCTGTTAGTCTCTTTGTGTGTATGTTAGTGTCTGTGTGTGTCTGTTAGTGTCTGTGTGTGTCTTTGTGTGTCTGTGTGTGTCGTTGTGTGTCTGTTAGTGTCTTTGTGTGTCTGTGTGTGTCGCTGTGTGTCTGTTAGTGTCTTTGTGTGTCTGTGTGTGTTGTTGTGTGTCTGTTAGTGTCTGTGTGTGTCTTTGTGTGTCTGTTAGTCTCTTTGTGTGTCTGTTAGTGTCTGTGTGTGTCTTTGTGTGTCTGTTAGTCTCTTTGTGTGTCTGTTAGTGTCTGTGTGTGTCTTTGTGTGTCTGTTAGTGTCTTTGTGTGTCTTTGTGTGTCTGTGTGTCTGTGTGTGTCGCTGTGTGTCTGTTAGTGTCTTTGTGTGTCTGTGTGTGTTGTTGTGTGTCTGTTAGTGTTTGTGTGTGTCTTTGTGTGTCTGTTAGTCTCTTTGTGTGTCTGTTAGTGTCTGTGTGTGTCTTTGTGTGTCTGTTAGTGTCTTTGTGTGTCTTTGTGTGTCTGTGTGTCTGTGTGTGTCGCTGTGTGTCTGTTAGTGTCTTTGTGTGTCTGTGTGTGTCGTTGTGTGTCTGTTAGTGTCTGTATGTGTCTGTGTGTGTCGTAGTGTGTCTTTGTGTGTCTGTTAGTGTCTGTTAGTGTCTGTTAGTGTCTGTGTGTGTCTTTGTGTGTCTGTTAGTGTCTGTGTGTGTCTTTGTGTGTCTGTTAGTGTCTGTGTGTGTCGTTGTGTGTCTGTTAGTGTCTTTGTGTGTCTGTTAGTCTCTTTGTGTGTATGTTAGTGTCTGTGTGTGTCTTTGTGTGACTCTATAAGCCATTAGTGGAGCTGCTATACACCTGAATATATAAAACCTATGACTTTTTAAAATTAATTTAAAAGCCATTTGACCAGTGGTAGGATGGTCCCCCCTTTAATGTGCGTCTTGGTCCTCCCAAGGTTTCTTCCTCCTCCTGCAGCTCTGAGGGAGTTTTTCCTTGCCTCCGCGCTCGCTGGGTGTTCTGTATTCTGTATTTTCTATGTTTAATCTTTTGCCTGACTCTTTGTCCTGTAATCATGTTTCTGTAAAGCTGCTTTGTGCCAACACCTGTTGTAAAAAGCGCTATACAAATAAATTTGATTTGATTTGATTTGATGATTTGTGTGTCTGTTAGTGTCTTTGTGTGTCTGTGTGTGTCGCTGTGTGTCTGTTAGTGTCTGTATGTGTCTGTGTGTGTCTGTGTGTGTCGTAGTGTGTCGTAGTGTGTCGTAGTGTGTCGTAGTGTGTCTTTGTGTGTCGTTGTGTGTCGTTGTGTGTCTGTTAGTGTCTGTATGTGTCTGTGTGTGTCTTTGTGTGTCTGTTAGTGTCTTTGTGTGTCTGTGTGTGTCTGTTAGTGTCTGTATGTGTCTGTGTGTGTCTGTGTGTGTCGTAGTGTGTCGTAGTGTGTCGTAGTGTGTCGTAGTGTGTCTTTGTGTGTCATTGTGTGTCTGTTAGTGTCTGTATGTGTCTGTGTGTGTCTTTGTGTGTCTGTTAGTGTCTTTGTGTGTCTGTGTGTGTCTGTTAGTGTCTGTGTGTGTCGTAGTGTGTCGTAGTGTGTCTTTGTGTGTCTTTGTGTGTCTTTGTGTGTCTTTGTGTGTCTGTTAGTGTCTGTGTGTGTCGTTGTGTGTCTGTTAGTGTCTTTGTGTGTCTGTTAGTGTCTGTGTGTGTCGTTGTGTGTCTGTTAGTGTCTGTTAGTGTCTTTGTGTGTCTGTTAGTGTCTGTGTGTGTCGTTGCGTGTCTGTTAGTGTCTGTTAGTGTCTTTGTGTGTCTGTGTGTGTCTTTGTGTGTCTGTTAGTATTTGTTAGTGTCTGTTAGTGTCTTTGTGTGTCTGTTAGTATTTGTTAGTGTCTGTTAGTGTCTTTGTGTGTGTCTGTTAGTGTCTTTGTGTGTCTGTTAGTGTCTTTGTGTGTCTGTTAGTATTTGTTAGTGTCTGTTAGTGTCTTTGTGTGTGTCTGTTAGTGTCTTTGTGTGTGTCTGTTAGTGTCTTTGTGTGTGTCTGTTAGTGTCTTTGTCTGTGTCTTTGTATGCGTCTTTGTGTGTGTCTGTGTGTGTCGTTGTGTGTCTGTGTGTGTTATCAGACGACTGCAGACAGTAGGGTATCAGAGTCCTCAGCAGGACCTCAAACACAGGATTACTACTGCTGCCATCTGCAAAAGGTCATTCTCTCTCTCTCTCTCTCTCTCTCTCTCTCTCTCTCTCTCGCTCTTTCTCTCTCTTATTCTATGTTTTAATGTTTTTCCATTGTACTGGTTTACATACTTTGTTGTTGTACACACTTTCTCTCTTTCTATCTTTCTCTTTCTACCATTAAACATTCATCTCTCCTTCTACTAATATACATTTTGGATACTGATCTTTCTTTCTCTTTCTACATTTATGCATTCTCTTTACAGTTATATTCACTCTGTTTTTATTTCTCGTCTTTTTCATTCATCTCTCTCTCTCTCTCTCTCTCTCGCGCACGCTCTCTCACTCTCGCTCTCTCTCTTGCTCTCTCTCTGTCTCTCGGATATAGTGGTACTATATGATTGTCTGGTCAGTAATGTTCTGTTTGTTTAATGGGGGTCGCAGCTAGTGTGGATCCTGCTTCCAGATCCTCCTCTTACACACACACACACACAGACACACACACGTCACACATGTTCCGGCAGAATAATGTGTGTTAAATTTAGCTCTTTTCCATCACTGCGGTGTAGAGGGTTTATTAGTGTTTGTGTGTGTGTGTGTGTGTGTGTGTGTGTGTGTGTGTGTGTGTGTGTGCGTATGTGTGTTTTCACATCTGCTCTAATAACCGACAATAAACCAATGTGTGTGTGCTTGTGTGCGAGTGTGTCTGTGTGTGGTCCACCACCAACTAAGAGAACATGCTGGACTGAGAGCAGGTGGCCTGTGTTTGCTTGTGTGTTTGTGTGTGTGTGTGTGTGTGTGTGTGTGTGTGTGTGTGGGAATGAGGCTCTGTTGCTGTGTTCTTTGAAGCTAATGGTTGGAGGTCGTGACAGTTACAAACCTGTTACTTCCCACTACATCCTCTCTCTTTCTCTTTTTGCCTCTCTCTCATTTTCTTTCTTTCTGTTTTTTCTTTCTGTCTCATTATTAAAGGCTATATTTGTGTGTGGTTACATTTGGTTGTGAAATTCTTTGAAACTAAAACCAATAAATCTATAATTGCTTATGTAGAAGTATTTTATTCTCTTCAGTAATACAGATGCTGTGAAGTACTGTAGAGAACTGCCTTCCTATATATAGAGAATCATGTGCTAAAATCATATCATGAGATGCCCTGTGATTCCCACCCCTAGTGTGTGTGTGTGTGTGTGTGTGCATGTGATTTTTGTTGATAGGTGTGATTGTTCAGACTGATATCTGTTCTTGTCATTATAGTAGTTCAGTTGTCAGGTTAAGAGCGCTGGGTTATTGATCAGAGGGTTATAGGTTTGATAGCCAGGTCCACTACACTGCCACTCAAGCAAGACCTTTAACCTTCACTTTTGCATGGGGCACAATAACAATATATTGAATACAATAAAAAATCAGGATTAATTAGAAAGACCAGTGATCGCCCCCAAAACACTAATCAGTCCATCTCTAGTATTAATTATTATTATTTAAGTATTAATCAGAGGCAGATTTTATCTAAACCTTGAAATTTATTTAAACACAAAGGGGCCCTACTTTAGCAATCTATAGGTAAGCCGTCAAGCACACATCGCATAGCTCAATTTAGGATGTGCCAGTGTGTCTTTGCTATCGTAACAACAGGAAAAATACACCATGTGTTTAGAAATTCACAATAGACATGTACAAATTATCTTTTATTAATCAGCGTGTTAATTGCCATTTTCAATGCTTCTCAGCAGAGGATTAATGAATTCCACTCACTCACCTACTTATTGTAGATGTATAAGCTTGCATATCTTTGCAACTGGCATTCGATATGGGTTTGTGCACTGCTGCGTGTCCATGTACACATAACATGTGGGGTTGTACTTGCATTGGGCGAAACTGTTTTGACAATTCTCTACCAATATAGCAATTAATGTCTGACTGTAGACGTCTGCCTAGTTAGTCTATTCAGCCTTTTCAATCAGTTGCTTGTGTGTTTTCCGCTGCCAAGATAGCAATATGCCAGAAATTTACCTGAACACACCCCATTTCAAGACCACCATGGCAAACAGCATGCATCGTTGCTATTTAAACTATGTAGGCAGAAGGTATGAAAATAGACTCTTGGCGGGATGTAAGATAGCAAATAGCCTTGCAACAAATAGCATTGTGACAAAATAGGACCCAAAAATTGGATCAGCTGTGCTGTTAATGACGAGACAGGTCACTGGTATGTGAACGAGAAAATCTCTTAACAGCAATCATGGTGCCGCTTCAGGAATTAAGTTCCGCCTTTCAGTATAAACAGCCAATCAGCTTGCTGGTTTTGCAGCACACAAAGAAGTCTGTGTGGGGGAAAGCCCCTCCCTCGCTGTGAGATTTAGCAGTGGGACCGGGATCTGATTTTAAAACAGATAACTAGTTAACAAGACACGTCTCTGTCACGTCTCTTGGCTCTCCTTTCACACTCCCGAACTCCATGTCAGCTGCTCACCTTCACCCAATCGCGTTACGCTCCCCCGTCCAGAGTCACCAGTGTTCTAAGTTGTTCCGGTTCATAGTAATTCTAGGTTTTGTATATATAGGGTTCTGTTAGCGTCTGTACTTTGCGAGGTATTGTCGACTCATGTTGCGTACTGAGCGTTTTTCCAAACCTTTTTCTGCCTGCCCTTTTGTTATGACCCTTTTTCCTATATTACGGATTTTGCCTTTTGTCTTTGCCCTTATCGGATTTGTCGTATTATCGGACTGTCTCTCTGGCTTCGGATCTTGGACTGTTTTCACTACTACGTCTCCTGTTTATACTGTGAGTTCTGTTCGATCTGTTATCTGGCTGTGTTATTCTGTTTACGGCTCTGTAAATAAACCAGTCTTTACCTTTTATCTGTCTGGTGTTACAGTCTCTGAATCAAAACACACAGATCAAACCCACTCTGTGATTATTAAACTGCAGCTGTGTTAGTCTGTTAGCCTAACTTTGGGGGGAAAAAATATATATCTATATATATATATATATATATATATATATATATATATATATACATATATATATATATATATATATATATATATATATACATATATATATATATATATATATGTATATATATATATATATATATATATATATATATGTATGTATGTGTGTGTATATATATATATATATATATATATATATATATATATATATATATATATAATTATTGATAAATGATATAATTATTTTAATAATAATAATCATTATTTTCTGTTATACATGTTATTATGTCTGTTATGTATGTTCCTATACCATTGTTGTTAATTGTTATGCTTTGGCAACACTGTAATTTACAGTCATGCTAATAAAGCTACATTGAATTGAATTGAATATATGTAATGTTCAACTTGCCCTGTATCTAATCAGCTAATCACTATTTCATTTTTAAACTGTGTTTATTAATTTAGGATTGCAGGACTTACTGTAAGTCATAATGAACGACAAATTATTTAGCTAACTAGTTATCTAGAAGCTGGATGTAGAGGATTGCCAGAATTTAGTACAATACTTTATGTTGGTAGTTTAAAGCAGTTTCTTAATCCTGATCTCTGCCCTAAAATTGTGTGTTTAGCTAATAAACAGTCCTTTACTGAGTTTACCTGTTAAAATTCCTTAGCCCCCTATGGATCATAAATCAATCATTATGTAACTCCAGCAGTGTATTAGACACATCTTGCCACCACTTACTGTATTAAGTGCCTTTCAAAGCAGAGAAAGTTGTAGAATATGCAGAAGAATATGCAGGAACAGGGTTGAGAAACACTGCTGTAACGTGACTTCTGTTCATTTGTAGTCCACAGTAACACCACAGTTAGACCGCATGTCCTGACGTCTAACGTTTATATCTTCTGCCAACTTTTGCCAAAAATCTCTATGAACCGTAAAGTTACATTCTTTTTCATAAAAGGACACTATTGTAAGAAGTGCTCTCAGTTAAAAAAAAAAAGCGCAGGACCCAATGCTAATACGTTTTTTTAAAAAGAGTGGAGAAAATGTAAATATACAACACACAATACATAATAATAACAATAAGAATAATGAACAAATCTGTTATATTATTTTAAACATTAGGTCATAGGTCATAACATCATCAGTTTTTGTTATATGTATATAATTCAGACATTTGACGCATCATTTTTTTCTAACAACAGTAAATGCAATGTGGAGTAACATGTTTATGTTGTAAAGTCACGTTTACTTGGATGTCACTAATAATAAACAGAATACAGAAAAAAAGGATTATTTGTGATTAAAAGTAATTCCACAAATGTTGTTTTAGGACACTATAGGGTGGGCTTTGGTTCACATTAGCAACCCACCCCCCCCCCCCCCCCCCCCCCCCAATATCAAACCCGCTCCTACGCCCTTGTGTGTGTGTGTGCGTGTGTGTGTTTCCTTCCGATCAATTTCTCACCAACCTCTTTTCTGCTGATTTAACAGCCAGCTCTGGACATGACAGGATGTGTGATGACCGCATTACCCACATTACAAGCACAGATATTCCCCCACCGCCACTATTTATGACCAGTTTATCAGCCAGTTACTATCCAATCAGATGTTTTCAGCAGACATGCAGATCAATGCTTGCTCCTCCAATCAAGGGTTTTAGCTGGGAGTCTGCCCCCTTTTTTTTGCAGCAACAGAACAATTTGATTGCATTCAACCCTATGGAAGTGAGATTTTCAGTGCTAATGTCGGTACTGATGTGGGAAGATCACTCCAAAAGGTACTAGATGGAGCTGCATTTTAACTCCAGAGAACCCCACAGCCCAATGCTGGGGGCTTTTTACCCCTTTAGCCCATACTCGGGATTGGGCATGCTGACCTTAGGTAACCTCTACCCATTCTGTTAAACTGTGCTTGTTTGAGCTTGGTCAACATTGTGTTTATCTCAAAGCAGCTTGTCCGCTCATTAAAAGATCCATCTGGATGACTTTGACCATTTTGTCACAAGCATTTCTTTTAACTGTCCTGGCGGTGTGACGGATGCTGGGCTGCGGTGGGCCGAGTGTGACGGAGCTGAAGCTGCGGGTGTGTGTCGGGTTTAGTGAGCCTTGCACACGTCAAAGTAACGTCCTCCAGGCTGAAGGTGGATGCGTTTATCTAAAACATCAAACACACTTAATGTCACTCCTGCTGTTACACACAGATTCTATGGGCTAAATTACTCAAGCACACACACTTTGCAAAATCTGAATAAAGGAAGCAGAAACAGCGTTTTCACAGCTTTTCAGATACACACACAAACAGTGACTTCACTATTTTATTAGCCTACCATTATCCCCACCACCCTGGGAAAAAAAATACACAAGTACCAGACCAGTATAAACCAGCATATGTTTTGTTTTGAACACTTATATAAATGTCAGTGTTAAATGTCAGAGTATCCTGCCCCTGAATTGGGACACACCCTAGTCACACCCTAGTGAGATGCATATTTATGATTTATAAGGCATCCAGTTACCTGCATTCTTTGTAACTGAATATTTTCATGGCACCCCCGATGAAGCCAGATGGTGCAGCACCCTGGTTGAGAAACGCTGAGCTAGATTAGTTAACGTCTAGCAGAGTTGTTTACAATTAAGACATTTATTTTTAGGTGTTCAGGATACTGATGCTGTATTCTGTTTAAGCAGAGGTTAGTTTTTCTTTAAAACTATAGGTTAGTGCATTTTTGGTTATTAGGCAGCTATCAGTCTTTCATTACAGCCTGTGTGACTTTAGTTATTTAAATATTATTTAGGGCAAAAGGAAACACAGAAATGTTTTTTAATACTGTGCTCTGCTGTATCTTTCATAATTAATGAATTGCTAACATCTAAAAGCATACATAAAGGATAGGTTAGCCAGTTCAAAGGCTATACCCCAGACCTCCTGCCTTATTCCCGGCCCGGCTGTGGCAGCTGTGAGCCCATGAAACATCTCTAACCGGGTTTGGTGCAGTATGTGGAGCCGCAGTGAGCAGGCTGTATTTTTAGCTGATTGCTGTTTACGGACGGTTCCCGAACAGGCAGCTGCTCTCTCTCCGCCCTGTTATTGTTTGATCCAGACTGAAGTGTGCTGAAGCTAAATCTCATTTTTATGCACTTTATTGCTTTCTTTCCGCGAGCGGTGGCCGGGGGCTCGGCTCCTCTGCTGGGACGCAGGCGGAGGGAGGTGGGGAAGCAAAGCGAGTGAGGCTGATTGAGGAAGGTGGAGTGCTGATGGAGCTGCTGTGGAGCTGTTAGCAGAGCTGAACATTATACTGGTGGAGTGCAGGGCGGTGTCTTCAGCCTGTGATAATATCTCTAATAAATTTATGACGATAAGGAGTTTATCATGTTCAGTGTTTTGTGAGCATTGTGTCATAGACCAGACTCTCACAGTCTCACTCATGGTGATCTAGCATTTTCACTGGAACTGATGGGATGGAATCTGCTTGGTTGCATGTTCTGTAGGTAAAGGAAGAAGATAGTGTGTCAACACAACATTAAGGATTGTGTTCTGATATACAGTGGTGTGAAAGTGTTTGCTCCCTTTATGATTAATTCTTATTTTTTGCATGTTTCTCATGTATCAAACAAATTTAAATATTAGTCATAGACAACACAACTAAACACAAAATGTTTTTACATTAAGATTTTTATTATTACGGAAGAAAAAAATCCAAACCTACGTGGCCCTGTTTGAAAAAGTGTCCACCCCCCAGATAAAACATAGTTGTGGTTTATCACACCTGAGTTTATTTTCTCTAGCCACACCCAGGCCTGATTACGGCCACACCTGTTCTCAATAAAGAAGTCACTTAAATAGGACCTGCCTGACAAAGAGAAGTAGACATCTTTTGGTCACCTCAAAAGCTAGACTTCAGGCCTTCATTCAAAGAAATTCAGGTTACAAAGGCATTTCTAAAGTTTTGAGACTCCAGTAAACCACAGTGGGAGCCAATATCCTCAAATGGCGAAAACATGGAACAGTGGTAAACCTTCCCAGTAGTGGCCAGATGATAGTGATGGGCGGTATACCGAACATCAGTTTAGAACCGATATGGATTTTTTTCACATTACGCCATACCTAGTGCTGGACGATAAAAAGATAGCGATAGTTATCGAGGAAATTATATATCACGATAAATATAATAAGCCGGACAATACGATTCGATAAACTTTATTTTCTATTTCCCGTTTAAGTAGCGCTGCGAACAGGCGCAGCACGCGATCGGGCAACACGCTGAACTGCATGCTCAGCCACACGCCTCAACTCCTAAATATGTGGCATGGAGTCTCCTCATCAAGATATTTAGAGAGGTGAGCTTGTCCAGATTTCTGAAGGCAGGTAACACTGCTCTGTTTGTTAGGATAGGTTAGCTTGTCTGAGTTCAGAGTTAGCGATGTTTTAGGTGTAAAAGGGATCTGTGCAATCTGTCATCATTAGCAGCTATTACTGCTTTTTACACTCTAATAAACTAATGGGTAACGCACGTTAGCCGTGTTAATCCACTTTCCGTGTAAATTAACTTTAATTTTAGCACGAGTGATGGGTTAGTATATAAACACACAGAAAAGCAGCACTTTCCGTTTTTTTCCTAATCCTCACTGTTTCTGTTAGAAAACCCTGAGGGCAGTTTTCTTCTCTGTCTTATACAGTTTATACAGTGATTACTTTGTGTTTTTAGTTTTTAATAGAGAGTCTGTTGTGCTGGATATTTTACTAAATACAGAAGATTATATAATCTGTGTAGCTGCATTTAAGCGGAGCTAAACATTGCTGTTACTGAACTGAATGAGTTTTAAATACACTTGTAATGTAAGTCTAGTCTACTGAAAGCCAGTAATGTTAGTATAAATCTGTACTGCAGTAGAAGTGCATCATTTCAGAAACTTGACTTTATTCCTCCCACCTCCATTACAGGTCACTTGCCTTAAAATATTTAAATGTTAGCATAATTTAAATGCAAAAAAACTTAAAGGCTATTATTTTAATAAACATTAGCTGTAAATAATCTCAAAATTGATATGGAAAACTATATCGTGATAAGATATCGCCCAGCCCTAGCCATAACACTAGAGGCACATCGGAGAGCTGTGTAGAAGAGAAGAGCTGTGTAGAAGAGGAGTGCTGTGTAGAAAAAGAGAGCTGTGTAGAAGAGAGGAGCGCTGTGTAGAAGAGAGGAGCGCTGTGTAGAAAAAGAGAGCTGTGTAGAAGAGAGGAGTGCTGTGTAGAAAAAGAGAGCTGTGTAGAAGAGGAGCCCTGTGTAGAAGAGAGGAGCGCTGTGTAGAAGAGAGGAGCGCTGTGTAGAAGAGAGGAGCGCTGTGTAGAAGAGAGGAGCGCTGTGTAGAAGAGAAGAGTGCTGTGTAGAAGAGAAGAGTGCTGTGTAGAAGAGAAGAGTGCTGTGTAGAAGAGAGGAGTGCTGTGTAGAAAAAGAGTGCTGTGTAGAAGAGAGGAGTGCTGTGTAGAAGAGGTGCGCTGTGTAGAAGAGAGGAGCGCTGTGTAGAAGAGAGGAGCGCTGTGTAGAAGAGGAGCGCTGTGTAGAAGAGAAGAGTGCTGTGTAGAAGAGAGGAGTGCTGTGTAGAAGAGAGGAGTGCTGTGTAGAAGAGAGGAGCGCTGTGTAGAAGAGAGGAGTGCTGTGTAGAAAAAGAGTGCTGTGTAGAAGAGGAGCGCTGTGTAGAAGAGAGGAGCGCTGTGTAGAAGAGAGGAGCGTTGTGTAGAAGAGAGGAGCGTTGTGTAGAAGAGAGGAGCGCTGAGAGGAGCGCTGTGTAGAAGAGAGGAGCGCTGTGTAGAAGAGAGGAGCGCTGTGTAGAAGAGAGGAGCGCTGTGTAGAAGAGAGGAGCGCTGTGTAGAAGAGAGGAGTGCTGTGTAGAAGAGAAGAGTGCTGTGTAGAAAAAGAGTGCTGTGTAGAAGAGGAGCGTTGTGTAGAAGAGAGGAGTGCTGTGTAGAAAAAGAGTGCTGTGTAGAAGAGGAGCGTTGTGTAGAAGAGAGGAGCGCTGTGTAGAAGAGAGGAGCGTTGTGTAGAAGAGAGGAGCGTTGTGTAGAAGAGAGGAGCGCTGAGAGGAGCGCTGTGTAGAAGAGAGGAGCGCTGTGTAGAAGAGAGGAGCGCTGTGTAGAAGAGAGGAGCGCTGTGTAGAAGAGAGGAGTGCTGTGTAGAAGAGAAGAGTGCTGTGTAGAAGAGAAGAGTGCTATGTAGAAGAGAAGAGTGCTGTGTAGAAGAGAAGAGTGCTGTGTAGAAGAGAAGAGTGCTGTGTAGAAGAGAGGAGTGCTGTGTAGAAGAGGAGCGCTGTGTAGAAGAGAAGAGTGCTGTGTAGAAGAGGAGCGTTGTGTAGAAGAGAGGAGCGCTGTGTAGAAGAGGAGCGCTGTGTAGAAGAGAAGAGTGCTGTGTAGAAGAGGAGCGCTGTGTAGAAGAGAGGAGCGCTGTGTAGAAGAGAGGAGCGCTGTGTAGAAGAGAGGAGTGCTGTGTAGAAGAGAGGAGTGCTGTGTAGAAGAGAGGAGCGCTGTGTAGAAGAGAGGAGTGCTGTGTAGAAAAAGAGTGCTGTGTAGAAGAGGAGCACTGTGTAGAAGAGAGGAGCGCTGTGTAGTAGAGGAGCGCTGTGTAGAAGAGGAGCGCTGTGTAGAAGAGAGGAGCGCTGTGTAGAAGAGAGGAGCGCTGTGTAGAAGAGAGGAGCGCTGTGTAGAAGAGAGGAGCGCTGTGTAGTAGAGGAGCGCTGTGTAGAAGAGGAGCGCTGTGTAGAAGAGGAGCCCTGTGTAGTAGAGGAGCGCTGTGTAGAAGAGAGGAGCGCTGTGTAGAAGAGGAGCCCTGTGTAGTAGAGGAGCGCTGTGTAGAAAAAGAGAGCTGTGTAGAAGAGGAGCCCTGTGTAGAAGAGGAGCCCTGTGTAGTAGAGGAGCGCTGTGTAGAAGAGAGGAGCGCTGTGTAGAAGAGAGGAGCGCTGTGTAGAAGAGAGGAGCGCTGTGTAGAAGAGAGGAGCGCTGTGTAGAAGAGAAGAGTGCTGTGTAGAAGAGAAGAGTGCTGTGTAGAAGAGAGGAGCGCTGTGTAGAAGAGAGGAGCGCTGTGTAGAAGAGAGGAGCGCTGTGTAGAAGAGAGGAGCGCTGTGTAGAAGAGAAGAGTGCTGTGTAGAAGAGAAGAGTGCTGTGTAGAAGAGAGGAGTGCTGTGTAGAAAAAGAGTGCTGTGTAGAAGAGGAGCGTTGTGTAGAAGAGAGGAGTGCTGTGTAGAAAAAGAGTGCTGTGTAGAAGAGGAGCGTTGTGTAGAAGAGAGGAGTGCTGTGTAGAAAAAGAGTGCTGTGTAGAAAAAGAGTGCTGTGTAGAAGAGAGGAGCGCTGTGTAGAAGAGAGGAGCGTTGTGTAGAAGAGAGGAGCGTTGTGTAGAAGAGAGGAGCGCTGAGAGGAGCGCTGTGTAGAAGAGAGGAGCGCTGTGTAGAAGAGAGGAGCGCTGTGTAGAAGAGAGGAGCGCTGTGTAGAAGAGAGGAGCGCTGTGTAGAAGAGAAGAGTGCTGTGTAGAAGAGAAGAGTGCTGTGTAGAAGAGAGGAGTGCTGTGTAGAAGAGGAGCGCTGTGTAGAAGAGAAGAGTGCTGTGTAGAAGAGGAGCGTTGTGTAGAAGAGAGGAGCGCTGTGTAGAAGAGAAGAGTGCTGTGTAGAAGAGGAGCGCTGTGTAGAAGAGAGGAGCGCTGTGTAGAAGAGAGGAGCGCTGTGTAGAAGAGAGGAGTGCTGTGTAGAAGAGAGGAGTGCTGTGTAGAAGAGAGGAGCGCTGTGTAGAAGAGAGGAGTGCTGTGTAGAAAAAGAGTGCTGTGTAGAAGAGGAGCGCTGTGTAGAAGAGAGGAGCGCTGTGTAGTAGAGGAGCGCTGTGTAGAAGAGGAGCGCTGTGTAGAAGAGAGGAGCGCTGTGTAGTAGAGGAGCGCTGTGTAGAAGAGGAGCGCTGTGTAGAAGAGAGGAGCGCTGTGTAGAAGAGAGGAGCGCTGTGTAGAAGAGAGGAGCGCTGTGTAGAAGAGAGGAGCGCTGTGTAGTAGAGGAGCGCTGTGTAGAAGAGGAGCGCTGTGTAGGAGAGAGGAGCGCTGTGTAGAAGAGAGGAGCGCTGTGTAGAAGAGAGGAGCGCTGTGTAGAAGAGAGGAGCGCTGTGTAGAAGAGAGGAGCGCTGTGTAGAAGAGAGGAGCGCTGTGTAGAAGAGAGGAGCGCTGTGTAGAAGAGAGGAGCGCTGTGTAGAAGAGAGGAGTGCTGTGTAGAAGTAAACTAAATGTATTTGTTTAAGCTACAGGAGAACTTAAGGAGAACTGTGGCTTATTTTAATACTGTAATACTGTATTTTACCTACATGTAAATATTTGAGTAAAGTGGTCATTCCAAACCTGTATAAAGATGTGAACAACAGTGTAGCAATTAAGTAAGCTACATTAAACAATATTAAAAGAAGAATGTAACTGTTGTGTTAAGTCTATATAATATAAACACTAATATTTTAATAGTGAAAGTTTGAGTTCTCCTTGTATACTTTTCATATTTAAACTACAGTTTTTATTGTAACTGAAACTTACCTAAAAAAATTTAATCAGGCTTTGTGAATCGGAATTGAATCGATCTGGAAAATCAGTGAGTATACCCACCCCTAATTATATAAATATGACAGTAAAGGGTGCAGTAGTTAACTGGCCATCCTCTTGAGGGTTCTATTCATTCCTGGCATCCTATTACATTCCTGGCATCTCAATGCTTGTGCCAGTTCTCATCACATCTCTATTGACCATGTCATGTAGTTTAAAAGCGAGATAAACAGTTTTAGAGAATTGTATGATTGCAGCTTACCTCTATTACCCAGAGTACTTACAATGATGCAGACTTCAACTAGAGTAAATAACACCCAGCCAACTTTTTTGCCCTTAAATTCTTGCTTATGTCTGCTAGAGTGAATAACATTTAGGTACATTTTTTTTGGATTCAAAACTTTACCTAAATGTTATTCACTCTAGCAGACATAAGCAAGAATTTAAGGGCAAAAGTTGGCTGGGTGTCATTAAAATCAAGCTATTAGATGGGCAGAGCTAATCATATTGCAACCAGCCAGCAGAGGCTTTAGACCTGTGATGACTTCACTTTTGCGAGAGTTAGCGCTGTGCATGCTTCTATATACAGTCACTGGCTGGAACCAGTAATGGAGTTTAGTATGATTCACACGTCACTAATCGTCTAAAGGAAAATGTCACCTGTTCTCTCTTTCTCTCTCTCTCTCTCTCTCTCTCTCTTTCTGACAGTACAAACGTGCTTTACGTGCCTGGTTGAACAGAAACCTAAAGCAGCAAAAATGGACAAACAAAATGTCAGTGTGATAAGGATGTGGAGCATCCTTCTGCTGCTTATTTGAATGGTTTTGGAGTGCTGATAGCACTCTCTCTTTCAACTTCCCCACCCCCCCCACACTAACCTCTTCTGCTCTGCCTCTTTGCTCTCCTCCCGCCTCCTGTGTGGGGGCAGTATGCAGATGAGCGCTAGCCTTTTTTTTTAGGCCTTGACAATGAGGGGGCTATAAAGAGCTCTGCAGCTAAGGAAGGCCAGCCTGGATGAGAGAGAGGACGTTTTTTTAATGTCCCTGTCTCCATAACGACCTTTTCCTTTTGTTCGGCGCTCCATGAAAAGCATCCTCTTATCACAAAGCGCCGCTGCCAACATGAAAATTCAAACAGCGTGGGGATGAGAACAAGCCGCCCGTGATTGCCGGACTTTGAATCTGTGCAAGCTGAAGTGCAGAGCAGGGCTGTGGAGGAACAGACAATGTACAAACCCATTCAGTATAAATTGGAGATGTTTTCTATTAAAAACCCCCTTCTTTATAATCCCAATCAATTTCCTACATTATAAATAAATACTGAAGTCATATACTATGAGTGCCGCCTACCTGATAGGTCCAGTCTGTCTTAAAATATTCAGAAAAATTTTCCACTTAGTGAACACAAAGTATTTAAAGCATTCTTATAAAAGTTGAGAATATTCACAGTGAATAGGGATGGGACACAATATTGATATTATATGTGTTCATTTTTACTAAATGATCTATATGCTGTGTCAAATGTCAATATTTTTACTCTAAACTTCCTAAGACTCGCCCCCAGTTCGACTTACTAAAGTTACTGCTTCATTACTCCACATTGTGGCACTACATAAATGAATAGGATAAACCTGCAATGAAGAATTTTGATGGTGAAATTCTGTACAAATATTATCAATAAATCCATAATTCCTGGTAATTGTTTTTGAGTGTGGTTATGATGAACACTGTTACCTTACAGTGCAATCTTATAACAAAAAGGGAGGAGCTAAAATCTTTAAAAACGTTTCATCTTTTCCTTTAAGTACAAACATGTCAATATGTTATTATTCAGTGTACTAGCCTGCCAAATGCCAGTGATTTTCAGATTTTAAATTTTCCTAAACTGAAATCCAAGGAGGTTATGTTTATACCGTGTTTAATATAAAAGCTGCATGTAAGGTTGAAGGGATTACTAGTCATAAAAGTAAATAAATAAATACAAATAAAAATTTGGAAATTGAATGCAAAAAAACAATAGCTTGCACGTCACTTTAATTGGTCCACTTTGTTAAAAAAAATAAGTTTTTATTTGAGAACTAAAAATTGTAATTGAAATCGCTCATATATTTGAAGAATATATGACCCAGTCCTACTTTGTTTATAATATTGCAGTAGATCACAAATACTGAATCTTATGTGCAGTATAATGACGTTTATCGTATCATGATACGTTCTTGCCAGTACACATCCCTGTAGTATATAGCCCTTGTAGTACACAAATTTTCCAGTATTAGTGTGTAATACACAGTTGAGTTTGATGTTTTCTGTAAGAGTTTGATGTTTGCTGTAAGAGGAATGTGAGGGTAACCACAGAAAAACAGTTTGTCATGTATTAAATATCACTGTCATTTCCAGTTGATGTTGCATCAGTCTCAAATATTGTGAAATTTGATTGTCTTTTCTCAGCTGTCAAATTTCATGCATGTATTTAAATGAGTGTTTGTGTGCGTTTTTGTGTAATGAATCTGGAGGGGAGGGAGGCAAGGAGTGTGTGATTGAATTAGGCATATGGAGAGAAAGGGCAGCAATGACATCAGTTAATGTTTCACACCAGACTCAGATCAGACACCCGAACCAATACACTAACTCCTCCTGCTGGCTCCCGGCCTTCAGCTTGAAGCTGGATGGCTGGTCTGTTTCCTCACACCACAGTGGGTCATTTAGTACAATAATGGCTGTGGATGAAATGTTTAGAAAAAGGTTTAAATGATTAAAGATTGGAAGGTTTAAGCGAGTGGTATAGACCACTCCTGCATTCTGCACACCACTTAGTACCAGTAGAAGGTTCACATAACATAAATTCAATACACCACATTTTATCAGCATGTTTATTACCATGACCCATATTTCACCAAAAATACAGTATGTTGGATGTTTACTAGGCTTGGGCGATAAAGTAAATTCAACATTGTCATATCGTCATCAAAATTATTGTGATAACTGATGTTATTGTTGTAAACAAAGAAGACCATGTGGCCATATGAGGCAGTGATCCTTTTGCAGCTGAACAACAAAGAATAACAGTAAGTCCTAATACAGGAGAAAACTGGTATAATAATAATAATAATAATAATAATACGTTATAATACATCTATTAGGAAATATTTACCCTTCTTTTGCAAAAACAGAGAGGTGCTATTATTTAAACATATCTTTCCAAATGAGCTCCTTTAAAATATAGTGGAGAAATGCGACTCATCAACTGCACTGATGGTTTCACGCTTGAGGGGAATGATCTTTCGTTTTAATGGCTGTTTGAGGTGAAGGAGAAAGATGTTATATTTCCATTATTTTAGAAACTACACAACTTTTGTTTTAATTATTTGTTTTCAATAAAGTTTATTTATATCCAAACACAAGTCCTCTAATTATCTCTTTGTTACTTTACTATCCTGTGATTATGACATTATAGCTTTATATAACCACGGACAAACTCCAAAAGTCTTTTGTTCCACGGACAAACTCCGAAAGTCTTTTGTTCCACGGACAAACTCCAAAAGTCTTTTGTTCCACGGACAAACTCCGAAAGTCTTTTGTTCCACGGACAAACTCCAAAAGTCTTTTGTTCCACGGACAAACTCCGAAAGTCTTTTGTTCCACGGACAAACTCCAAAAGTCTTTTGTTCCACGGACAAACTCTGAAAGTCTTTTGTTCCAAGGACAAACTCCGAAAGTCTTTTGTTCCACGGACAAACTCCGAAAGTCTTTTGTTCCACGGACAAACTCCGAAAGTCCTTTGTTCCACGGACAAACTCCGAAAGTCGTTTGTTCCAAGGACAAACTCCGAAAGTCTTTTGTTCCATAGACAAACTCCGAAAGTCTTTTGTTCGGCGTAACAAACAGACAGACTCCGAAAGTCTTTTGTTCCACGGACAAACCCCGAAAGTCTTTTGTTCCACTGAAACACTGCGAAAGTCTTTTGTTCCACTGACACACTGCGAAAGTCTTTTGTTCCACTGACACACTGCGAAAGTCTTTTGTTCCACGGACAAACTACGAAAGTCTCTTGTTCCACTGACACACTGCGAAAGTCTTTTGTTCCACGGACAAACTCCGAAAGTCTTTTGTTCCACGGACAAACTCCGAAAGTCTTTTGTTCCACGGACAAACTCCGAAAGTCTTTTGTTCCACGGACAAACTCTGAAAGTCTTTTGTTCCAATGACTAACTCCGAAAGTCTTTTGTTCCTCAGACAAACTCCAAAAGTCTTTTGTTCCGCAGAACAAACAGACAGACTCCGAAAGTCTTTTGTTCCATGGACAAACTCCGAAAGTCTTTTGTTCCACGGACAAACTCCAAAAGTCTTTTGTTACACGGACAAACTCAGAAAGTCTTTTGTTCCACTGACACACTGCGAAAGTCTTTTGTTCCACGGACAAACTCCGAAAGTCTCTTGTTCCACTGACACACTGCGAAAGTCTTTTGTTCCACAGACAAACTCCGAAAGTCTTTTGTTCCATGGACAAACTCCGAAAGTCTTTTGTTCCACGGACAAACTCCGAAAGTCGTTTGTTCCAAGGACAAACTCCGAAAGTCGTTTGTTCCAAGGACAAACTCCGAAAGTCTTTTGTTCCATAGACAAACTCCGAAAGTCTTTTGTTCGGCGGAACAAACAGACAGACTCCGAAAGTCTTTTGTTCCACGGACAAACCCCGAAAGTCTTTTGTTCCACTGAAACACTGCGAAAGTCTTTTGTTCCACTGACACACTGCGAAAGTCTTTTGTTCCACGGACAAACTCCGAAAGTCTCTTGTTCCACTGACACACTGCGAAAGTCTTTTGTTCCACAGACAAACTCCGAAAGTCTTTTGTTCCACGGACAAACTCCGAAAGTCTTTTGTTCCACGGACAAACTCCAAAAGTCGTTTGTTCCAAGGACAAACTCCGAAAGTCGTTTGTTCCAAGGACAAACTCCGAAAGTCTTTTGTTCGGCGGAACAAACAGACAGACTCCGAAAGTCTTTTGTTCCACGGACAAACCCCGAAAGTCTTTTGTTCCACTGAAACACTGCGAAAGTCTTTTGTTCCACTGACACACTGCGAAAGTCTTTTGTTCCACTGACACACTGCGAAAGTCTTTTGTTCCACGGACAAACTCCGAAAGTCTCTTGTTCCACTGACACACTGCGAAAGTCTTTTGTTCCACGGACAAACTCCGAAAGTCTCTTGTTCCACGGACAAACTCCGAAAGTCTCTTGTTCCACTGACACACTGCGAAAGTCTTTTGTTCCACGGACAAACTCCGAAAGTCTTTTGTTCCACGGACAAACTCCGAAAGTCTTTTGTTCCACGGACAAACTCTGAAAGTCTTTTGTTCCACGGACAAACTCTGAAAGTCTTTTGTTCCAATGACTAACTCCGAAAGTCTTTTGTTCCACAGACAAACTCCAAAAGTCTTTTGTTCCGCAGAACAAACAGACAGACTCCGAAAGTCTTTTGTTCCATGGACAAACTCCGAAAGTCTTTTGTTCCACGGACAAACTCCGAAAGTCTTTTGTTACACGGACAAACTCAAAGTCTTTTGTTCCACTGACACACTGCGAAAGTCTTTTGTTCCACGGACAAACTCCGAAAGTCTCTTGTTCCACTGACACACTGCGAAAGTCTTTTGTTCCACAGACAAACTCCGAAAGTCTTTTGTTCCACGGACACACTGCGAAAGTCTTTTGTTCCACGGACAAACTCCGAAAGTCTTTTGTTCCACGGACAAACTCCGAAAGTCTTTTGTTCCACGGACAAACTCCGAAAGTCGTTTGTTCCAAGGACAAACTCCAAAAGTCGTTTGTTCCAAGGACAAACTCCGAAAGTCTTTTGTTCCATAGACAAACTCCGAAAGTCTTTTGTTCGGCGGAACAAACAGACAGACTCCGAAAGTCTTTTGTTCCACGGACAAACCCCGAAAGTCTTTTGTTCCACTGAAACACTGCGAAAGTCTTTTGTTCCACTGACACACTGCGAAAGTCTTTTTTTCCACTGACACACTGCGAAAGTCTTTTGTCCCACGGACAAATTCCGAAAGTCTTTTGTTACACAGACAGACTCCGAAAGTCTTTTGTTCCAAGGACAAACTCCGAAAGTCTTTTGTTCCATAGACAAACTCCGAAAGTCTTTTGTTCGGCGGAACAAACAGACAGACTCCGAAAGTCTTTTGTTCCACGGACAAACCCCGAAAGTCTTTTGTTCCACTGAAACACTGCGAAAGTCTTTTGTTCCACTGACACACTGCGAAAGTCTTTTGTCCCACGGACAAATTCCGAAAGTCTTTTGTTACACAGACAGACTCCGAAAGTCTTTTGTTCCACGGACAGACTCCGGAAATCTTTTGTTCCACAAACAGACTCCGAAAGTCTTTTGTTCCATGGACAGACTCCGAAAGTCTTTTGTTCCACGGTCTTTTGTTCCATTGTTATAATTTGCACTGCTACATTATTTTATAACTGTGTACTGGCACATCCTGTACAACTGACATCATTCATCTTTTCAATATGCACAGCAACTGATGTGTGTTGTGTTTTACTGTGTTAACTGCACTACCTCCATTAAAGACACTGAAAAGACTCTACTTTTATACTTTATTTTATTATTTTTATTGTATTTTTTTGTTGGTACCTACCTACCTACCAGCCAGCCAGCGGCCTTCCTGCCTACCTTTCTTCTTGCCTGCCTACCTTCCTGCCTAATAAGATAAACAATAGCATTCAAAAATAGAATTCGAGAATTCTTGATTTTTCCCAGACTGACTGATCTTAATTTTTCCAATTATTTTTTCTTTACTTAGTTGAGTAGTTATTTTCATAATATGGATTAGAACATTACTCAAACAGGTCACTGTATACCAACTCTACCTCTTCACAACCTTACAACTGATGCTCTCAAACACTTTAAGAGACAAGAAATTTAAGTATTGAACTCTAATTACTTGGACACAGCTATTAACTAAAAGCCATTCCAGGTGACTACATAATTTAAAAATAATAAAAAAAACAAAATTTTATGTGTTTCTAAAGTTTTGACCGGTACTTCATACATAATCATTTATATTGAACAGTCAGCCTTTAGATTATATATCTTGAATGTTACAACAAATCAGACACATTAGGAAAGATTTATTAAATATAAAATATTTTTTTAAACAATATTTTCTGTTATATTAATGTTGTACAATATTTTCAAGACAAAATCAGTGCCATGTCAAGCCTAGCTGTGTTTATTTATTTATTAAAATATTTGAAAAGACCAGTTTAAAAATGGTTAATAAACCAGTTTAATTAAGTTATTACTTAATTTATCCTTAGTAAAGGTCACAGGTCAAGAACGGTGTGTTATGTGTTTGTGCATGCATGCATGTATGATGAATCTGTGGTGGATTCACCCACACATTCCTTCTTGTTTGTATTTTTCTTTTTTTTAATCAGCTATTGGTCTTCTGTTTTAAATATATACATTATTAGCCTGTTTATTGGGGGCTATTTTGGTTAATTTTTTGGGTTTAGTATTAGTAGACATCAGGGTGCGTGTGTGCGTGTGTGCGTGTGTGCGTGTGTGTGTGTGTGTGTGCGCACATCCTGCGGCGACTGCTACCCTATACCCAAACACTAATCTCTTTGACATGTGCCAGATGATTAAATTACTGACCAACGAGACCACTGAGAGAGATAGAGAGAGAGGGGAGGGGAGGGGAGGGGAGGGGAGGGGTTAAAGTAAAGTGAGTGACACAGAGACACTTACCCTATAACATCCGTAGATGTACATGGTTTTTATGCCGTATTACTTAATACTTGCTAACTACACAGTCAAATTACAACATTATAATCACCTGTTTCTTTGTTCCTCCTATGTTGTGCTTTTGTTTCTCTGTATACTTTATTATCCTTCTTTTAGTCTGTTCTTTAGTGGTCTTGACCCCACAGAACCTCCACAGAGCAGCTGTTATTTGTATGGTGGGTCATTATTCTTACCACTGCAGTGTTACTGTACTGACATGGTGGTGGTGGTGTATTATGTGTTAGTGTGTGTAGCATGCAGTAGCTACAGCAGTGCTGCTGAAGTTTTTAAACACATTGGTATTATTGCTGGACTTTTACTGTGTTTTCACACATACCTTGTTTAGTCTGGACATTTGGACTTTTCATTTTGGACCAAAGGACCAAATTTGGGTCTGACCAAAAGTGGTCTCTGTTTAAATCAACTAAACCATGTTTTATTGTGGTATTAATACATGCTTCTAGGTTGTTTAGAATTTTAGACCAATTACTGGATGTTGTGTCTGGGTAAAGTCAACAATTAAGCTGTGCGAAAAGCTGACACCCCTTTACATGCATATTCATCATGCAGCAGTATGACCACAAATGCATATGACTGCTGTATCTACTGAAACTATAGATTAACCCTGATCTATAAACAAAAATAAAATCAGAGGAGAATCATTATGCTCATAATACTGTGTGACACTTTGTTAAAAAATAAAATGTTAACATTTAGGTAATGCTTCATTACCAATCACATCTTGATAAATGTAATCAACAGTATGTGTGTGTGTGTGTGTGTGTGTGTGTGTGTGTGTGTGTGTACCTGCGATCGATCTTAAACTTGTTAGGGTGTGTCTCTTCAGCACAGACCTTAGATAAACCTGGCTAATAACTGAATGAATGAACACATTTGGTGGCAGAGCAGCAGGGCAGAGCCTGTTCAGAGTCTGAGGAAAGGCTGAGTCTTAACACTACACTTCAATGGTCAGGACCCCACAGGGCCTCCACAGCGCAAGTATTATTTGGGTATTGGAACATTCTCAGCACTGCAGTGACACTGGTGGTGTATGAGGTGTTAGTCTGTGTTGTGCTGATAGGAGCCGATCAGACACAGCAGTGCTGCTGGGTTACTATATTTACTGTCACCTCCAACCTGCAGAAGCTGCTCCACCTTGTAAATGTAAAATCAGAGACTGAGTCTTCATCAGTGCCCACTTGACGCTGCCCATAAGACGCTGCCTTGGTGGTCTATTTTTAAACCAGCAGTGACACTGAGGTGTTTAAAACTCCAGCAGCACTGCTGTGTCTAAACTACTCGTACCAGCAGAACACACACTAACACCTTCTACACCACCTCCATGTCAGTGACACTGTAGTGTTGAGAATAATGACCCACCATCTAAATAATAGCTGCTCTGTGGTGGTCTCGGTCATTAAAGAACAGCGTAAATAGAGGATGATAAAGTGTGCACATAAACAGAAGATATAAAGTCTGTAATTATAGAACTACTAGACCTACAACGTGAAATGTAATAGATGTTCTGTGTGCATGTGTGCGTGCGTTCTTGCTTGTGTCGCTGGCAGTGACAGTGATGGTAGAATGGAATGTGTGTAGCTGTGGTCATTGCTGATGGAGTTGAAATCTGTGGCCGCTCTCTCTGATGATGTTTGCGGTGGGTATCAGATGATTGGCAATTATTTGTGTTAGACTTCATCAGATGTGTTGTATGGAAATTATCTGAAACATCAGTTCAGCTTTCGCAGCTATTCTCACACACACCATGTGGGAACAGGTACACTGTATGTCCAAATGGTTTGTGGGCACTGATATGGCCCTAAAATAAAATCAAAATGTTTCACAAGAGTGAGATTCTTTGTGATATGAAACAAAACACAAAAAATATTTTATTGTATGTATAATTTATTTCAAGTGTAAACTTCTGCATCAAAATATTTGTTTTATGTAGTAAACATTTCCAAAATTTAGAAAAAAACAAATCTGTAATCTTTTGTCTCTTTTATAAAAAATCTTAACTTACCAAATCTTTGATTTTTTATTTAAAAATCTGTGTAATAATATAAATAATGTAATGTATCAAATTTATGACAAAATCTAACTGCAAACAAAAAATGCAAACTAGCTACTTTCAGTTGCACCCATTGTTGACACAGATGAGCAAATGCACAGCACAATGTTTTCTATTCACTTTAGACAAGTACTGCCAATAGAATAGAACTCTGTTACATTAGGATCAACATCCTGATCTATCAGGATGAGGAGGAACAAATGAGTGTGTTGAGTGGGTGGGTGAATACACACGAAGCAACAGGTGTACACACAACACAACTGTTCTCTTCACACAATGGACTCAATAGGAACCTGTCAGCATGCAATCCGTAGGTGGACACTCAGGTGCGTAGAAAATGTTCACCTGTGTGTGTGTGTGGAAAATATTTGTTTGTGTGCATACAGGCTTTGTGTGCGTATGTATAGATGGAAATTTTACGTCAC
This sequence comes from Astyanax mexicanus, assembly GCF_023375975.1. Lineage (NCBI taxonomy): Eukaryota > Metazoa > Chordata > Actinopteri > Characiformes > Acestrorhamphidae > Astyanax > Astyanax mexicanus. The sequence goes on from NC_064421.1 coordinate 35,880,471, forward strand.
GCTTGGGAATGTCCACAGCTGGATAAGAGGGGTTATCTTGTGAGTAAGAATGCACCAAAACAAAATACCAAACCGAATACTGAACCTAGAATCCCAAACACAAGCCTTTTACTTATTCATTTTACCACAATTTGTACATGGATCCAGCCTAAATATATGTTTGTCTTTCTTTTAAAAAATCAATTAGAGATCTTAATGTTTAAATATTTCATCAGCCCACCTATCCTAGTGATGATTGCTCACACTTTTTTTTTTGGCTGAACACCTATGACAACATTAAACATTTCTTAATCCACAGTATAAAATGTGTACAGAGAATATGTCATAGAAGACTAATATTACGACCCATAGCATTACTAATACACATGTTAACGCGACTGCCCTTATTTACACCGCATTACAAATTATTATACAAATTGGATTTAAGTGTCATAAAGATTATTTTTTTTGTATCTCAATTAAACTCATTGATGGTATTGTGTCTCAGGGCTCTTTGGAGCACTGAAATTAATCTCAGACACCTGTAATAATTAGTTTGCCAGGTGAGCCCAATTAAAGGAAAATTACTTAAGAAGTATGTTCCACATTATTAGACAGGCAACAGGTTTCAAGCAACATGGGAAAGAGAAAGGATCTCTCTGCTGCCGAAAAGCATCAAATAGTGCAATGCCTTGGACAAGGTATGAAAACACAAGATATTACGTGATCATCGTACTGTGAGGAGATTTGTGGCTGATTCAGAGCACAGATGGGTTTGTGCAGATAATGGCAAAATGAGGAAGGTTTCTGTCAGGCAAGTTCATCGGATTAAGAAAGCAGCTGCTAAAATGCCATTGCAAACAGGTATTTGAAGCTGCTGGTGTCTCTGCAGTCCCATGAACCTCAAGGTGTAGAATCCTTCAAAGGCCTGCTGTGGTGCACAAACCTACTATTCACCCCTAACCAGAGCTCACAAGCAGAAAAGGCTGCAGTGACCCAGACATACATAAAGACTCATTTTCTTGTTTCTGTTTTGTTTACTGATGATTGTCCTGCAAACCTCAGCAAAGTATATAGAGTTTCTGACTGACCACCTTCTTTCATGTTACAAAAATAAGAACCATGTCTTCTGGAGCAAAATCATCTTCATGCAGGATAATGCACCATATCATGCTGCAGAGAATACCTCTGTATTATTGGCTGCTATGGGCATTAAAAGAGAGAAACTAATGGTGTGACCACCATTTTTCCCTGACCTTAACCCTATAGAGAATCTTTAGAGTATCATCAAGCAAAAGATATATGAGTGGGGAGGCAGTTCACATCAAAACAGCAGCTCTGGGAGGCTATTCTGACATCATGTAAAGAAATTCAAGCAGAAACTCTCCAAAAACTCAAGTTCAATCGATACAAGAATTGATGGCTCCGAGTGGACCAGTGGTCTAAAGTGCTGCCACTATGAGCGGGAGTTCGCAGGTTTAAACCCCCACTTATGCAGCTTTGCCATCAAGCTGCTGGCACTCAGAGGGAGCAAAGTTGGCCCTGCTGGGTGGGTAGATGGCGCACTCTCCCCAAATCACTAAAGGGTGATGTCTGCAGCACAGGGAGTCTGTGAGCTGATGTATCAGCAGCAGCTCGGAAAGAAGCGGTGGCTGACTTCACATGTGTCAGAGGGAGCATGTGTTAGTCTTCACCCTCCTGGTGTGTTGGGGCATCACTAGTGATAGGGGGAGAATCAAATGTTTTAAACCTGCTGTGCATAACAATTTGGAACAGTGCATTTTTTTTTTTTTTTTTTAAGGAATATACTGTTATTATCGGGAGATTTGTTCAGTAAAATTCGATTTATTAATGGGTAATGGCTTTTATTATACTGACTGTCATTTCCATCAACCAAAAATATAATTTGCATAATTTTTGAAATGCGGTGTATATATGTACATGAAGCTAGCCCAGCCAGGCATGGTGTGTGCGCGTGCGTGCGTGTGAGGGAGAGATATAAAGAAAGGGGATATTAATGCTTCAGAAGGGAGAAAAACTGAAGACAGATAAGAAACAATGATGTGTGGTTTTATTAGCACACTGAGGAGTGTGTGTTTGTGTGTGTGTGTTTTGGGTCTTCACACTGGTCACACAATCTGATTGACGTTTGTCTGATTGCTGTTGTGCTGCAGAAAAAACTAACAGAAAGAGAGAGGGCAAGACAGAACGAGAGAAAGAAACAGAGAGCCAGCAAGATATATACAAATAGATACAAAGAAAAAAAAGGAGAGAGATGGAGATTGAGACAGACTAAGAAAAATAGACCAAGAAAGCAAGTGAAAGAGACCAAGAAGAGAGTGAGAGTGATAGTAAAAGAGACAAGGAGAAAGAAGAGCAAGAGAAAGAAAAAGATAAAAACAAATAGAAAAATATAGCTGCAAGCGGCAATTGACATTCCAAGCACGGCCATATAGTTTAGCAAGTCTAAAAATTATTTTGAAAATAGACCTTATGGTTCAGAAGATATGGATCTAAATGTTGTGACTCGCCATCACAGGAATTTCCCAACTCATTACCCACTAGCGAATAGCATCGCCTAGTGGTTAGCATCGCCTAGTGGTTAGCAGCGCCTAGTGGTTAGCATTGGCTAGCGGTTAGCATTGGCTAGCGGTTAGCATCGGCTAGCGGTTAGCATTGGCTAGCAGTCCACATTGGCTAGCGGTTAGCATTTAGCATTAACTATTACTTTAGTGCAGATGTGTCCAAACTTTTTTGTTGAAGGAGAAATATATTTGAAGTCACAGGCCACAGACTCTGTAAAAAAAAAACAAATAATGAAATATACCACTTTAAATAATACATTTTCCAGATTACTTTCATTTCCATTTTACTTGACTTACTATCTTTATCTTTGACAGTGTTGTGTAAACGAAGATGTTTCAAATTGATGTTGCATTTTAAATTAAACCCCTTAATTACGGCAATCTTTAGACTCTTTTGCCCTTTTTCTGCGCTACAACTGAGCACTCTCGCCCCTTTTAGACTCTTTGGCCTGTTTTTCTGCGCTACAACTGAGCACTCTCTTCTCTTTTAGACTCTGGCCCGTTTTTCTGCGCTACAACTTCACCCTCTCCACTTTTAGACTCTTTGGCCCGTTTTCTGCGCTACAACTGAGCACTTGCTCCGTTTTTAGACTCTTTGCCACGTTTTTTTGCGCTACAACTTCACCCTCTCCGCTTTTAGACTCTTTGGCCCTCTTTTCTGCGCTACAACTGAGCACTCTCGCCCCTTTTAGACTCTTTGGCCTGTTTTTCTGCGCTACAACTGAGCACTCTCTTCTCTTTTAGACTCTGGCCCGTTTTTTTGCGCTACAACTTCACCCTCTCCGCTTTTAGACTCTTTGGCCCTCTTTTCTGCGCTACAACTGAGCACTCTCTCCGCTTTTAGACTCTTTGGCCCGTTTGTCTGCGCTACAACTTTACCTTCGACTCTTTTAGACTCTTTGGCCCGTTTTTCTGCGCTACAACTGAGCACTCTCTCCGCTTTTAGACTCTTTGGCCCGTTTTTCTGCGCGACAAATTCACCCTCTCTGCTTTTAGACTCTTTGGCCCGTTTTTCTGCACTACAACTGAGCACTCTCTCCGCTTTTAGACTCTTTGGCCCGTTTTTCTGCGATACAACTTTACCCTCTCCACTTTTAGACTCTTTGACCCGTTTTTCTGTGCAACAACTGAGCACCCTCTCCGCTTTTAGACTCTTTGGCCCGTTTTTCTGCGATACATCTTTACCCTCTCCACTTTTAGACTCTTTTACCCGTTTTTCTCTTTGGCACTACAACTGAGCACTCTCTCCGCTTTTAGACTCTTTGGCCCGTTTGGCCCGTGCACTCTCTCACACTGGTCACTGAAAGTTGTAACATGGCTCCTCATGGCAAAGAACTGTCTGAGGATTTTAAAATACAAATTGTTGCACTACATAAAGATGGTCAAGTCTTCAAGAAGCTGCAGCCCAGTGGCCAAGACCATGTAGCTTTTTAAAAGAGCATGGTCCACTTAGAAAAGACTTCACATTGGTCGTCCAAAGAAGCTGAGTGCACGTGCTTAGCATCACATCCAAATGCCGTCTTTGAAAGGTGCTGGAGTGCTGTCAGCATCGCTGCAGAGATTAAAGAGGTGGAGGATCAGCCTGTCAGTTCTCAGACCATCAAATTGGTTTGTATGGCTCTCACCCCAAAAGGCAGCCTCTTCTGAAGTCTGTGCACAAGAGAGCCCGCAAACAGTTTGCAGAAGACATGTCAACGAATGATCTGATGAGAACGAGAACTATTTGTTTGGTTAAGATGGGAGTTACATTTTATTTCATTGAGGGACACATGAACTCCAATATGTGCTGTAAAATACTGAAGCAGAGCCTGATCCCCTCCCTTGCTTTATTTTAGAGGCTGAGGGTAAATGTGATGGACTGGCCAGGCATGTCTCCAGACCTAAAGCCAATAGAATACCTTTGGGGCATACTCAAGCGGAAGGTGGAGGAGCTCAAAGTCATTATTAGCCAGTGGAACCTGTGAAGCTCTGGTAAACGCCATGCCCAGGAGAGTTAAGGCAGTTCTGGAAAATAATGGTGGCCATACAAAGTATTGACACTTCAGGAATTTTCACTAAAAGGTGTATCACTTTTGTTGCTGGTGGTTTAGACATTAATGGCTGTATATTGAGTTATTTTAAGGGAAGAATAAATTTACACGGCTGTGTAAGCTGCACACCGACTACTATTGTGTCAAAGTGTCATTTTGTCATTGTTGTATATGTGTGTGTATGTACATATATATATATATGAGAGAGAGAGACCGAGAAAAAAAGAAGTGTAAAAGAGTTGGACAGAGACAGAGAGAGGTGAGGTGAAACAAAAATTGAAGTATGGATGATATTGTCACGAACCAGCAGGAGCTGTGTCAACATCCGTTTACCTGCTCCAAGCAAACACACACACACACACAGTGATATGTAATTACCCTGTAGCTGCTGCTCTGTCTGCAAAATCACTTGTAATTGCTGCACTGTCACAGTTTTGTTTTTATGATAAGAAAATCTCTCAAATCATTTCTGCTCCAAAAGCAGTGAATTACAGTGTGTGTGTGTGAGTGTGAGCGTGCCTGCGTGTGTGTGTGCGTGGGTGCGTGTAGAGAAAATAAAGGGTGTTGCCATGGTCTGCTCATATACACTGCTTAAAAAAATAAAGTGAACATTTAAAAATAACACAATGTAACTCCAAGTCAACCACTCTTCTCTGAAATCAACTTGTCCAGTTAGTCAGTAATGGTGTGGGGAGGCATTTCTTTAGAGGGCCGTACCTCCATGTGCTCGCCAGAGGAACCCTGACTGCTGTTAGCTACTGGGATGAGATCCTCAGATCCATTGTGAGACCATATGCTGGTGCGGTTGGCCCTGGGTTCCTCCTGATGCAGGACAGTGCTAGACCTCATGTGATTTGAAGTGTGTTCCTGCAGTTCCTGCATGATGAAGGCATTGAAGCTATGGACTATCCTGCCCGTTCCCCAGACCTGAATCCAATCCAGCACATCTGGAACATCATGTCTCGTTCCATCCACCAACAACACACTGCACCACAGACTGTCCAGAAGTTTACTGATGCTTTAATCCAGGTCTGGGAGGAGATTCCTCAGGAGAACATCCACCTCCTCATCAGGAGCAGCCCAGGTGTTGTAGGGAGGTCATACAGACACGTGGAGCCACACACACTACTGAGCCTCATTTAAACTTGTCTTGAGGAATTTCCACTGAAGTTGGATCAGCCTGTCACTTGATTTTTCACTTTGATTTTGAGTATGATTCCAAATCCAGACCATCATGGGATAATTTTGATTTACATTAATCATTTTATGTTATTTTGTTCTTAGTGCATTTCACTATGTGATAAATAAAGATTTTTAACTGGAATACTTTATTTATTGAGATCTAGAATGTGTTGTTTTAGTGTTCCCTTTATTTTTTTGAGCAGTGTATTTCTCACATCGTCCTCTTGAGGTTTGGGTGGGTCATCTTCCCCTGTAGTTGAGTCTTCTACAAAACTTTTACAACACAGTATGAAAGGTATTTGTTTGAGATAAAAAATGATTTTAAACCTCAGGCATAACATCCTTTTTAACGTTACACTTTTTATTCAGGCACAGCAGCCACAAAATGTAAATGCATATGGAGATACAGCAACTGCCTCTGTAACAAGGCCACACCCCTCTGTACAGCCCGACTGAAGCAGCAGCTCTGGTTGTGCAGTCAGGTTGACCTGTTGAGTGGTGAATTAGCTGCTAAAACACTTCGCTTCAGGAACAAAGGCTGATGCTGTTGACTTTGATCCAGCAGAGGTGGTTGTTAAGAAACCTCACTGCTGAACAGGTCTTTTTTTTCTCCTAGGGCTGTCCTGATGAGAGCCAGTTTCATTATAGTGTTTAATGTTCTTTATGATGAAAGGAACCTTCCATCTTCCAAAAAGTTCCACTTTTTCACATCAGTCCAAAGAATATTTAAGTCCTGGGGATCATTAAGATGTTTTTGGAAAATGTGAGATGGCCCATTGTGTTCTTTTTTGTTCAGCAGCGTTTTTTTTTTTTTTTTTTTTTTTTTGCCTCGAATACCAGTTTCAACCAGTCTTTTTCTTATTATTGAATCATTAACACTGACCTTAAGTGAGGCATGTGAGACCTGCAGTTCTTTAAATGTTGTCATGGGTTCTTTTGTGACCTCCTGGATGAGTTGTTTGTGCCCTTTTGGAATAATTTAGGTCAGTTGGCCAATCCTGGGGAGGTTCACCAGTGTTCCATGTTTTCTCCATTAGTGAATAATAGCTCTCGCTGTGGTCGGCTGGAGTCCCAAAGACTTAGAAATTACTTTGTAACCTTTTCAAAACCAATAGAAGTCAGTGACTTTGTTTTTTGTTTTTGATTCTTTTCTGCTCACTGTATAATATTTTGCTTTTTGAGATCTTTTATGCTGCTTTATGTTGTCAGACAGGTTATATTTAAGGGCTTTCCTGATGTACAGGTCTGGTAGTAATCAGGCCTAGTTGTGGATAGTGAACTTGAAATGAGATTTCAAAAGGTTTGGTTAATCAAAGTTATATTTACTCAGGTTACATTTGACTGATGTTAAAGCTTGTCTGGGTGGCACGGTGGCGCAGTGGGTAGCACTTCCACCTCACAGCACGACAGCCTGGGATCGATTTCCGTCCGGGGCGACCCGAGTCTTTGTGCGCGGAGTTTGCACGTGCTCCCCGTGTCTGCGTGGGTTTCCTCCGGGTTCTCCGGTTTCCTCCCACAGTCCAAAGACGGCTTTTCTAATGAGATTACTGTGTCTGGAGTCTGACCGGTGGAGAGGAAATTAAGGCTCAAATGCTCATAAGTAGCCACATCCTAGCAGATGACTTTTTACAAACACTAAGTTGATGTCACTATTCTTGTCACCATTGATGCAACAAGCTGTATTCTGGTGAAAAAGAGCGGGACAAAGCTGTGTCCCACATCAAGGACATACAGTATTACAGCAATATAATACAATTCTTAGCATATGTAAGGTTTATAATTTATGACTGCACCATAAGAATAAGACTGGGCAAAAATGGCTTAAGGCTTGTCTTAATGTTGCCAGAAAAAATCTTGATTATCCCCAAGGGAAAATACTATAGACTGACAATTTTTTTATTTTTTAATTTTTTTCAAACTTTTATGATCAGTTAATACCAAGAACAGACAAATAGCCCCCTCTAACCAACTAAGTTAGTGTTAGCTTGTGGGGGAAAAAGCAACATGGCGTAACCTCTGAGGGTTGCCTAGACGTTTGGATAAAACTTCCCCTACCCCTGTCTCTGGAGTATCAACCTCTACTACAAAAGGCTGACTAGGATTGAGGTGCTTTAATATAGAAGCTGATATGGACACCTCCTTGAGTGACAGAAAGGCTTGTTTGACCTGACTAGAACCAACCAAAGTTCTGGTAGCTCCTTTCAGAAAAGCTGTGAGGGCCTGGATGAGGTCATCCATTGTGATACCTGGACTAATGATGTAACTAAGAAAAGTGATTGAAGAGAGATGAAACTCACATTTCTCTCCTTTAATATATAGTTGGTTTTCAAGCAGTCTAGTGAGTACCTGACAGACTTGACGAATGTGGTTATCAAGGGAATCTGAATAGATAAGGATGTCATCGATATAGGCTTTGACAAACTGCCCAATCATATCGCAAAGAACATCATTATTGAATGTCTGAAAGATTAAAGATGTATTGCTTAAATCAAAATGCAACACCATGTACTCATAGTGCCCTCTAATGGTAACACGTTTTAAAATTGGCCTGTTAAACCCTCATTTAAAAATTACTCCCATAATTTTAACATTAAAAATAAGATGGTCTCCCTCGTGGTGATAATTTACTGAGTGGATTGTGCTGTTTGAGATGTTGCTTCTTTAATCACGATATTCCTTCCACATAATTTGGTCAGATTGTTACTCACTTTGATTTTTTTAGTTTAGTTGACCTTAGATGATAACATTTTACAGCAAATGCTGTATACTACTTTTTGTATCTTGTTAACGACAGTTTTGAATAATTCAAGTTTTTGCAATTTATTCTCCAAGTATAATAATGGCGTGCAATGCCTTTAATATCTCCATTATCAGAAACGTATTACACCAGATGGCTATGAATACACTGCCTAATTCAGTATAGATTTATTAAATCAAATATCATTATATCATTAATATTGTAATAAACAAATTGTGGAGTGATACATGCAGCACGCAGAGTGTTGTTTGGCAAATGATCGTCTACAAAAAATAATATATAAAACTCAGAGAACTGCAGGTTTACTGGTGGGTTTGTAGAGTGAATAAAATGATGTATTGGCTAAATTTGTGTTTCATTTACTGCAACTGTAACTAAATAAGAAAGGAAATAAGAAAGGTTTCGAATGACTTTTTTATCGCCCTGTTCCTATGGGACTTGCTCTTGCTGTGTGTGTGTGTGTGTGTGTGTGTGAGAGTGTGTGTGTAGGAGAGAGAGAGAGAGACATTAAGTATTGTGTCAGCTCCTGCTGAAACACAGCTTGTATCTCAGTGGGATTTTTTTCGTGGTATAGGGATAAATAGGCATTAAATCAAGATGTAAGAAGTGGGATGAGGTTAAGCCCAGAGGGAGAAAGAGGAAAGCTTGCAGACTGGAATTGTAACAATGAATCTTCATTCCTGTTAAGCACTTTTTTGGGTTTGGGTGTCTTCAGAAAGCAAATAAAATGAAAATTACAGTGATATGAAAATGTTTGGGCACAATTTTTTATAATTTCCTTTATAAATTATTGGTTGCTCGGATCAACAATTTCATGTTTTTTCCTCCTCTTTGCATCTTCTCTAAGGAGTGACACACAAAACACAACTCTCAAATGACCTAAAACCAAAAACTGTTCAATATCATGGTTTAGGGGAAGAAAACAAAAAGCTCATATCTCAGAGACTTCAGCTGCAGTTTCCACTGTGAGGACCATAGAAAAAGAAGACCACTGGCACAGTTCTAGTAAAGGTCTGAAGTGGCAGAACAAGAAAAGTCTCAGATAATCAGAGGAGAAGGATGGTGAGAACAGTCATAGTCAACCCACAGAGCAGCTCCAAACACCTACATCATCATCCTGCTGCAGATAGAGTCACTGTGCATCGTTTAACTATTCAGTGCACTTTACACAAGGAGAGGCTGTATGGGAGAGTAATGAAGAAGAAGCCTTTTCTGAGCCACAAACAGAGTCGCTTGAGGTATGCTAAAACACATTTAAACAAGCCAGCTTAATTTTGCAATAAGGTGCTGTGGACTGATGAATCTAAAATTGAGTTATTTGGAGGGCGGTATGCATGAAAGAAAAACAACACAGCATTCCAAGCACTTGCTACCCACAGTATAATTTGGTGGTGGTTTCATCATGCTGTGGGGCTGTGTCAATATCAGCAGATTCCTGAGAACAATGTTCAGGAATCAGTGAGAAAGTTGAAGTTGCGTCGGGGCTGGATACTTCAACAAGACAACGACTCTAAACACTGATCACAATCTACTAAAACATTCATATAGAGAAACAAGTACAAAATTCTGGAATGATCTCAGACCCCAGACCTAAATATTATTGCAAATCTGTGGTGATATTTAAAGTGGGCTGTTCATGATCAGAAACCATTAAACCTGACTGAGCTGGAGATGTTTTGTAAAGAAGAATGAGCCAAAATACCTTCAACCAGAAGCCAGACTCTCATTGGAAGCTATAGGAAGAGTTTAGAGGCTGTTATTTATGCAAAAGGAGGATCTACTAAATATTGATGTAATTTTTCTGTTGGAATGCCTACATTTATGCACCTGCCTACTTTAGTTTGAAGAATTATTGTCACACTTTTTCATACCATACAACTGTAGCATAGGGGGTGCTATATAATGTTTTTATGGTCTACACACTCAGACTGACAGACTGTAATATACCGCAGGAAATATAGTTACACTATTTAATGCTCTATAAAGTTGACCCACACACTCACTTTGACAGATTGTAATACACTGTAGGAAACCTATGTGTTTATATGATCCACACAGTCATTCTGACAGACTGATAGACATGAAAAGACGCATAGGTTGTACACTATGATTCTCTAGTGTATAGTGTATATATAATATGGTATGGTATGTTTTTAATTTTGTCCTCCTGAAGGAACAATATTAGTTTTTTTAACATTTCATTTTCCATAATGTAGGTTGACCATGTTCAAAACCTTGCTTTAAATCTAGCTGTTGAGTTTGTTTGGCAGTTTTTGCATCTGTTGCATCCTGGTGACTCTGATAAGGTTCCTAAAGATTCTTTCTATCATTTGTCTGAGTCTGGCTGTACTTCTCGCCTGCTTGCCAGCATGCATAGATTGCCTGGTTCTTCATTCCCTGTTTAACTTGATCAGTGCCCTTCTCAAGATTATAACAAATGACAGCAACAAAATTACAGTCATCCATCTCCAAGCAGGCATCAGGCAAGTGTCTTTGTATGCACCTACCAAAAAAGAAAGAAGACACTAAAAGTGAGACTGAGAGAAAACCAAGGATTTTATGGCTTGTTATTAAATTTTTTCACTTTGTCTTATTTTACAGCTGGCTAACATGTAGACATTGCACAGTTTAGTAGTTTTTTTTTGTGTAGTAGATTTTGGCTTGTTAGTACAATTCTGCTTTGCTGAAGTCTCTCGTTCACATGCTAAAGTTTCTGAGCTTGAGTACAATTTTCTTATCCAACCTAACACCTGTTGATGTGGGACTTTTTAACCTGGAGCAGGCTGCAGGTGCATCGTGGGTTTTGTGACAGAAACACAGTGGAAGGTGCCAATGCCAAAGGCAGCTGTGGCACTAGGGGGGAAATTAGCTGTAATTGCAGAGCTCTTCCGTCTCCCGCTCTGTCTCCAGCTTTTACTGATGTAGAGTTTATTGTTTTATTACCATGAAAGCCCGTGGTGGTTGTGGCAGGAAAGACTGCTTTATGTCATGCGTGATGGCTGACTTGTAGCCTTCATAAAATGGATCCTCCCACTGTAATTATAATTCAGTATTTTCTATTCAAAAGAAAAGGCCCACCCACCCTCTTCTGTGGTCTATAGCTGCTGGAGCTGTCACGTGGGTGTACTGAGCTGTCCTAAAACAATAAAACATTGTCATCTCATACTCTTCAAAAGCATTTCTGTTAACGTATTGCTTCATTTTATCGTCAGATTAAGTCAAGAACAATGAATGCCTTCAGAGTATGCCATTAGTCTGGAAAACTCTTTTTCAAGTTCCAGCAGTTGTTGTCAGAATCCCATTTCTACATTTGGCTCATTACTTTGTTTGTTTTTTTCAGACTGAAGTTATTAAAGGCCCAAATGGAAGTGTGGGAATGACGTTTCGGCATGTTCCAGCCTCCGAAGGAGACGTGGTGCACGTGAGCATTGAGACGGTGACCCCCAACTCCCCTGCTGCCCAGGCTGACCTGCAGAAGGGGGATCGCCTCATTGCTATTGGAGGTTAGTGCCAGGGTACATCTTTTAAAAGGGGGGGTTCTTTGGTTGCGCCCGGTACTCGCCTGTATATGCGTGGTGCAGGGGTGTGCGTGTGCCTGAACTCCACATCTATAACTCATTCGGTCGGTATGTCCTGCTGGCAGCGTGGTGCGCCTGCTTGAAATTCAGAAATCCTTACAACCAAGCTGAAATGTTTTTACAATAAAGTAAAAAAAGAAACGTTTTCTCTATTCAGTATATCACAAATATTAACATATTGTTGCATTTCATATTTCTTACATTCGTTCTTTAATTTACATTTAAATATCCACTATAAAAACTTGCATCTTAGGAAGAACAAGAACAAGATTAATCTCAGTTAGAGCCAGACTATATGGGCCAAAAAAAATCTTCAATTTTTTTTTTAATCTGATTTTCGATTTAAATCGATAAAAATCAAACTAAAGATAATAAAGAAATGGTTAAAAACTAGTTCTTATTTATTTTGTTTTCACTTAAATGTCCCCTGTGTGGTTAAAGTGCAACCAGAAACAAGCAAAAAAAACATTGTAAACAGTGAGATCATCTAGTAACTTTTAGAAAGCTTTCTCCAACATAGTTTAGGTACTAACACAATGCACCCTCAAATAAAAAAATAAATAAATCCACCCTCAAAAAACAAATAGAAAGAAATAAAGTAGTGCCCTTTTTAATAAAACTTGCAAAATAGAAAACAATTACAATTTAATATGCTATTAAGTAAAGACTTTTCCCCATTGGGCTTGAATTGCAAAACAAAGCTTTTAAATAAGTGCCAGTGTTCTATAAAATGAGATGATCTTTTCTCATGAATATGCAAAAAATCATAAACTGTAGTGCATACAGAACCTGTTACACGGTTTAAAGATGTGTCAGGGACAGTTGCTTGTTTTACTTTGGATGGTGTGCTGGTGCTGCTGCGTTCATTCTGTTGGGAGCAGCACTTCTCCCACTCCGCTTCTGTTTAAGGTGTAGAGATAAATTTGTCGTGCTGCTTTGTTTAGAAGCAATCGGTTTAAACACACCTTACAGCGAGGACCTGTTTGGTCCACGTCCGACGCCCAAAACGAACCAACTCCAGATCACGGAGCTAGTTCCTGGGCACAAGCTCCGCCGTCATGTATTGTGTGTTGTGTGTGTGGGGTGCAGGAGGGAGGGAGAGAGGGAGGGAGAGAGGGGCGGGGTGCACGCGGAAGAGAGGGGCGGGGCTAAGCTCACTTTGAATTACAGGAGCCCGCTGGAGAGCGTCGGTGGTGAAAATTAAAACTAAGGAAAAATCGATTTCAAAAAATCACATCGTCCTTAACAGTAAAATTGATTAATCACCCAGCTCTAATCTCAGTTAATCATAGAATATTGTGATTGTGGTGCATCTGTATTAGCATAATTAGTTTAATATCATCATGTATTTTCAATTTATGACAATTTGTGTAGATCAAAAATAAGTGATTATCAGTTTATTTAAAAAAATGTAATCAATCAGAGGTTATTTAATTCACAAAATAGTGAAAACCAATGGGCCCATTTTTGGGGCCTGAGTATCTACTTTCACATGAGCCATTAACCATCATGGTTAGTGTTTTTAAAAATAGATATTTTAAGCTGAACAGAAGGACCCTCAAAGTAGGCAAAAATTGCAAATGTCATCACCACAAGAAAGATGCTGGGATCTTTAAGGTGTAGCTATAATATGTCCTTAATATGACTGGTTTTAAAAATGACTGATTTAAAGAATGTTGTTAATTTTAATTGAATTTCAACTTTTTTTTGTCTAGGAGTTAAAGTGACTTCCTCTGTCCAAGTGCCGAAGCTCTTAAAGCAAGCTGGAGAACGAGTGACTGTCTTGTATGAGAGGCCAGTCAGACACCAGATGCCTGCCATGGGCCTGGGGACCCTTCAGGAAACCCTGGCCCCTCTGGAAGAACCAGGGTACCCCCCTGCTGGGGGTTATGAGGAGGACCCTGCCCATATTACCACCATGGACATAACTGATGGCAAAGACAATGACTCTGAGTTTGAGGAACTGATAGTGGAGACCAAACTGGCCGGAGCTGCAATCAGTGGAGAAACTAAAGATGATTCCCTGCTCTCTGTAAACCAAAGCCCTAAAAAGACTGTCGCCAACCTGGCCTCAAAGCCCCTGGGCACCATCTCGCCAATCCTCAACCGAAAACTCAACCTGGCCGGCCTTCAATCCCCGCTGAAAGCCCAGCCTAAAGAATTACCAAAGCCCTCGCCTCACAAGAGTGTGGAACCATCTGAGCCTCCCCAGAGACCAACAGTGCCCCCTCCTCCTCCACCTGCTCGCCCTCCGGTTCCTCCAAGGCCCCATATTAAAGTGACATCAGCCTCGTCTGAATCCCAAATCTTGTTGGAAGGAGGTGACTTGGTAGTGGAGAAATCCCCAGAAAAAGTTCCTCCTGCTTCAGGCAATGGAGACAGACCTGCACCTGACAAAACGCCCACAAAAGCTTCTGAGACAAAGCCCTTAAACAAACCCCCAGAGTCTACAGAAGAACTACCACCAATACCTGTCACTAGTAAGCAAGATTCAGCCAAAGACAAGATGGTTGAAAGCTCCTCGATCACAAGAGACAGTCTGGATGAGCAGGGTTTTTGGGAGTCATCTGAAGCAATGCTCCGCAACAGAAATGTTCGATGGAACAAGTCTTCTGTAGTATTTGATGTAGAAAGCAACCATAAATACCTTAACATAGCACTCTGGTGCAAGGATCCCTTTAAGTTAGGTAGTCTCCTGTGCTTAGGGCATGTTAGCTTAAGTTTGGAGCACATAGCACTTGAATGCTTGTCTACATCATCCGCAGAATACCAGAGCACCTTTCGTCTGTGTGCCCCAGAACCCCGGGCCAGCGTCAGTCGTACTGCACTGCGTAGTCTGGGCACGCACAAGGGCTTTAATGAGAAGTTATGCTATGGAGATGTTACCCTCAATTTTATTTACTTGGGAGAGGGGGACTTGGACCTGCCTAGTGGACTTACTGAGAGGGAGGGAAGCATACATGATGAGGAAGTGAAAGAAAGGGAACGAGAAAAAGAGCAGGTTCCCTCAGTAACTCGGGAAGACCTAGGCTACAATCCCATGCAGATCAATGAAGTCCGGCACAACTTCCAGGACACACAATTCCAGAATCCCACCTGGTGCGATTACTGCAAGAAAAAGGTTTGGACCAAAGCTGCCTCCCAGTGCATTGTCTGTGCCTATGTCTGCCACAAAAAGTGCCAGGACAAGTGTCTGGCTGAACATCCTTTCTGTTTGGCCATTGGTGACCGTCGTAGCACAGACCCTGAGGCCAAGTCGACCATTAATCGGGCAACCACTGGTCTTACACGTCACATCATCAACACCAGCTCCCGCCTGCTCAACCTTAGGCAAGTTCCTAAAACCAGACTAGCAGAACAAGTGTCTGACGTGGGACCTGGAGCTGCTGAACCCTCTCCAAAACACACACCCAACACCTCAGACAATGAGAGCAGTGACACTGAGACATATGCTGGGGCAAGCCCTTCAAAACAACCTCCAGGTGGAGGTGGCACAAAGCTGGCACGCAAAGAGGGAGGTTTAGATGACAGTGTTTTTATTGCGGTGAAGGAGATCGGCCGGGACCTGTACCGTGGCCTCCCAACAGACGAACGTTCACAAAAACTGGAGCTAATGCTGGATAAACTGCAGCAGGAAATTGACCAGGAGCTGGAGCACAACAATGCTTTGATGTCTGAAGAGAGAGAAGCAACTGATGCCCGGCGCAAGGCCCTGATCACCTCAGCCTTGGCTAAGTCCGGAGAGCGGCTTCAAGCTTTGACTCTGCTAATGATCCACTACCGTGCCGGCATTGAAGACCTGGAATCTGTAGAGAGCACCTCACCATCTGAGCAGCATGGCTTCCCCAAGTCGAAAACGGGAGGTCTGGAGGAGGACCTGATGTGTGCAGAAGTGTACGACAGTGACATTTGTAGTCCAGTGGATGTGCAGATGCTCGATGAGATTAGTGAGGAGCAGATTTGTGTTGAGGCCTTGCCACGTTAGATGGCAGAGGCAAAAGGGGCTTGAGACTCCCAACAAAGTATTTTATCATAGAATCCATGCGACTGTCCAAGACTGGCCAGCACTTTGTTTGTCTATAAGACGCAGAATATTCAGAACATTGTCTCTGATTTTAGGTATTTTATTTTCTGTCATTGCTGTTGCAGAAAACCAACCAAATTTGTTACAATTGTCCGCAGTTCCAATGTATCAATAGGAGTTTTAAGTCAAACAAAGAAATGAGCTATTACAGTTGGGCCAGTATAAGGAACATTTCTGTTCTTATTTAGGACCATTTTACGAGCTACAAGAGAAAGTTTAAATCATGGTTCCTTGCCTAGGCTGCAGACGTAGCATTTTGAGTGTTAACTAAACTTAGCCAACTTGTAGCATCTGTTTTGAGAAAAATAAAAATGGAAACTAGGAACCTAGACGACATTCTGGATCAGTTTGTAATACTGGAAACATTTGAGGCCGTAAACTTCAAAGGAACAATCTCTGTACTTTGGTGTGAGCTTCAAGCCTTCTTGCCTTAGACTGGTCCTCTGCCAAGTAGTAGGATTACCATGAAGACATTTACCATAACATGCGATCCAAATGTGGAAGTTGCATATTTTAATTGTCCATCTTTAATGTCCTCTGCATGGGAGCACTTTTTAACATAATTTTTTATTAATTTATCTTGTTTTCTTTTAAATTGTCTCAAAAAGTTGAGCCACTATAGAACTGTCTTGGGACATATACTCGTTATGACTGGGTAATGAAACCTATTTGGGGACCACTGTTGATGTCGCTCAAGTTTGTGTAACTCAAACGCCAAACAAATGTGACAAAATGTGTTAATTTTCTTTCTGTATTTCACCATTGTTTTTCTTTGTTCATAAGTTTGTTCATATAGTATACATTATAACTGCTGTTTGAGTAAATGTATGTTGTGGTTATGGAAGATCCATCTTTATTTAAGCCTCCATGAATTTGAACATGATAGCCAGATTTCTTGAGAAACTTGAGAAGTCCTTAAATCCTTAACCTACCAAATTATGCAAGTTGGCATACGCCATTTTGGTTTATTTGCTTTCATGGGTGTTGTGGTAGAGATCTTTTTACAAACTTAATTTTGTTGTTTTATTTTGTTTAGTGAAATTTAGCACCCATGTCTGCTTCTCTTTGCCTTTCCAAAGCTTGGATGATTCCATAATATACTAATGAATGTATTTCCCAAGCCGAGTTAACACAATGCTAACAGTGCAGTTAGCTTACTCTTCACAATTAATTTGCTCCACAGCTCACTGAAGTCGTACCACCTGACTAGTCAGAACACAATGAATGTCCCTTGGCTCCAGAAGCTTATCGCTGTATTATCCACAGATATTTACGTCTGTTCTCCTATAGGTTAGCATACCCAGTGTACTCTCTGTACATCCTGTAGCCCCATCTCACACGTGCTTAGAACAGGCACAGCATGAGAGCAATCATCTTATACAATCTATATGCCTGAAGTACCAGGTAAAGCAAGAAAGCATTTTCCAGTCGCTTAATCAGTCATTTTAAATACAAAAGTGGCAATCGAGTAACTGGTTGAGAAAGCACACCGGACCTAAAGGAGAACTGTTTGAGGCTGAACACAGTCAGTCTCAGGTCAGCTTGGGTAAGATATAAAGGGTAATCCCCTCTATTTACTGCTATAGGATCAGACTGCAATATTTTTATAGGGATATCTGAACACCAGGAGGGAAGACCACAGTTCCTCTCTGATGAACGGTGACAAGGACCTTCGGTCCAGGCTCTACTATACCCTGTTATTTAGCCGTGGGCTAACGCGTCACTGGAAGACTCATGAAAGCTTTTTTGTTTTTGTTGTTTTTTTTTCTTGTTGTTCTCGTTTCGGTTGGTGTCTCTTGGCTGCTGCTATTGTAACTGTAACCCTGTGCTCCTCAAACACAACAGAGCCTCTCTTTCCTGTTGTCTCACAGTGCTAAACAAAAAAAAACGTCTGTCTCTGCTACTTCGCAGTGAAGCCTTTTCTGCAAAAGCTGTTGTTCTCATTGAAAGCTGAGTCATGTTTCTTAAGCCTCGTTTAGACAGCTGGCTCTAATCACATTTCTCCTTCATGCCTGGTCCTTAAACCTGATTTAAACTCGTGGTCAAGCTTCCGGACACTTCAGGCTGATCACGTGGGTTTAAAACAAGGTAAAAAAAACGAAGGGAAGTGATTTTAGCTCGCTGTCTACATGTAGTTTTGGCGCTATTGTAAATAGCCTGAACAAAGATGGTTGCTGCAAACCTATCCCCACCTCAACTCACACCACTCCCAATCCCCCACCCTCAAACAAAGCCCTGTATGTTGGTTTATTTTTTGATTGTTGTTATTGTTGTCTTTGCTTCATATAAATATTTTCTGTTGGTGTATTAAACATGGATAAGGACAGCTGCTGAAGTACTGCACAGCTTTGTAACATGCTGCAGGAACTTTACACACACTGACATATCATATTTGCTTATGCACTTGAGATACAAAATAAATTATTGAAATAATTATTAAAGGATTGTCTGTTTCTATTTTGTCATAAAAGTTACAACTTGAGCCAAGTCTTAAGAAAACATGGGTCATGCAGCAAGATAATAACACAAAGCACAAAATTAGTTCTACCAAAAAATGCTTAAAGAGAAACAAAGTCAATGTTTTGTAATGGGCAAGTCTGAACTTAATTCAGAAGAAATGGAGTGGAAGGACCTGCCGTTCATCAGAGGGAACCCACGGACCGGAAGCTGTTTTGTATGGAGGAAGTCTGTTTGCAGGATATAATAAACAGTTACTAAAAAAGGTTAAGTTACAGTTACTGCTGCACAAGATACTAAAAGCAATACTTTATTTTTAATTATGATTTGATTTGGTTCTTCTTATTTATCTTTAAAACCTGTATGGAAATCTCATGATGTTTCAGATATGTATTATTATGCCGATTTTGGAAGAAACAATGAATGAGCAGGTATCCTTCTGTTAATCAGGCCTTTGATCATTCCTGTGAAAATGAAGATGGGTTCAGCATCCTAAATTAAACATTGTGAACGTATTGTAAGCAGGTGTGAGGATCATTCTCCAAGAGCTCCATTCAAACCTGAGTTTAGTCGTTAATAAAGGGTATGAGTGTTGATTGAAGGCTTGGAACAGGCCAGCATGTTATTGATGATGTGAACAGATGGCTCCCTCTGAAACTGTGGAGCTCTAACTGAGATTGGCACTGGGGTCAATAACTGAAAACTCTGGTCTCCAGCGTCAACCCTGTTTACTGAAGGAAAACTCAATGTGTATTTTAAAATCAATGGAAGATATTAGTGCATGAATGAATTGTGTTGTAGGTATTGGATGTCTTAATGTCTCCATCGTCCATCTGAGGTAAACAGTCTTGGCTGGAACCTTAAATGGCATTACATTTAACATTATATGCTGCAATTTTATTGGATTGGAATTACCATGGCAAGTTGATACATTTTTCCCATCCGCATAAAATATTCTTGAGTGCCATGAGATGAGAGGCTTTAGAGTTTAAAAAAAAAAATCTAATTTTTATTAATCTCATGTTTTTTTTAATTGTTCCTAAAATTCAGAGAAGCTCAGCAGGAGAAAGAGCTTTCTCTTATAAAGCGTTCTGGAATATCCTTCCTGAATATGTTCGGGACTAGGGTTGCCAACCGTCCCGTGAAATACAGAATCGTCCCGTATTTGGGCAGTAAAGTACGCGTTCTGTATTGAATTGATCCGGGGCGCGCTTTGTCCCGTGTTTTTGAGGTTAGTTATTAAGGGGGGTGATCTGTTTCAGACAGAGACACCGCGCGGCGCTGCCCCCCTCCGCTGGAGAACAGCCACCACTTCCAAACAGAGGCTGCGACTCTCGTTGATCATGACATGGAGACTCACATCCAATCAGAAGCGCAGCCTCTGTTCTCCAAGCGGAGGGAGGCAGCGCGGTGGCTGTAACTGCATTCGAAATCACTCCCTTCCTATCACAGTGCATTATTTACCGTTGGTTAACAAACAATATAGTGCACTATTCCTGTGATATGGCGTGATTTAGAATGCAGAGACCAGTGCTAACCTACAATGTTAAACAGCAGAAACGAGAGGCTGAGGAGGAGAATACAGGGAGAGGGAGCAGTGTCCCTGGTTCACTATGCGTCTCCAGAAGCTGATATGGTATTAAATTCACTTTAATAACAAAGCTCATTTGAAAGCATATATTATGCTAAATATATTATTATGCCAAAAATATTTCTGTTATGAACAACATATTTCTGAACGAAACATACAGTACTGTGCAAAAGTTTTAGCCACCTGTGGGAATTTCAGTAAAGAAAAAGCTTCTTATCTGTGAAGTAAGTTTTTAATAGCTCAGTAAAACTATAAAAATACAGCAGTTTTACACAAAGCAGAGTTTTTACAGCCCTGTTTTCCTTAAAACATCTCCTAATCTCTCCTTATCTGAGTTTAATAGAGTTATTTCTCATCATATCAATCTGAATCACATCTGAAACTACACTTTGTTCTTCAGCTCGGCTCACAGGATATAACTTACTTAGTTAAAAATGAGAATTCCTTGTTGTGTTTTACTGTATTTATGTTTATTTGCATCTGTTCAAATCATATGTGGTGTTTTTTACCCCGTTGGTGCCTAAAACGTTTGTACAGTACTATATATTATACATGTGGTTCGAATTAATCTAATACTAAAAGTATGTATCTGCCAAAACATATTTTTTTCAACAAACTTAGCATTTCATGGTTTAGAGTTATATTATATGTATATGTATATCATAGCCCCAACCCCGGCACAGATTCGGCACAACAGCGGCAGCACGCGGCACCTCGTGGTCCGTGGCGTTAGTTCTTGTTTAAAGCGCTCGCGCTAGCCGCAAAATACGACAGAAAACACTGAGAAACTGTAGAATTCTGTATGGGATTAGAATATGAGCACGACGAGATAAAAGCACGCGTTCTGTAGAGAAACAGGAGATACAGTATGTGAGAATCTTTACCTGTGAGTAGCTCACACACCTTAACACTCAAATCTCTCTCTCTCATTTGTGTTTCTTAGATTGATCTCTCTGATAAGATGTGTGAACTAATAAAAACTAGCAAGCCCACTCTAAAAACTAATTAAAACTAACTGAACTGTAGGAGAAAAAAACAAAACAAAATAAAATTAAACTATAATGAATGTTAAAATGTTATAATCACGTAGCTCTGGGTGCACGTGAACTCATGCATTTGTCCGCGTTTGACTTGCAGCACTGTGTGTAGCTGCTCTTAAAATTAATTTAACATAATTCAAATCATATTTCGCTCATTCAAACAGCCCGAAAACAACCAGTTTATGGGGCGGGTCGGGTTGGGCTCAGGCTCATAATGACATTTTATGGTTCGGGTTGGGTCGGGCTCGGGCTGGGACGGATCTAATTTTTTGGGCCCGATCTAACCTATAGTTCATGGACAGCGGGAATTGTGGTAAACTGAAATGCTGGTGCTGTTGTTCTCCCACTGCACACGGTCACTCAGGTTTGTGGATGGTGGTTGCCAGTCTTTCAGGGAGCCTCCGTGTCTGTTTCCTTCTGGCTCTCTATAGTTATGCTGTTTTATTTAGATCTGCCGGAGTCATTTGCCACACTCTGGTAATGTTTTATATTCTCTGTTTTACATAAATCCAGTTAAAACTAATTCCATCTCTCTGACTTCCTCCGAGTCACTGACTGCCCACCTGTCTGACCAGATACTGATGGATGTTGGACCCTCAGGCTCTTGCGTCTCCTGTCCGGCCAGACTGATGGAAGTTTCTGAAGTCAGCTTTTTTTTTTCATCACCCACCACAGATCAGCTGCTCATCATCCATCTTACTCTCCACTACAGATTACATCCAAGCTTACATGAACTCTAATTGCTTCCATTAGTGGTGCTGCTATACTTCTGAATATATAAAACCTATGTGGAAAACCTATGTTTAATGACTTTTTAAAATTAATTTAAAAGCCGTTTGACCAGTGGTAGGATGGTCTCCCCTTAAATGTGAGTCTTGGTCCTCCCAAGGTTTCTTCCTCCTCTTTCAGCTCTGAGGGAGTTTTTCCTTGCCTCCATGCGCACTGGGGGTTCTGTATTCTGTATTTTCTATGTTTTTCCTGATTCTTTGTCCTGTGATCATGTTTCTGTAAAGCTGCTTTGTGACAACACCAGTTGTACAAAGTGCTATACAAATACATTTGATGTGATTTGCTGGGTTTTCCAATATGGATTTGAACCAAATAAGATAGTGTAAGATTCTTGAGAAGAATGTGGATTAAATCAAGAATAAGGAAATTGGAGTGTTGTGGGACACCATATGACTTTTATCTACCAAACTGCAAAAAGGGGAAATGCATCAGTGGTTGAGGAGGCATCCACATTCACCCAAAGGTTTATTTTGTGGAGAAAAATGTATGACGTTATGAAGCTCTGGTAAGCTAAGCCTAAAAGCTTTACAAACACCTTCAAAAAATCTCCATCATTTCATAACTGACTAATTTCTTTAGCTAAGGAGGTACTGATGTTTGGTTTTCCTCCACATAATAATGGACACTTGGATATTTTACATTTACATTTAATCAAAATAGAGCTCCAAAACATTTCAATCTTTTCCTATAGAGTTACCCCTAAACTGAGCATGTTACACATTTTGTAAGATTATTATTGCTGTAGTGATAATCCCCATACATTTATGCGCTGAAAGGTCAAACAAAGTATACAAAGATGCCCCCCTTGTAAAGATGGTGGATCCTAATTAACAGTTCAAATTGTATATAGTGCGACTGTATTACACTAAGTGGTTATGTATAGACTGACTGATGCCTAATACTGTTCACTTGGGTGAGAGAAAAAAATGTCTAGTAATGGTTAAGGGCATTGTGCAATATTGTCCCTATAGAAATAGCTGTTGTTCAGTAAGTTTCTACACAATAAACCAATTTCACACCAAACCACCTCTAAATGTTTCTATTTGAAGCTCACAGAGAATTTTAAAAACTAGGTGAAATTTCCCTTTATAGACAATATTAAATAATGGCGAAACACTTTTTGTTGTTCACATTCTCCAAATACATCAGACATGTACACAACACATTTTCCAACATTTATTGATTTCTTTATTCATGTTTTTTATTATTATTTGTCCCACCAAGTACTTACATGGACCTCATAGAGTTACATACTGTAAATCTGACAGTGTGAATCCTGACTACAGGACCTTATACAGGATATAAAACTGCTGAAACGTCCTTGCACTGCATGGAAGGAGATACGTAATATACACAAAAACAGAGGACAGATATATATGAAGGCACACACCAACATAGGCACACACACGTTCACCACCTCGAGACAGACCTCAGAGATACAAAACAGAAATAAATTACACAACAGTGTTTATTCTTACAGGTGTGAACTGCTGAGAAATTGGGAGGTGAGCCTCAGGATGCTGTATTTATAATGATAATTGTGTGAATCTGTGAGTTCTCCCACACACAGAAACTGCATGAAATTGTAAAGCTGTCCGATTAAAATTCTGTCCCATGGGAGTGCATGAGGACACACCTGGGCAACAAAACACACCTTACAGTCACATGTTCCAACACTTTTGCTCACAAAGAAAAATAGGTGGGTTCAGACAGAAGGTACTATCTTCTGAACTGTGTATCAGATTTAGATATAAATATGTATAAAATATTAAAACTGAAATGTCGATCTATTGTTACATATTCATCTTTTAATATCAAACACAAATTTTCAGTCTACAGCAGAAACAATGTTATCGGCCTCTCCATTCAAATACTTTTGAAGGGCAGTATGGATTTAGTTTTGTCATGTTGAATGTAATTTAATAATGCTTAACTTTAAGATATAGTACATATCTGCGCTTAGCATTTCTTCATACAGCTCTCAAGTCTCATGAATTGGGCATGAGACACATGCGTGTCAGGCAGTTCACACACTCATAATCTGCGAAATGTAACTACCTGACAGACAATTACGCAATCACGCCAAAACTTGAGATAATGCACATTGGACATATTTCTTATACATTTGTACATTTGTTCTCTGAATGCCCCTGAATCCTATGAAAAACACGATCATTAAGGAGCCAGGATTGGAATAGTTAATACAATATCAAAGCTAAAAGCTAGCCCACACTACTTCACACTTTTATATTTTGAAGGTTATATTTCCAGTGTCATTGTACAAATTTATTTTGGAAGCATTTTATGTAGCAAATGGTGAGATGATAGTACTTCACATAGAAACACAATATATTGGCATGTGTTACTTTATATATGAAAAAAACATTTCAAATATATTTCAAACATATTTTTTATATTTAGAATAATACATGCCCATACATATTTTATTGACTTGGTCTTTGTGGGGGAAATAAAAAATTTGATGGTTTAGAGAAAAAAAATAATAATAATGGGAAGGTTAGTCCTGACAAAACCATTTTTTAGACAGTAAAAATCATAGAGTGTAGAAATAAATCTGCAAAAAAAAACTCTGGGGCTGTTTAAAATAGGCTAGCACGTGACTATTCTGCCACACTATTAGGATCAGTATTTAGTCTCTGGTTTATGGTGTGTGATTCAGCCCATATTTTGCAATGCTGGTAAATAAAAAATACAAATACAGGTGGAGTTTTTCAAATGAATTTCCTCCATTTCCTCCTAATTTTGCTAAACCTGTGGTTCATAGAACTAGCCTGTTACATACTGTCTTCATTTGTCTCCAACCAAATTGGCTTCATATGATTGAAAATATTGTTTGCAGTGTGAGAGGTGTGTAATGGCGGAGTTTCCACAGGTGAAGTGAATGAGGAGCACATGGCAGGCCTGCACTGGCCACTGGCTGCATTCGGGTGATCTGATTACAATATGGTGGATGTGCTGTTGTTTAAGACTCTGACTATAATCATATCACACCTTTCCTTTTTTCAGACCTCCTGTTCTGCAGCTCCAGCCGTACAGGAAGCATGAAGCTATCATAAGGCCATCGAGTTCAGAAATCGCATGAGGAGCAGAGCACCTGAAGCACATCGTCATGGAGATGCTGGGTTACAACAGCTTTTTAAGAGCCTCAGTTTAGGGTGTCTGTTTAAAATATTGTACACCTGAACATGTTTTAAACAAATATATATTTTAACAAAACTAAGTAGACATTTACTAAGAGTAAATACAGAATACAGCATGTATTAATATATATTTACTAAGAGTATTTACTAATTTGCTGTATTTACTAAGAGTAAATACAGCATGTATTAATATATATATATATAATATATATATATATATATATATATATATATATATATATATATATATATATATATATATATATATATATATATGCTTTATACACTTACTAAATAAAAAAAAATACACTCTAACAAGCTGAGGTATTGTAGGAAGATACTTTACAGCTGTATTTTAAAAATGAACATGGTTTGTCACCATTGTGGGGATGGATTTAAGGGACTGATAACCATTTTTGGGGTTAAAATATCAATTATATGCTAAAATAGATTTAGTTTGATGATTTATTTGAACTATTAATTGTTCTCTTTATTATGTTGATATATCACCTTGATACATTTTAATTTACATTTCAATTTATCTGAGTTACATTTTACTGAGTTATTTTTACATATCAAAATGCTAAAATTTTATTAGTAACAGTAATTGTTCACAAACAAAATTAACTCTCCCACTCACTAGGACTCCCCCATCACTTGCAATGCAATACCCCCCCAGAGTTTGCCAGTTGTGCCAGCTATGCTCTCTCAGGCTCCGGATGCTGAAGGTAGAGCCGCATGGCCCTGGGATTTTAAATTGTGTTCTTTGGGATATTAATTAAATTATTTGGAATAATTACATTACTGTTTTAATGCAATTTTCAACATGGGATTATCGAGAAATGTACAAGGAAACAATAGCTTGCACATCCATTTAAGTAATGCTGTCTGTTTACAAATATAAACTAATTTTTTGAAGACAAAAAGCCCATGGCCCTGACTTATGTTTTTGTAAATTTAGATATTTTAGTAATGTAATGTAATATTAGATATTTTACATGAGACTGTCTGTTTACAAATAACTACTAAAATCATAATTAAGAATAACTTATATATTTAAAGAATAGTGAGAATTTTTTTTTTTACAATTTCA
Organism: Astyanax mexicanus; assembly: GCF_023375975.1. Lineage (NCBI taxonomy): Eukaryota > Metazoa > Chordata > Actinopteri > Characiformes > Acestrorhamphidae > Astyanax > Astyanax mexicanus. The sequence continues at coordinate 35,906,798 of NC_064421.1, forward strand.
CCCAGTCTTAGAATATCAGTTTGATGTATCTGTAAAATGCACCCAGCATGCTCCATAGTGATCTTTTAAGCAATGTTTTCCATAATTTTTCTAAAGAGGAACGACTCTGTTCAGTGAATATTCTCTTCAAACAGCTCAAACACATCTGCAAGTGTCATTCTCATTAACACAATGTGAACATCCTAAATCAGAGGCGTTCACCCTGAACAGACAGCACTATAACCAATCCACCAGGTGAAGCTGCAGAAGCTCCCAGGTGTGAGCTTTTCATTTTAAGGCCCTCTGCCGTACCGTCCACTCACGTTTTAAAAAAAAGGTACCATACTGTCAGAGGACAGCCACCTCTGATTATGGAAAGGAAACACTTTAAGGCCATTTCAAGGTAAAATGTGATCCATTTCAGCCGTCTTAAGAAAACAAACTTACATGTAAACACTTAATTTACATAATGTAACTAATTTCGAGGTTTCTAAAGTTGTTTCTTCACATCTAATGGTTCGCTTTAGCCAGGTCATCTTAATGTCTTCTAGAAATGTTGATATACAAAACATAACCCTGTGCACTGTGATGCTACAGAAGTACAGGTACCCATGATGTTCGGATTTTAAAGCCACAATCAGGGATTTAAGGACGACAAACTGGCAGCCTTTTCTCAGGTGCTTAGCTGGAATAGCAGATTTAAATGTTTTAAAGTGATTCTATCACACAACACTAGATGCATTATACTAGTATAAACTGCAACAGGTTTCAACCTTTGCATATCGTTACACTCTTTACATAAAAAAAACTTGAAAATGAATGCATTGCTTATGTGAGGTCACAAACCTGTGCGACCAACTCCTCCCACCCATGTTATACATTATAAGCAGTGTTTCAGCCTGGACTGCATTTTTTAACAAGGCACAAACAGGGCAGCCAATCAGAACAGAGGTTATTTACATATGTCAGTTTAAAAGGCACAGAAATGTAAACTGTATATGTTTAATTATTATTGACACTGACATACTGAATGTAATGTAAGCTGACACTAGTTTTGTGTCATATTCCATGGACACTAAATAACATAACACTGACCAGTGGAATATGTGTGTGGGGGCTTCTGCATTTAATGTGGATGAGTCATCTCTCATTTAATGAGAGATGAGACACTGGTCACGATCACTACCCACCTGATGCTGTCCACTGAGGGTGGTAATGCCTTTTATGACATGTAATTTGCAAATGGAATGTCCCATCCTCTGGCACCCAGGCCTCACTCAATCTCATAATTCAGTGTTTAACCAACCTCACTCACAAGATAACACCTCACAAAATGTGTGGGCACTCCCAAGCCACCTCCTGAGGTACCAATTTATAATGAGTTTACACACACAGTTGTCCCATGACTTTTGGAATGCCAGTGTATTTATAAAATAGGCCCTGTAAATAATTTGCCTATAAAGTAAAGGATAACATATGAAGTAAATAATACTGACGATCTGCTTGTGGCTGAGGGTGGATATATTAGGCAGAGAATGAGCAGTCAATTCTTGAAGTTGAATCTGAGCCATTTTGACAAATCTGTCATGTTCTGATGCTCAAAGGTGCCCACCTCATAACTTAGGAGATCCAAAGAATGCGCTGCTCACGTTAGTGCCAGGTAAATAGTACACCTTCAGAGGTCTTGTGGAGTTCACATAGCTCCACTTTCTGAAGGTGATCTGGTCGTAGCTTATCCCTGTTTGTGGCTTTAGTGGTTAAGACCCTGTTTCCGAAGGCCGGTGCCAGGACTGTGTGTGAGTGTGTGTGTACAGGTAAGGCTGTCGGCTGGATGTGTTTAAAGGACAATGAGAACGGCTTTGGTTTAAGCAGAACAGACGAATGCTAACGTCACAGAGCGGCGCCGGACAAACACTGGGACATTTCTCACAAAATCAGCCACTTGGTTCTTATAAAGTCTCTGTTTCCCCACACTCCTTCTGCAATACAACAAAATAGAACCTAGAAGGGCACATACATGGCTCATGGGGAGTTATGTGTCGGAGCAAAAGGGAGGGGGGGGGGCTGGGTTTTAATTACTCTGGACTGTCTGGGTCCATATCGTCCCCCATCTGATAACTGGACCCCTGGGTAGAGTAGGAACGTGTTCTCATTGAACAGTTGGAGTCCATCAGGATGGCCTAAAAGAAAGAAAAAAAAATTGAATGAATGAGAGAGAAAGATAGAGTGAGATTAAAAATTATTTTGGAAACAGGTTGTAGAAAACACTTTCGTCTATGTGAACCCTTTGGCATTACATGGATCTCTGCATAAATTGGTCATTAAATGTGTTCTGATCTTCATCTTAGTCACAACAATAGACAAACACAGTCTGTTTAAACTAATACAACACACAAAAAAAATTATGTTTGCATGGTTTTATTGAACACAACATGTTAAAATTCACAGTGCATGGTGGAAAAAGTATGTGAACATTTGGATTTAATAACTGGTTGACCCTCCTTTGGCAGCAAAACCTCAAACAAACGTTTCCTGTAGTTGCAGATCAGACCTACGGAAACTCAGAGCTGCCAAGCCCTAATATATATTTGGCTCAGTATCATGTAATTACGTGAAAAGTTTTATGTTATAACGTGAAATTTACCATGTTATAATGTGATACTTATCACGTTATTTCATGATATGGAATTATCATGTTATTTCATTATGTGGTATTTTCACGTTATAACAAGAAATTATCGCGTTATTTCGTGATATGAAATTATCACGTTATTCCGAGATAAGGAACTATCATGTTATTTCATGATATGCAACTTTCACGTTATTCTGAGATATGCAACTATCACGTTATTCTGAGATAAGAAATTATCACGTTATTCTGAGATATGCAACTATCACGTTATTTAATGTTAAACATTTATCATGTTATTTCATGATATTAGGCCATTCAGCACTTCAACACTTACCAGGTTCAGTGAAGGAACATGGCTCGTCTGCATGACTTAATTCAGTTCTATTTCAAGCTTGGTTTAAGGCATGGTGGAATTCTACAGTTGTTGAGCACTGTAGCTGGAGGCGACGTGAAGTGAAATGGAAGCGCGCTGGCTTGGCCATGTATCAAAGTAAAACCATATTGATGTTTTCACGTTATAACGTTAAAATATCATGAAACAACTTGATAAATGTTTATCACAAAATAACATGATCATTTCATAATTCGAAATAACATGATAATTTCTTATCACGAAATAACATGATAATTTCTTATCACGAAATAACATGATAATTTCACGATATAACGTAAAAATACCATATCATGAAATAACATAATAGTTTTGTATCACGAAATAACGTGAAAGATATCACGTTATAACGTAATAAATATCACGTTATAATATGAAACCTTTTACGTTATTACATGTTACTGAGTCAAATTATATTTCTATGGCTGGCAGCTCTACGTTGCCGTACAGACCTGCACAACAGTCAGGAGGAATTTTTCTTACCATGGACACATAAACATCAAGACTTTTAGAGATACTTTTGTAACCCTTTACAGCTTAATGCAAGTCAACAATTCTTGAACGTATGTCTTCTAAGAGCTCTTTTGTGCGAGGCATGATTCACATAAAAAAATGCTTCCTAAGAACAGCAAACTCAAAACTGGCATGTGTTTTTTTTATAGGGCAGGGCAGCTTTAACCAACACATCCACTCTCATTACATCCTGGCTCCAATTAGCTCTTAAAAAAGCCATTATCCTAGGATTTCACATACTTTTTCCCCCCTCACTGTGAATGTTAACATGTTGTGTTCAATAAAACCATAAAACATGTTTTTGTGAGATATTAGTTTTCTGTTCCACTGTTTTCTATGGAGAGTGGCGGCAGCGGTGCGCAGAGAACTCTGGGAGAGGCAGCGATACGAACGAGGCGAAGCGAGCGGAAAAAAGTTGAGTTTTTTTCAAATTTATGCAAATGAGAAGCGAGTTTTGCTGGGCGGTAGCCAATCGGCACCACGCGGACAGGGCTTCAGCACCACACATGCCACAGGCTGAACTACAGAGTGATAAAACGGAGGAGTGGCTGATTACAGCTTTTTCAGGCTTTAAAGTGCTCTACGAGGTCTCTCTGTTGGATTATAGAGACGAAGGACCAGCAGGTCCTGAGCTGGATATTTTAGCAGGGTTCACCGGGTGAAAAAAAAATAAGAGCGTCTGGTTTATACACAGCACTGAACTACAACTCTACACATTCTTGCTGGTGGAAGATAAACAGTGAGGGAGAGGCGGAGAAAGCAATTGGCAGCGATGCCAGCGATGCAACGTCGCTGCAGTTTAAATGTATCGTTATAGAAACTTATCTCAATAACACCTACAAACTCACTGTATTTGTGACCCCCACTCATAATTCATGAAGGATCTATATAAATAGCCCAATAGGACTCAATTATGGCCTCACATATGAATGCCAGCCCAAAGAGGTTAAACACTACACATGGGGTCTTGATCTGTGTGGACTGTAATTTGGGAAGCCAAACTAAATCTTAGTAACACAACAAACAAAGTCAGAGCCCATGTCCACCTTAAACACACCCAGCCCACATTCCACTAATAGGAGCTCTATGTCAGTGTGTTGACTGGGTGATATCACAATACTACAATTGTGCGATACTTGATTTATCACTAGACAATTCTTGTATTGTCAAGAATGATAAATTTGACAATCAATAGTCATAGGTTTACCTTATTAATTTAAGTAATAAAGCAGATTCTTTATTACTCAAGTCAAACTAGGAAGCAATTCTTAGAACCCTCTTAAAGTGCCTATATTTCAATAAATATATAGTTTGTTTGTAGCAAAAACAAACTAACAATTACTTCTCATAATCCAATAGTCATTCACAAATGAATTATAACAATAAAAGGCCACAAAGGCCTTTAAGTCCTATCAGTCACATAGTTGGAGGTGTAGACATTTTGAATGAGTTAACTGGATTTCACTGAAGACCACCAAACACCAAATTATAAAAATGGTTGATCTGTTTTTTTTTCTTCTTTTTTTAAATTGCTGTTTGTCTGTAAGGCATGCTGTAATGTATTCGGATCAGTTGTCCAGTATTGTGCCTGTAGACAAGGCTCTTGGGTGCGTGTGTGTGCATGCATGAATGCGAGTGTGTGAGTGTGTGTGGTTAGAAGGACTCTTCAGTGGCGATGTAGGGCTCTTGTTGAGAAAGAACACGAAGCAGAGCTTTGATCAAAGCCTGCATTCGAGGGCAAATGCACGAGTCTGCTCCAATCACCATCACTCTTTGATCTTTGCTTGAGGGCATCCTGGGCAATCTTTGCTTTGCATCTGCTGTGTAATATCATTTTCCATTTCGGTCATGTTCCATCATGTCAGGGGTTTGAAATCCAGTGGAATAAAGTGACGTGGTGATGATGACGGTGATGGTTATTATTGAGCATTATTGATATGGTATGAGTTGTTGTTTTTGTAGCAAGACAAAAATAATGAATGTTTTAATCAATAGAGTTGTGTCCTAAGAGCTTTATAGACGTCATCATAAAATGTCAGACCGCTTGTAAAGTCAAATGTCAATCTGCCCCTCTTACAGCACATCAGTTTTAACCAAGGGTTAATTACCAGTTTATAAGTAAATACGTGTGTTATACAGATGCACATGTTTACTGGCTACGTTTTGTGATTATATATAATTTTTATTATTGTTAACTTTTATAAAGACATTGTACACTTAATTATTATTTTTGAAAATGTTACTAAAATAATCATTTGTTAATAACTTATGACAGCTAGTATTTTAAATAAATATTATACTACATATTGATCATAAGAAACTTATAACAAACTAAATAAAGAAGAATTTAATTATCATCTAAATGTTACAGTTTGTTTAAAAAAATTGTGAGAAATATATTCCACATTTATCTGATACAAAATAAAATGAATGTATACAAATGTCACATCCTTGCCCTGTTTCCCTGTTTCCTGTCTGTGCTCCTGTTTACCTGTTCCTCGTGCCTTACTTTTACCTGTGTTCATTTGTAGCTCCGCCCCCTAGCCCCAGGTGTTTCCACTTACCGTGTGTATTTATAGCCCGTGTGTTTCCTGTTCCGGTGTCGGTCCCTGTTCATCCCTATGTCTGTTAGTGCTCCTTGTTTCCTTTGTTCTCCTTAGTCCTGGTTTTGTTTGTTTAGTTTCTATGTTTATTTTGTTTTTGTTAATACATTTTCTAGTTGCTTACATTTGTATCCACCCCCTTGTCCTCCCTGCACCCTCCTTGACAGAAGGACCGACCTCCCTTATATAGCTTCCCCTCTGTAGACCCCTCGACTACCCGGCGCCGGAGGAAAAAAGGGGCTAGCTTTCCCGGCGGCTCCTGAGCTAGCTTCCTCGACTGCTGCAGAGCTAGCTTCTTCCCCGGCAGCTCCAGAGCTAGCTTTCCCGGCGGCTCCTGAGCTAGCTTCCCGGTGTTCCCAGGCCTGTTCCTAGGTCCCCTGACCTCACCCCCAGAGCTGTGCCCAGGACTGGCTAACAGACTTTTGCCAGTCCTGGGCACCCATCTTTTTGTCATGTTCCCTTGTCGCTTCCAGTCCTAGTTCCTGTTTTGGTTTGTGTCCCTGTGCCTGTCTCTGTTTCCGTCTCGGTCACTGTGTTCGTGTCTGTTCCAGTTGATGTTTTCGTCCATGTTCCCTAGTCTGTTCCTGTCCAGCCCTTTGTCCAGTCCCCTGTCCAGTATTTTCATTCCACTTTACAGATATTATGATTGATGTTGTTGTAGGGGTGTAGGGTTTTGTGATATTTGTATAGTTTTGAAATAAATCGAATTACATTTACACATAAATACAATTTATATATATATATATATATATATATATATATATACACATATTTTTTATTTTTTTATTTCAATTTAGTGTGGCAGTTCCCTTCAGCTAGCAATAATTGTATAATGTGATTCCACCAAGCTGGATCAAAAAAAGTTGCATTGTATCTCACCATTTTCTCCTCATTAGCAGGTGGACTGCGGAGGAAGAAACAAAGTGGTGCAAATAGGATGTCCACTATGCCAATGATGGTCATTAACCAGGGAAACCCAATGCTGCGTGCTATAGCTCCACCAGCCGAGGGCCCTGCAGAGAAAACCGCACACATACAGCATTACTGTGCACGTTGTTACACTCACAACACTGATACAAAATCACATTTAGGTCATTTAGAAATACTGTCAATATGAAACCCATATACTGATTTGTACTCCACAAATATACTATATATACTACACAAAAAAAAGATTAGCATTAATTAAGCAAACAATACCACCCTCACTGTGGCTTTGATTAATTGGCAAGGAAAGCACAGTGCTTTTACAGTAAACTAAAATGTTGCACTTTTTCTTTAATCAAGTTTCTAAATAAGATTCATTCCACCTTAACTGATGCAGTCTGTGATGTCTTCTGCATCATTTAATGTTGACCTTAACTAGCCACCGATTTGCACTAGTATTTTTTTACTTACTTATTATAAAGAAAATGGCCACAAAACTTTAAAATGAACACATTAAAAAAGTATGGTAATATATTGGTTATTGTCATTTTTAACAAGGAAAATACTTGTGTTTTTTTTTGGTTGCTTGCGCCACAATCGGCCTTCGGAGTGTGCCTTCAAAAATCTCCATGAAGCCCAATCACTTCCCACCCCTCCCTTGAGCCTAACAAGAATTGGTATTCCCCAACCCATATGCATGAACTTCCAAAAACAGAGGGGCCAAGTGGTGAGGCCAAGGGGTAAAATGGGATTGAGCCCAAGTATTCTATTCAAGTCATTTCTTCACAAAAGTAATACCTTACTTACCTAGGATTAGGCTAAAGGCAAGACCATGAGACATTACAAGAAATAAGAAATCTCCCACAAATAGGGCCTGGACAGGCTTGGTTACTTAGCTACACATTAAAGGCTCATTAATGCTTAACACTAAAAGGGATATGGATACACACAGTAAATCCTGTTCGTTTCCTGCTTTTGATTGATTGTATTTGTACACACATCTCTGAAAGCTTACACATACGAATGAGACAGGGCAGTAACACTGCAAATTGTGGGGGTAGTGTATACAGTAGTTTGAGTATCACGACCACTGCCATATGGACAGAGTAAAGACAAGATCCTGGCAGAACAAAACGTTATGGTAGATCTTATTTACACTGTTTACATTGCTGCTTTTTCGTTATCACAATCCTTATTATCACAACCTTCACCCTCATTGCCAAATTTGTTGTTGAGCCAACCTTTAATAAATATATTGCTTAACATTCATGCCAACATAAAAAACATATACATATAAGTATGTGGAAAGTAATAGAGACAATGTTGAAAAAGTGTATTTTCATAAAGCGAGTATAAATGTGCCTTAAGCTTATCTTTGAGTTTAAATCATATATTTTAAATCCACTTAAAACCACTAATCTGGTTCCTCACCAAATGCAAAGCCCATGCAGAAGGCCACATCAGCGATCGCATACACACTTCCATACACAGAGATGTGACGCAGATCCACCAGGTACCCCATGATTGGCATCATGGAGGAGTCCACCATGCCTAACACACACATACACACACACACACACAAACACAGGAGAAGAATAAAACTCAGGGGTCACATTATCTCAGAGTACAGCAGCTGTCTCCAGCCATGTCCCTTTAGAGCTGGTGTTGAGTGCCTTTTGTCATTGTTTTAAGACAAAAGCCTGGACACACAATGCATGTTGACTTTAAGCACAATCAAACACTGCCGCACCAATTACACAAGCTTTATAAAGATAATTATCAAGTTAAGCTTACTGACGTTTTATACACTGTAAAATACAACCCCAGATCCAAAAAGGTGGCATGCTGTGTAAATAGTAATTCAATATAAATAAAAACAGAATGCAATGATATGTAATTTTCATAGACTTATATTTTATTGACAAAAAGAACATAGAGCATATATAAAATGCTTAAACAAAGACACTTACTAATGAAAAATATTTAATAAAAAAATTAACTCATTGGCATCAGCAAATAGCTGGAAAATACAGTGGTAAGAAAAAGTGTTTGCCCCCTTCCTGATTTCCTGATTTTTAGCATGTTTGTCACACTTAAATGTTTTGGAACATCAAACCAATTTAAATATTAGTCAAAGACAACACAGGTAAACACAAAATGTTATTTTTAAAAGAAGGTGTTTATTATTATTAAGGGAGAAAAAAAATCCAAACCTACATGGCCCTGTGTGAAAAAGTGATTGCGCCCTTGTTAAAACATACCGTCACTGTGGTTTCTGACACCTGAGTACACACTCTCAAAACTCTTTGAAAGGTGTGTGTCAGTACGTCTGGCATAAAAGAAACACTGCATTCCAGAAAAAGAACATTATACCAGAAGTAAAACATGGTGGTGGTAGTGTGATGGTCTGGGGCTGTTTTGCTGCGTCAGGGCCTGGAAGACTTGCTGTGATAAACAGAACTATGAATTCTGCTGTCTACCAAAAGATCCTGTAGAAGAATATCCGACCATCTGTTCGAGACCTCAAGCTGAAACGAACTTGGGTTCTGCAGCAGAACAATGATCCAAAACACACTAGCAAGTCCACCTCTGAATGGCTAAAGAAAAACAAAGTGAAGACTTTGGAGTGGCCTAGTCAAAGTCCTGAGCTGAATCTGATTGAGATGATGTGGCATGACCTTAAAAAGGCGGTTCATGCTTGAAAACCATGTGACTGAATTACAACAATTCTGCAGAGATAAGTGGGCCAAAATTCCTCCACAACGCTTGGTTGCAGTTGTTGCAGTGGTTTAGGGGGCAATCACTTTTTCACACAGGGCCATGTAGGTTTGGATTTTTTTCTCCCTTATAAATAAACACATTCATTTAAAATAGCATTTTGTGTTTACCTGTGTTGTCTTTGACTAATATTTAAATTGGTTTGATGTTCTGAAACATAGGGTGACAAACATGCAAAAAATCAGGAAATCAGGAAGGGGCAAATACTTTTTCACACCACTGTAGCCAAGAGAACAGCTGGAGCCTCACTTTTTTTACAAACTCAAATGACTGGGTATAAAAAAATAAATAAATAAAAAAAATCTGCAAAAAAATGGTTAAAACTTTTTTTCTCAACATAAAATTGTGAAGACATTGAATATTCCAACACCTACAGTATATAATAGCATCGTTAAAAGATTCAGAGAATCTGGAGTCGGTCACAAAAAATATGAATGTGTTCAATAAATGGACAACATTGGACCCTTTAGAAACCCAGAGTCACTGTGGCAGATGAAGAGAAATATAACCATATAACCATGTTAAAGTTAGCTTAGTCAAACCTTTAGTATATAATCTTCAATTTTCAAAACAAGTGCTAAATGCATATGCTTACCAATTGCAAAACCAACCCCAAAGTTTGGCAGTATGAGTCCGTAGATGTCCTTTGCGAAAGGCACCTGTAAAAGGAGAAATACATGTGAGGTCTGGGTGATATGTGAGTACTATCAGAAACCCTTATTTCACACAGGCGGATGCTGGAATGTTAGGTTCTGCTTTCTGAAAATAAAGTAAAGCTTCTGACCACTGCTTGAACTGAGAGTGCTCGGTATTACTCACCCAAACAAACAAAGTCCACTCAAGCACTGACATTGATCTAATTCCAGTATGAATTATTCAGCATATATAATGAAATATCCAGGATTGACTATGAAGTATTTAGTATCCACTATGAATTATTCAGTATTTATAATAAAATATTCAGTATGGACTATGAAGCATTAGTATCCACTATGAATTATTCATTATCTATAATGAAATATAAGTATCAACTAAGAAGTATTTATTAATCACTATGAATTATTCAGAATCTACTATTACGTACTGTATTTAGTATTCACTATGAATTATTTAGCATCTACTATGAAGTATTTAGTTTTCACTGTGAATTATAATAAAATATTCAGTATTGACTATGAAGTGTTTAGTATCAACTATGAATTATCCAGCATCTACTATGAAGTATTTATGAAATAGAATAAAATATTCAGTGTTGACTATGAAACATTTAGTATCCACTATGAATTATTCAGCATCTACTATAAAGTATTTATTATACAGTGAGGAAAATAAGTATTTGAACACCTGCGACTTTGCAAGTTGTCCCACTTAGAAATCATGGTGTCCACTGTAAGAGACATAATCTAAAAAATCACAATGTATGATTTTTAATCATTCATTTGTGTGTTACTGCTGCAAATAATTATTTGAACACCAATCAGCAAAAACTCTGTCCCTCAAAGACCTGTTAGTCTGCCTCTAAAAAGTCCACCTCTACTCCACTTATTATTTTAAATTAGAAGCACCTGTTTGAGGTCGTTAGATGCATAAAGACACCTGTCCCCCCACACAATCAGTAAGACTTCAACTACTAACATGGCTAAGACCAAAGAGCTGTCCAAAGACACTAGAAAACTGTAGACCTCCACAAGGCTGGAAAGAGCTATGGGGCAAAGGCCAGGCAGCTTGGTGAATTATTGATAATTAGATCAATTATTTGAAAATGGAAGAAGCTAAACATGACTGTCAATCTCCCTCAGACTGGGACTCAATGCAAGATCTCACCTCGTGGCGAATCAATATTCCTAAGAAAAGTGAGGAATCATTCCAGAACTACACAGGAGGAGCTGGTCAATGACCTGAGGAGATCTGCACCACTGTCTCCAAGGTTACTGTGGGTAATACACTTAAGAAGTGTTTTGAGAAACTGGTTCTCAGTCACCTAAAGGTGATGCTCCCACCATCTCTAGACCCCCACCAGTTTGCATACCACGCAAACAGGTCAACTGTGGATGCTATTTCCACTGCTCTTCACTCTGCCCTTACTGGATGAAAGGAACACCTACATCCGCATGCTGTTCATTGACTTCAGCTCTGCTTTTAACACAGTCGTCCCCACTAGGCTGGTCACCAAGCTCAGTGACCTGGGAATCAGCACCCCCATGTGTAACTGGGTCTTGGACTTTCTGACCGACAGACCCCAGTCCGTGAGATGGGGCAATCACATGTCTGCCACCATCACCCTGAAGACTGGTGAGCCGCAGGGCTGCATGCTGAGCCCTCTTCTCTTCTTCCTGTTTACCCATGACTGTGCACACGTCTAACATCATTATCTGACACCACAGTGGTCGGCCATATCAGAAACAACTATGAATCAGCGTACAGGGAGGAGAACCAGCACCTGACTACCTGGTGCACCACCAACAACCTCATATTGAACACAGAAAAGACTAAAGAAATCATTGTGGATTACTGCAAAACCAAAGGCTGCAAACACTCTCCTGTCCACATCAACGGGGCCGAGGTGGAGCGTGTATCTAGCTTCAAGTTCCTGGGCGTTCACATCTCTGCAGATCTTTCATGGACCATCAATTTCCATCTGGTGAAAAACGCACATTTATATAGCATATCTTTAATATTTATTGCATATTGCACTTTTTATTTGCAGTACTGCTTCTATTTGCACTTCTGGTTGATGCTAACTGCATTTCGTTGCTGGGTACTGAGCAGTGACAATAAAGCTGAATCTGATCTGATGTCATAGTTTAAAGTCATGCATGGTACAGAAGGTTCCCCTGCTTAAATCAGCACACGTCCAGCCCGTCTTAAATTTGCCGCTGACCATTTGGATGATCCAGTCATGGGAAAAAAGTTATGCGGTCAGATGAGACCAAATAGAACTTTTTTGTCTTAATTCTACTCGCCGTGTTTGGAGGATGAAGAATGATGAGTACCATCCCAAAAACACCATCCCTACTGTGAAGCATGGGGGTGGAAGCATTATGCTTTGGGTTTTTTTTCTGCACATGGGACAGGACGACTGCACTGTATTATGGAGAGGATGACTGGGGTCATGTATTGCGAGATTTTGGGGAACAACCTCCTTTCTTCAGTTACAGCATTGAAGATGGGTCATGGCTGGGTATTCCAACATGACAATGACTCAAAGCACACATCCAGGATAACCAAGGAGTTGCTCTGTAAGAAGCATACCAAGGTTCTGGAGTGGCCTCAGTCTCCAGTCCTAAACCCTATAGAAAATATTTGGCGGGAGCTCAAACTCTGTGTTTTTCAGTGACAGCCCAGAAACCTGGCTGATCTGGAGAAGATATGTGTGGAGG